>NC_058382.1:50953249-51256860 GCF_018350175.1 Felis catus | reverse complement strand
TGTGGACCTCCTGACAGGATGCAGAGAAGGACACATCACTCGGGGGATATTTTTGCCCAAAACGCAGGATAAAATATCAGAAAAACCCAAGTTGAGGGACACTCTACAAACTAACTAGCTGGTACCCTTGAGACGTGCCAACGACATGCAAAACAAAAAAGACTACAGAGGGTTTAAACGAGACAAAAAGTAAACCCAGCCTATGATCCTACGCTGGATTCTGGAGCCGTAAAAGGGCGTTAGTGGGACAACTGGTGACATCTAAATGAGGTCTGTGGATGAAATGATGTTGTAGTGATGCTAATTTCCTGATTTTAATAAGCGCCTGTGGTAAACATCTGGGGAAACTAGGTGAAAGACCTATTTATGGTAATTATTTGTACTGTTTTGCGGCTTCTAAGTCTGAAATTGCTTAAAAATCAAAGTGAAAAAAATGTAAAAGTAAAATAAAATTCTCAGGTGAGAACAATGCCTGATACACAACAGACATACAAGAAGTTATTTAATATATGCGTACTAAATGGCAGAGCCTGGGGGAAGGTGCTATTTACAACAGGGTCACCTTGACCAAACTCCCTGAATAGCTGACCCTTAATAAACCCACGGAAGGGGAGGCGAGGAGCCCCGGAGACCCCAGGGGAGAACACCCCGGGCAGAAGGCACAGCCTGGGACCAACTCTGTCATGTTCAAGAGCGCTGGGGACTCAGAGTGACAGGTGCACTGTGCACACACAGGCAGGGCTAACCGGGAAGCAGGAGGCACACTGATGGCTGTTAATGTGACCTCTTCAGAGTGGAAGACACTGTACAGGTTGTTTAAGGGGGAACAGAGAACAGATGGGGCTACTGGAGGGCTGGAGACCCCGCGATCCTCCTGGGTTTCAAAGACACACATGTAGCGTCAGGAACAGTGATGCAGCAGGCCAGGGCACAGCGTGCTCGATGGAGGCTGTTACGGTCGGAGGGGATCCGGTGGGGAAAAAGGAGGCGTGAGGTCGGGAACGAACCCTTTCTGACCCCTAGCCGACTCACCCAGGCCAGCAGCGTCTCCCTCTCGGCCACGTGGTAAATGAGGCGCAGGGGTCTGGAGGAGCTGTGAAGGCGCGCGTGCAGGCGGTGGTACAGGTCCGACAGGCGCTGCCGTTCCTCTTCCCTGCCGTACGGGGCCTCCAGCTCAGGGCTGCGGGGACCGCGGGAGGTAAGGCCAAGGTCAGTCAGAGGCCTCCTTGGCTCGCCCGTCTCCCCTCAGTCTAGGGGTTCAATGAAATGAGGCAGCCGAGCCTTCCCCATCGGACTTGGGGTTTCTCAGGGGCTGGAGACCCAGCTTCCCCAGCAAACGAGGGATTGATTCCTTGAGCACTGGATTAGAGTAAGGGATTCCTTGAGCCTCCCTCATTATACGGACACCCATTCGATCCCACCTTTCCAGAGGATGCCCGGCTCTCTCCCGCCTCATGTCCAGCCGAAGAATCTTTTAGTCAAATAAGCCTGCCTGCCCAGCCAACCGCCCATAGGGTCAGGCCTACCTGGTAAACTGAGGCAGCTGGCGGTGATGGTCGGGGATATCCAGCGGCTTATAGAGGAAGTGGCGGAGGCCGGGTGCCCCCACAGCCTGCACACTGTAGGCAGGGGCACTGCTTGCTGGGGCACTAGAGAAGCTGGCAGCCTCCCGGAGGGCACGCGTGGCCCCGAGGGTGTGCATGCCCTCTTCCACCAGGCGCCGGCAGGTGGCCATGTCATGGAAGGCCTCAGGGTCGGTGCCCAGCAACAGCAGGCAGACAGGCATGGCATCCAGGCGAGCCACGTAGGCGTAGAAGAAGCCATCGGGGTTGAAGCGGGGCAGGCACACTGGCGCCCATGCCTCTCCTGCCGCAAAGGCCGGCGCCCCCACCCAGTCGAGCAGCAACTGGAGGTCGGCCGGGTCCAGGCGGCACTCGGCCAGCACGGTCCGCTCCTGAGCTGCCGTCACCAGTCGCCCTCCGATCGCCAGCACGGACAGCGCCAGGCCGGGTGCCGTGCAGCGGCGCAGCAGCGCGCCCAGTGCTTCCCGCAGTGGGCGCGCCAGGGGCACGCAGCGCACGGCGCCCAGGAGCAGGGCACCGGGGTCGCGTTCCACACTGTCCAGAAGCCGGTCCAGCGTGCGCTCTGAACCGGCCAGCAGGCGGCGGAGGTCGTAGTTCTGCTTGCGCGCGAAGATGCGGGCGACGCTTGCGCGTGTCAGCGTGCTCACTATCTGTGCGTGCACAGCCAGCAGCTCCCCCCGCAGCTGGGCTGCCGACTGCGGAGTCCTTGACACGGCCACCAGCAGCAGTGGGCCCTGCTGTAGGAACACCAGCTTGTGGTCCTCTAGGGGAGGGAGGGGGGGGGCGGAGGGGGGGGAGAGATGGGTCAGCGCGACCGGAGGGGATCGGGCGGGGCTCTTCTGCTCTTTGCCTGAACACACACACTGCTGGCCCAAGCTCACGCGGTCACCCCATGGTACACTTGGGCTGGGATAAGGACAACTGGGGGGAGTGTGGGTATTCGCAGAGACACGATGGGTCAAGGAATCAGGTGAGACACACAGCATGGATGACACAGAGCAAGGACTGACACAGAGCCCAGCAAGACACCCAACTCAGCCACAGAGCCCCCAAGGTCACGCTTTCAGATAAATAAGGAAGTTTACCCAGCCAGTGACTTAGACCCGGGCGAGTTAATCACTCAGAACCCAACTGGCCAAACAGACGGACAACAGACAGACGCCTGGCCAGCCATCCACACACACGGACTCACCCCTGGCTGGTGGGCTAGTCCCCCAGGCGGCCGGTGGGCCAGCCAGCCAGATTCCCAGTCACCATCCCCCGGTCTACCTCCTCCTTTGCTCACCGGCGTAGATGGCACGGATGGCATCTCCTGCACTCTGCACGAAGGACACGAGGGCTGTCATCACGCCCATGGTCGTGGACAGTGCCTCCACACTGCCGTACCTCGAGTAGATGGGCTTGCCTGCCTCGCTCAGCACAAACACGTGCTTCCGCTTGCTGCGCCAGTCCTCGTCACTGGGGTCCCCGCCCTGGCCCCCAGAGCCACTCTCAGGGCCACCTGTGGGACTATTCTCAGAGACTGCGGGATCCCAGAGCCCACAGGTGCATGATGGGGCCCCTGACTGGGGCAGTGGTGACAGCAGGCTGGGTGGCTGGTCCTTTGTCTCGGATTCTGAAAAAGAACTCCTGGTGGGTCATCTGGCTGTGGACTCCCACTAACTCCAGGTACCCAAGGATTTACCAAATCTCCACCGGCTCCCCAGTGACCCTTGCTGCTGACACAGACCTCCAGGTGTCTCCTCTGCCTCTCAATGACACCTAAGAGATCCTTCTAAAACCCCAACAATCCAATCTCTCATTGTCATTATTGAACTATGTCCCTAGAGACTCTTTATTCTTTCAGTAACTGCCATTTCCAAGTCTTCAAAGCACCCCAGTGCCTCTGAATGACCGTTATTAATATTTCCATCTTCAGTGATTCCCCACTAAAACCTCTGACCCCTCATTTATTCTCCTAGTACCTACTCACCCCTCATTGGCCATCTACTAATATCTCTATATTCTCTCATTTAAATCCTTCGCCCTGCCCCACTCCTCCCTAACCTCTTATTTATTCTCATCAATGTTCACTGATCCCTAATAACCTCACTGACTCTTCTGGTCACCTATGTATATTTTTGATGATAACCACTAACTCTCCCAATGACGGCCATGAATATCCACTAACACCCAGATCTTTAAGCCTTCCTTAATCCACTATTTACTCCCACTGCTGTTCACTAACATCCCAGTGACCCCACAATATCACTAATTCCTCCAATGACTGCCCTGTCACACAATCTAAAATATTTTACTCCATGGGCACTTCATCCCCACCATGACCACCATCGACCTCTACTAACATCTGAGACTTCATATGACCTCCACTGACTCTTCTGACCCTGTTATTCCATTCTCCCTTCACTCCAGTGACTACTATTAATCTCCACTAACACCCGGGACTTCAGTGACCTCCTCTGATTTCCCTGACCTCCCTTTATTTTCACGGATAGCTACTCTCTTCCTCACAATACCCACTATAATATACACTAACACACAGGACAATAATAATGACTTTCTTCATGACCATCATTAATAATCACCAATAAAACCCAGGACTTCACTGCCCCCTACTGACTCCCTTGACACTCCTCCCTTTTATTCCAGTCAATATCCATTCATCCCTCAATGACAACCATTATTATCCATTGGTAAGTATGTCTCAACAATTTTCCCATAAAATCCCAGTGACCACATATTCCCTCATTCTCTGGTTGACATTCACTGATCCCCCATGTACTCAGTTACCAATTACCTCCTCCCAGTACCTGCCATTAATTGATAGTAATTCCCAAGTTCTCAAAGACACTACCCCCTACCACCACCATTTATTCTCAGTGATGTCCACTCATCCTTCCTGATGATGCCACTAACATCCACTCATTCCAAAGTGGTCAGTGAACATCGATTCCCCAAAGACTCCCATTGTGTCTCCACCAAATACCTTTACACATCCAGCTGGGTCTTCAAAGCCTCTCCTATAGGTCATCTCAGTCTCCAAATAAACTCATTGATGTCCATGGCCTCCCTACCGATGATCACCATTAACATCCACTAATTTCTGTTTCCTTAAAGACTGCCCCCAACAACTCACCATTGATTCCTCAATGATGAAAACACTGAGTGCCCACTGGTCACCACTGATCCCCTTTCCCACCGCAAGGACTTACATAACACCTTAGCCACCAAAGACACTGACTTCTAAATAGTTCCCCTGCGACTGTATTAACTTTCTTTTGGTCATTCATTGACCTAAACATCCTAAATCCCCATGCCCCTCTGTGACCCCAATCTCTTCTTGATTCATCAAAGACCTGAACTCACACCAAGGCCCCAGGGAACAACCCCTGATACCCACGGATTTCCTTGTCATTCCTCCATGATTTAAATTACACCGTGTGTCCACAATGACCTCCTACTGATCCTGCTATGGTTTAAGCTACTTTCCTGAGTCCCAAAAGACTCTTCGCTGGTCCTCCATTGACCTCCCTCAACAAAGACACTCCGTAGGGATTCCTTCCAAGACCCGAATGAGGGGAAGGCATACCTGTTTCCTCCTGGTCCCCATCTCCAGGATCCGGTGGGTCTTCGCGAAGCCCTCCACCGTCTCCTGCCACCTCACTGGGAAACCGAGTGTCCTCCAAGTCCTCCACGTCCCCAGGGGGTGGGCCAGTAGTGTCACCTCCAGCCTCCATCTGCACATCCCTGTGGGGTAGAAGAATTGAAGGTGACAGGCGGCAAAAGAAAGTTCTTAAAAGCCTCTACTGAGCCTGGCCCCCTCGGACACATTCCTAGTGCTCATTTCCCGTCGGATTTCAACAGGATGAAACAGTCAAAAACATGCCAAATACGCGCACCCTCCAACATTTTCCGAAAAGGGAGGTCCCACTGGGCCTTAGAAAATAAAGATACATACACACCTGTTTTAACCCCGTATCTCAATTGGCCGGGTACCATCACTTCTCAAGCCGCCGTAGCATCACACTTCCGGGTGCGGCGTCCGTCTTGCCACACTTCCGGGTGCGACGTCGCTCCCAAGACGATTCCGGTTGAGGCGCCTTATTCGCTCTCCGCTGCGCCGCAGCCCTCTCTCCCGCCGCCTACTGGTGTCCCCGCACCGTTGAGATGACGCGCGCCCCTCCCAGATTTACGTCGCTCCGGTTAGGGACCCGGAGAGCCGCCTATAACCGCAGTGGCTGGCCCGGCTGACACAGGCGAGCCGGGCCCGCTTCTCCTACAGAAGGCTGCCGGCGTGAGGGGGGCGCGGCTCACGTTCAGCCAATCCGGAGTCGGAGGGCGGCACTGCCTCCCTCATGGCCCAATCAAGAGAAACCGGCTCTCCTTCAGCGCTTCCGCCGGTATTCTGGCCGCCCATCTCTACCAGTACTGTGCACTGGCTTGAGATTACACCCGCCCATCTTGACTGACATATCCCCGGGCCCAATCGTAGGCTCAAGCCGATGTCCCTCTTCATTCGAGGACTTTGGCAGTCTGTCATGATGGATACTGGTGCCCGACCAATAGTGGTGCTCCGCCAGAACAGAGGCAACTTCACGCTCCCTTATCCACCCGAGAAAGCGAGGGGATGAAGGTGGAGTGGAGTAGTCTGTGCATTGAGGAAATGATTGACGGACAGCCCCCCCCCGCCTTCCAATCGGAGCGCTGTGCGCAGCCTGGCCAACCTATGGGACTTGGCTGCTAAGGCGAGAGGCGGGCTTCTCAGAAGTAGGAAGTATTCGTGGGTCCGTCTGCAGTCAGCCGGGCAAAGGGCTCGGCGGACTCTGGAAATAGGGAAGCGCGAACCGTGGACGTGCTCATGACGAGGGGGGAGTGAGCTTACAAAGGCCACGTGCAGGCGGCCCAGAGCTTGCCCAGACTCACAAAAGGTCAGGCAGACCTCATTTCCGAAACAACGGTAGGCTGAGCTGCAGGTTTAGGAGTATCCGCCTAAGGCAGGGGCATGGGGGCGTGGCTTTGAACGGCCGCGGAGCACTGGTTGGTTGAGGAAAATGCCCCTCCGGCCTCTGCGTGCCACCATTGGCTGGGCTAGGGGAGGCGAAACGCCTTCGCCCCTGGGGACCCGCCCCCTAGAGGGTGTACACCTGGTTTAGAAAGATTGCCTGGACTGGATTTGTTCTTAACCTGGGCTGGAGCGGTGGGGCAAAGCCCTTGAGGAACCGCGGAGTGAGTTCCTGATCTCCATCTACACTGGGGAATCATAGGAGAAATAGACTTGATCTCTGATCACTTTGTCTTCAGGAGATTGAAGAGTAAACTCTTCCCTGCCTTCCCGACAGGGGTTCCCTGAATTGCGACTTCCTTTCTCTCTGCGTGGTGTGCTTAATTCCAAGCTCCTTGTCATGTTGGCTGAATCAACATCCCCAGGTAAACAAATCAACTCTTCCCACACCCAGATTCCCTCCAAAATACAAGGCATTAAAAAACAGCTCCGGCAAGAATAGATGGGGTAAGTTCTGGAGTCCAGTGAATCTTGGAGACCATAGTAAGTATCCTGGGCTCATACAAAAACTTTTCAATTCATTGCAGAGGATTAAGGCAACCGAAGGGTATTTGAGTTTATTTATATGGCTGCTAAGGAGAATGAATAATTGTGCTTACATCCAAAGTGTGCATCCCCAGTGAGAAATTCTGCATTTCGGGTGAGTTGATCAATCTTAAACTCAATCTCAAGGTGCCCTCTCATCTTCTGCACAAACATTTCCTTACTGGGCTCTACCCACAAGTCCTGGAAAGAGTGCCTTTCTAAGGATTTTTTTATTTTTTTCCATGAGGTCACTAGCACATTGTTCCCAGGGCTGTACAACCATTCCTACTTCTAAACTTGTCCCAGGTTGTCTTGAGCCTCTGGAACCGACAATGCATATACCACACTAGGAACCTACCTGTAACTCTCTGGATACATTGTGATAACTCTCCCACGATTCTAGACTTCCTGAGTGCTGGGAAATTGAATTTGAATATATACAGTGGAAATTGGAGTGGAAGAAGAACACAACTATGTGCAAAAACAAGGCAACTTGTAGTGTATCTGTGCTGTGATTGGCTCCCTCAGCTGTACCTGCAGTGCAGGAACATTTATGGTTTTCATTTCCCTATTTCCTATCCCTCTTCTGTTCCCAGCTTCTTCTCTCTTGTCTATGCGCGCTCACCTTGTTCCATGCTCTCTTCTCTGATTTGTACCACTGCTCCCTGCTCCTACTTTTTGTTCCCTGCCATGTCTTGCTGTTTGTTCTCTGCTCTGTCTCTTCAGCCCTTTCTCCCTGCCCCCAGTTCTTTGCCTCTTCTTTCTCTATCTTGCCACTCTTCTTGTCTTTGATTCCCCTGATCTTATTATCTTCTCCAAACTGGGTTGGGAATAGAAATAAGGAACAGAGGTATGATGATCTTAGCTACATTTACCACACTCTTCCATGGGGAAAGGGTTGGATGCTTTCCTAGATACGTAGTTTTGAATTGAACACCCCCTGTCCTGCATCCATCAAGTGCAAAACTTGAACAAGATTAGCCTACCCTATGGAACTAATCGATGTAAATGGAATCACAAGTTCATAGCCTTCTGCACTCCACTCTCTTTCACCCAACAGAGGTCTAACCCCATTCCCAAGCCTACCATCCTGCACAA
Organism: Felis catus; assembly: GCF_018350175.1. Taxonomy (NCBI): domain Eukaryota; kingdom Metazoa; phylum Chordata; class Mammalia; order Carnivora; family Felidae; genus Felis; species Felis catus. Next base: position 51,248,592 of record NC_058382.1, on the reverse strand, counting down.
GGCAACCAATTTCTTCACTTTTCTGAAATACTCAAATCTCGTTTAACCAAGCCGTTAAGCACACCTTAAGTCATCAACCTCCATAAAACATTCAATGTTGCCAATTTCAAAAACTTCCCCAAACACTATTCCTCCCCAAATCTGATAACCTCTCCCAAACCCCACCTTCACCACACCCACCAGTGTTCCCAGAACTCTCACTCTTCCAAGCCAAGAAAATGTCCAAAGCACCTAATCATGCCATACAACCCAGCATCCATGAATCTACCCACACCCCTGAAGCTGCCACCTTCCACAAATCAGCAATCTTCCAAAAACTCTAGCCTCTAAAACCAAACACACCAAAACCTCAGATTCCCCAAATTCACCGATGTTTCATGCTCATCAACCTCCTCAAGCTCAACAGTGCCCCATGCCCATCAACTGCCCCAAACCCACCAATATCCTTATGCCACTCAGCCTCCCCAACCCTGCAAACTTCCTAAACACACCATACTGCCGGAATATACCCACGTGCTCAAACCCCTCAAACTCTCCAAACCTTTGTCCTCCCTCAAGGCCTCAATATTTCCAAATTTTTCAAGCTCCTCAAGTCCCAAATTTTCCATGAAGCTCAAATCCCCATGTCTACTTATCTCCCCCAAACCACCAATCTCATAACTTCAAGTTTATCAAGCCCTGAACCAATCCACCAAATTTTGCAAGCCCCAAATGGCGAATTTATTCAAAAGCCCGTCCCCCTAATTCCACATGTCCCCAGTGCCAAATCTCCAAGTCCATCAAAATCCTCAAACCCACAGTCACTTTCAATTTCCTGCCTTCCTTAAATCAACATATCCAAACTTTCCCAAAATATGAACTGACAAATTACTCAGAGCCACCATTCTCTCCAAACAAGCAACCCTCCCCAGCAAACATGCTAGTTCCCACAATTCTACCAGACTACGGATGTCAACATCCTTTCCAAACCATGCCACCTTACTAGCACCATCAAGTACTGTTGTTTTTGAGGTGTTCTCCATGGACTTTCTCTTGCTCTGGTAGCAAGATGCTACCCGTTGATGGTACCATGTCCCATAGGAGTGAATATAAACTTAACAAAAAAACTCACACAGATGTACCCCTGTCGCACAAACACATTTCTTAATATAGTTTGTATATCATTAAACTTTACCAAGATCCTGGATTAAAAAAAAAAAAAAGCCCTCACCTGTCCAGAAACACCCTCTGTAACTTCACTCAATTCCTTTTTGTAACCTCCTTCAGTCTCTCCTTCATCTAAGAACCATATCCCTGTGTCTGTTCCTTTTTGCTTGAAATCACACCATCTCTCCCCACTAGGGGCAATAAGACTGTGTACCTAAAGAGAGTGTGAGATACAGACAACTCCGAGCTAAGACCACAACAGGAAAGGCATGAACACTGCTTAATGTTTTTTTTTTTTTTCTCTCTCTCTCTTTTTTCTTGACTGAAGTATAGTTAGCATACAATGTTATAGTAGTTTTGGTTACAAATGTCAAAATCCCTGTGGCTCCAAGAAGAGGACTCTGGACTTGTGGTGGGCCCAGTCCAAGGTCGAGGACTCTGTCTCCACAGAGGATACACATGCCCGAAGGGCATGGGCAGGACAAGTGTTGGTACCAGAACTGTGATGATTTTTTCCAACATGCCTGTGACATTCCCCTATATGTCTGGCCCTAGTCGTGGGTTGGGGAGGTTGATCTCCTGTTTTGAAACAAGGAATACAAGACTGCTAGTGTAGGGCAGATGGCTCAGAAGGAAGCAGAAGAGGTCCCCCTTTAAAGACTAAATCCAGACTTCTTTTCCACAATAGAGCATGGCCTGACCCAGGGTGAGCCTGCTGTGTGGCCATCCCGGCACTGGGGTGAGGTGGGGTGAACAGACACAATTACTGACTTGTGTGCGATCTCATGACTATTTGTGGAGGTGCACTGAGAGCCTGGGGAAGACCATCCACTGAGTGTCTGCCCAGCCTTGAGGGGAAGGCCTGGTTGGGTTCATAGGCTCTCCTCCTCCAGAAAGCGCCCCAGTTCTTCCTGCCTTTCTTCTTCCCTCCTTCCTTCTTTCCTTTCCTTCTTCCTTCCTTTCTTCCTTTCCTCCTTTCTTCTTTTTCTTTTTCCTTCCTTCCTTCCTTTTTTCTTCTTTCTTTCTTTCTTTCTTTCTTTCTTTCTTTCTTTCTTTCTTTCCTTCTTTCAGCTTAAATGGGGGTAGAACCTCATTTGTAAAGGCTTATTATTTATCACTGCAATTTTATTCCTAATAAATATTAGTATTAGTAACATTGAGCATTCAAAATAATGGCTCTCTAAAAGTGCCCACATCTCAATCCCTTGAACCTGTGAATATATGGCCTAACATGGTAAATGGGGCTTTGCAGTCATGATTAGGTGAAGGTATTTGAATTGAGATTTACCCTGGGTTATCCAGTGGCTCAGTGTAATGATATGAGTCCTTAAATGTGGAGAACATTTCCCAAATTGAATCCTAAACAGTTATGGAAATGGAATGAATCAAAGAGATTCTACACGGTTGGCTTTGAAAATGAACACAGGAGGCCAAGAGCTAAGGAATGCTGTCAGCCTCTGAAATGTCACAAAGCACAGATACTCCAGAAGAGCCTCCAGAAGAGAAGGCAGAATTGCTCATATGTTGATTTGAGCCTGGTTGAGGCTCTGACATACAGAAATGTACGATATTAAATCCGTGTTATTTGTGTAGCTAAGGTTGTGGTATTATGGTGTATACGTAGCAAGAGTAAACTAGCATATAATAATATGAAGCAATTCGTAACAACAATCATAATAGCAACAGGCACTGAGGGATTAACATGTACCCAGCACAGCCCTGTGTGTTCTGTGTGCTTTAAGTTACTTAACACTGTATTCCCGGTGATGTTGGATGACAAAGTTATTCTCCTATCGCATTAAAGAATCTGAGGGACAGAGGGGATGAATGTCCTGTCCTGAGGAAAGACACCTAGGAAGGAACATAGCCTAGGTTTCGTCGTAGGGTAGTTTCACGCCTGGCTCCATTCATGTCTACATTGTTCTACCCTGGGTGATTAAACAGAAAGTTGTTGCAAGTCTCTCTATTCCATGTTTGGCCATGTTACAGTGATACTCTGCTGGTGTCACTATACAGATAAATACTGATGTCAGAGAATGGGTGAAAAACGCAGCTGCAGGTGTTTGACAAGAGGAATAGAACCCAAGGACACTTTCCCATCCTTAAGTCCCCCACACCCCCTCGACCGCTGTGGCTGAGGGACACAGGAGGGGCTCCGGCACCCAACCAGTCCTGGTGAAGTATCAGGGCTCTTTTGCCTGCTCCACTAAAGTTCTTTAGTTTCTTTTCTGTTCCCCCACACGCTTTCTCCTCATAGATGATCAGAAGGGCCGAGGGACAAACGATCTCTTCAAATTAGCTAAGTCAGTGATTCTGTATTATAAGATCAATGAGTTTGGCTTTCCTACAGAGATTTCCTCTCTGGGGGTGTGCTGACCCCTGCCAGGTTTCTTGTCATATTATCTCACAGAACAGACTCCTGCATCCTGGGTCCCATGCAGGCATCGAGTCACCACAGTGCCCGTCGCTGCAGGCATTTCACCCACTGAATCACCCCCTGGTAGCTGTATTCACAGCTCTGGCAGCCCTGGGCTCCTTTGGTACCTGCATCAGGACGTCTGAGCCTCTGGGACTGACCACCTACGACCTCCAAGCAGTGTGTGCCTGTCAGTGGACATCTGGACACACTGCACTGACCCCTTTTGCTGTATGCTGTAGCATCTGTTCCTGCATGGTGATTTGGGTGGTAATAAATTACACCCGACCTGGTATGATATGATTTCTCGCAGAGAGGTCAACAAAGACCAGACAGAAGGTTGTGCAACAAGGTGGCGAAGGATGTAACCCTAGTTTGAGTAACCTCTCCACAGTTTCTGTCGCCAGTCCCCAGTGCTGGTTTTTACTTCCTTATTGTCTGTTTCCTCTCCATGTTTCTTACTCCCTTAACCTGAACAATGCTCCTTCTCTGTTGGCTGTTGGCCCAGCCACTGTGCGCTTGACTCACCCCATTTCTCTATTCAGAAAGGAGTCGGACTCAGGGAAAGAGGGTTGGGGGTTAACTTTGCTGAGGTTCCTTCACTCCCCATATTGTTATGGCTCTTATATGACTTCGGTTCACATCATAATGTAATGTCGCTGTGCACCCCATCCTTCCTGATGGCTTGCTGTGCCCCCTACACCTGGAAGAGACCAGCACTTGCACCTCCTGGTGTCAAGGCTGAACGCATCTTCCAGTTCTCCCACATCATGCCATCTCATGCACATCCGAAGGTCTAAGACCATGACATTCCCAAGGAGTGCTTAGTCCTTCCTGCAGCCCATGAGTCACTGAAGCATTTCAAGTACCTTCATGACTTTCTCTTGGTCTGGGTGCTGCAGTGAATGAGAGGTGGTTTGTTGCAATAAGTAGATGTGTACACAATTCTTTCTCTGGAGGATGCATCAATAAACTCAAGGAAGTTCAAATATCAATAAATTACAAGGAATGTCAAGGGGCGCCTGGGTGGCACAGTCGGTTAAGCGTCCGACTTCAGCCAGGTCACGATCTCGCGGTCCGTGAGTTCGAGCCCCGCGTCGGGCTCTGGGCTGATGGCTCAGAGCCTGGAGCCTGTTTCCGTATCTGTGTCTCCCTCTCTCTCTGCCCCTCCCCCATTCATGCTGTGTCTCTCTCTGTCCCCAAAATAAATAAATGTTGAAAAAAAAAATCTCGTCATGTTGACAGATTCTATCTATACCTTCACTCAATTGCTCTTCCCACCTCATTCTTTTTTATTTATATAATTTAAATTCATAGTGCTTTAAAATAAAGATTTTCTAGCAAAGCAGGGTTAGACAATTCATACTTTGGAGGGTTTTCTTTTTTAATGAGTCAGAATTTCATTTGTAAAGCAATGTTAATTACTCCTGCAATTTTATTCCTAATACAGCGTGATGAAAGTAAGAAGAACAATAACCCCTAACAACTTCTACTTTTTCTCCTGAATCCAGTCAGTGTCATCTTACGTGGCAGAAGGGACTTTGCACATGTGATTAAGTTTGAGGATCTATAGAAGGAAGAGGTTTTCTGGACTACACAGATTGGGCCAATCTTAAAATACAAGTCCTAAAAATAGAACCTATCCTGGCTGTACTCAAAATGAGATTTAACAATGAAAGAAGGACATCAGAGAGATGCTATGTTCCTTGCTTTGAAGATGAAGAGGTCCAAAAGCCAAGAAATGACAGTGTCCTATAGAATCCTCAAAAAACAAGGAAACAGATTCTTCCCTAGGATCTCCAGAGGGAAAGCAACACCGTTAATACCTTGGTGTTAGCCTGGTTAGACCTGTTTTGGACTTCTGACCTACAAAACTATAAGATAATACATTCATGTTGTTTTATTTTATTTTTTATTTTAGGTAGAGAGAGCAGGGGAGAGGGGCAGAGGGAGAGAGAGAGAATCGTAAGTAGGTTCCGCGCTCAGCGCAGAGCTTGACACAGGGCTCAATCCCACAACCCTGGGATCATGACCTGAGCCAAAATCAAGAGTCGGACACTCAACCTACTAAGCCACCCAGGCACCCCGATTTGTGTTGTGCTAAGGCTGTGGTGCCTTGTCACAGCAAAGGCTGTGGTGCCTTGTCACAGCGGTAAGAGGAGCTAATACATAATTATTTTGAAGATTTACAAAAACAAAACCAGCAACGTATATTGAGTCATTAATGTGTGCCACATACTTCTTCTCCATGTGCTTTCCATGTTTTAATTTTAACTCTGTATTTTCAGGATCAGAGATAAGTGTCCTGTTCCAAGACGTCATAACCTGGAAGAAATATGTCTTGGATTTGATTAAGGTAGTTTGAGGTTAGTTTTATTCATTTCAACATTGTTTTCCACAGAGTGATTAAAGGAAAATTTTTGAGGGATCTTGAATATACTTCCATGTTCTGTCATGTCAATATTATACTGATACTTGGGTAGTGGTGATGTCAGCAGGGACACGTAAAGCAGATGAGGACACAAGAACTGAAAATGGCCGTCATGCACATCAAATGCTCATAGAGGATTCAGTTATCTTCATTTTGCATCTAATTTTCCTATAAATCAGGCTAAGAATATAAATAAAAGTAAACAGGAAAAATTTTAGGAAAAACATGATCTCTGCTCTTTTTTTTTAAGTTTATTTATTTATTTTGGGAGAGACAGAGACATTGTGAGTGGGAGAAGGGCAGAAAGAGAGAGAGAGAGAGAGAGGGAGAGACAGAATCCCAAGCAGGCTCCATGCTGCCAGTGCAGAGGTCAACATGGGGTTCAAATTCACGAAATCTCACGAAATCGTGAGATCATGACCTGAGCTGATAATAAGAGTCTGTCACTTAACAGACACTAAGTGTGCCTAAGTGGACACGGACTGAGGGGTGGGGCCAGGCCAAATGTGTGTCAGGTATATGGTAGTTTTTCCCTGACATGCCTGTGACTTCCTTTCGCAGGAGAGAAGTGAGGAGACTGATCTCCTGTGTAGTGATAAGACGTGGAGGCTGCTGGTGCAGGGTAGATGGCTCAGAAGAAGGCAGAGTCCCCTCGAATAGAACATTTTAAGGCTAAATCTAGATTCCTCACCCACAAGAGGGCATGGTCTGATCAAGGGTGAGGCTACCATGTGCCATCCTGGGGTTGGGGAGAGGTGGGATGAAGAGACACAATCACTGACCCCAGTGCGATCTCATGACTATTCCTGGATGTGCGCTGGGTAGGGGACAGGCTGGGGCAGACCATCCACTGAGCATCTGCCCAGCCCTGACAGGAGGGCTGGGTTGGGACATTGGCTTTGCCCTGCGTGTGACCTCCACAGATCACCTGCCAGGGCATGGGCCTGTGTGACACCTGTGTGACAGAGATGTCATTGTTAGGACAGCACCTTGTTTCCTCACCAAAGTGGTGATGCCATCCTTCACTGTTTATTTGCGTCATGCTATCTTTACAGCAATAGTTGGTACCACGATAATCTTGTGCTCTACCATCACCAGTTGAAATAAGCATAAATGTGATGCTTTCATTGACATTGTAATTACCTTACCTATATAATTGCTATTAGTTCTTTTTTTTATTGCTATTAGTTCTTCTGCAAACATGAAGATGCTCCTATAAACAGGTTTAGATAAGCCATACTCTACATGTTTTTGAGAGATGTGAATGAAATGTAACCTTTTTTATAATGTAATGTCAACAACTGCTGCCATTTTGTTCCTCACATATAAGAATCATAGTAATTAGCATAAGCACATGAACAAAAATAACACTAGAGCCACATGCATTATGTGCTGGGCACTGCTCCATGCCCTCTATATGTTTTAATAATTTAATAATTATGTAATTGCCCATAACCATCTTGGAAGTCAAAATTATTCCTATTTTAAATAGAAAGCTGCGAGGGACGGAAGTGATAAATGTTCTGCCCTGTGGATTCACAATCAGGACGAACATTTCCTGGATTCGCCCCTAGGGTAGTCTGAGGTCTAGCTCCTTTCTCTTTGACAACGTTCCTCATAGAAACTTGTTACAAGCCTCTACTGTCTGAGTTTCATCCTTACTGTACTGATGTCATGGCAGTGGTGGTGTTGGCAAGGTCAGCTGACGATACGTACTTCCACGAACACACACAGGTCAGTGAGTCTGTGTGGGGGCACCAATGAGGCTGGATTCCCCAGCAGAGCCATCCTCGTGTGGGATAGTTGACTCATGCCAATTGCTTTGTCCTTCACGAATCCCTGTGGTTGCTTCCCATCCATGTGTCTGGTAACACGGAATCCCTCACGTCAGGCGTCCTGCCTTCTGAGCTGCCCCCAGAACACTGGGCTTGTGGATTCATTACCCTTGGGTATTCTGAGCCTCTGGGATGGATCCCTGTGAACCATGGAATGTCCTTTCATGGAGGTATCTGGACACACTGTGTAGACTCTAATGTTGTATCATGCTTTCCCTCAAAGTTGCCTGCGTAACAGAGAACTGAACTTTAATATTTGTCATATGGGGTTCTGGGGGGGGAGGTCCTTTTCTGAGCAAAACCAAAGCTTCCTAAAGGTAGGATTAAACTATCTCATGAGCAGTCCCCAGGGCTGCACCTGCAGCGAATGTCACTGTTGCGAGCTCCTTCACCTTGTTTCCTGGCCTCTCACTCTGCTTTCTGATCCTATCACTATTCTCTGTACCTCTGTCCTCCACTCCTTCTCTCCTTGTTCCGTTCTACCTCACTACCCCATTTCTCTCCTCTGTGGCTTCACCACAGCCCCATTTCTTTTTCTCACATGCCCCCATTCACTTCTCTTGTCTAATCGGGGTGGACTCCAGTAACGGAGAGCAGAGGGGACCTGACACTGCTAGACATTGAACTCTGTAGACAGAGTGTAAAACTAATGTGAGTTGCTGCTTTCCTGAATTCCTGTCCTGTCCCATGGGGCATATTTGCCTGAAAACATTGAGTTCATTCACTTGACCTTGACCAGCTCCGGCCTGCCCTTCCTACTTGGTCACTGTGACTAGAATCACATAAACAAGAACCTCCTGCATTTCACTCACCTCACCCAACTGATGAGCTGTCTTACTCCGTAGGCTCAACAAACTTCCCAGGCCATCCAGGCTCCCCGACGCTGTAAGATTCCCAGGCACACCAGTCATGCCAAACACTCCATTCTTTCTTCCCGTCAGTTCCCTCCAAACCCTCAAAACTCACCAAGTGCATGATTTTGGATCAGTGCTTGGGCACTTGATTTTTTCTGCTTCTTCACTTGAGTCTTAGTGAAACAGGTGTGTAGATTTTGTTACGACTCACAAAGCTGTACGCACACAGTGTTCATGCATTTTGTCGTTAAGTTTATGCATTACCATAATATAATAAGTAAAAAGTTGACAAACCTCCTCTGTGTTTCTTCATTCCATTTGATTTCACCACTTTGTGTTCTCTTTCATCTGCAAGTCGCACTCCTGACCCTGGTTTTTCTCCATGTCGAGTACAGCCTGTGTCTTTACGCCACCGAAAGTATAAAACCTGGAGGTAGACAAGTGCCAGGTCCAGAGTGCTCTAGGTTAAGAAAAGTTCTTATATCTTGTGAATCTCCCTTAAAGTCTGTGGAAGGCATGAGTCATCTGGGGTAGAGAGACAGGGAGAACACAGCCTGTCTGGAGGGTTGAGTGGTAGGTCTGGCCCCTGATCCCCGCAAGGTCTTGGTCAAACACAGGAGATGGACTGGAGATGTGAGTTTAGTTTAAGGAGTAGGTCCATGCTTCATGGATGCCACTGGCAGCTTGACCCTTTTTCTCTGATGAGCTTGTAAGCCTGGCTCCCGGTCCAAGGCAGGAACAGGGCTATGGTTCACGGGGTAGTGGACAGGCTTGTGGAAAGGGCATGATGCACAGGGAAAGGTTCCTGTGTTGTCCGTGACATCCCCCTGTCTAGAATTTGATTTTCCCCTGAAGATTAATGGCCCAGTATCCCTCTTCCTGGTCTCCTGTTTTCAGGCGGCTTTTGGGGAACTACACTGCTTGAGGCAGGAAGCACCTATTGTGGGTGCTCAGGAGTTATGGCAGACTAGATGAACTGGTCCAGGCCCAGACAATCAAACTTACCTCCTCCAAAATCCCCTGGGGACTTTGAGAGGACAAAGGGTGCACCTAATCAAATAGATCTGTTTCTGATATGCATGATCTCCTGCTGTGTGCAGTGGAGGTCATGGGGAATGGTTACAGCCTAGGGTCACAATCCAAGTGAAGGACCCTGGAGGGCAACAGGGGCATTGGTGCCTGGCCTTCCTATGTCCTCTGGCCAAATGCCTGTTCATCTCTGGGTCTTCCCAGGACTGAGGAAAAGCTGAAGATTTGGCTACAGATTAATGTGTATCCAGCATTTATGAAGGTATGCTGATTGCTTTCTGACCTGTAATTGCCCACTCATTAACTCTTTGACTCGATAGGGACATTTCCTTGCTTGACGTGTGCTCTCCTGTGACTCTTGCATACAGGATCTCCGATGCTCAAGGACACATAAGACTTTTTAGAGGGTAACAAACTGTAGTGCAGACCAGATGAACTGGTTGAGGTCTTGAAGCCATGGGTAAGAGGAAGCCATTCCCTGAGGAGGCATGGACTGGCTTTGGTAATGTCTTGGGCATGGCCAATCTTGTAGTTTGGGATGAGAGCCATAAGCGTTGACCACTGACTTGTGTGTGACCTTCCAGTGAGGGCCTGACAGGTCTTGAACATTCTTAGGATGGGGGTGAGGCCATTAATGTTGCATACGATTGGCTCAGTCTAGGACCTGGGAGTTATGCTGCGTCTCTATAATGATTCTTCTATGGTTGTATTTACTTTTCTGAGAACCAGGAAAGGTTCTTTACTTTTTAAGATTCATACAACTAAGTTGGGCACACCCAGATAATCCAGAACACTCTGCCCAACTCAGTGTCCTTACATTTAACCAAATCAGCAAAATCCCTTTTGCTATGTAAGGTACCACATTCACAAGTTCTTCACAAGTACATCTTTGGGGGAGCCATTATTCTGCCTACCTTCTATGAATTGAATCATGCCCTCCATAATTCATATGTTGAAGCCCTAACCCCTAATGTGATGCTATTTGGATATAGGGCCATTGGGCCATTAGAAGGTTGTGAGAGGGGGTCCTCATGATGGGATTAATGGCCTTATGAGAAGAGACCTGAGAAGTTACTTTCTTTTTCTTTCTACCACCTGAGGATATGGCAAGAAGGCAGTGGTCTGCACACCAGGAAGTGGATTCTCACCAGATACCAAGGCTGTGGCCACTTTGATTTTGGACTTCCCAGCCTGCAGAACTGTGAGAAATAAACTGGGTCTGTTGTTTAAGTGCCCCAGTCTATGATATTTTATTATAGCAGCTTGAATTGACCCAAACACTCCCATAGTCCTCAATCCCATGCCACATTCCTATCTTTTTATAGGAGATCAAGGCTACTGAAGGGGTATTTGAGTTCATTTATCTGACTTCTAAGGACAACAGTGTTTACATTCAGAAGTGGACATCTCGGAAGAAATTCTTCATCTAGGGTGAGTTGATCACTCTCCAGACTCCTACCCCTAACCCTTGGCATGCGTTCCTCCAAAGTGGACCATTCATCTTCCCAGGCTAAGAGGTCACCCTCTCTGCACATTATTCTTCATGAGGCACCCAGGACACTGCACTCCCAGGACTGGTCAACCATGCCCCATTCTATACCTGCCCCAGGGTCCCCTGAGCCTCTGGAATAGACTATTTGTGGACCACAGTGTGTTCTTTTCTGTGGATACCTGCATGCACTTAGGTCACCCTCAGGCTCTGACTTCTTTTCCCATGAGTGCTTCTGAATCATAAGAAATTAAAACTGAAGGCAAGCCACAGGAATTACTAGGGAGAAGATTTTTAGTTGGAAGCGGTAACAAGGCAAACCACAGATCTACAAAAGAGGAGGCAGCTATGTTATTTATTTATTTATTTATTTATTTATTTATTTATTTATTTATTAAAGTTTATTTTTACTTATTTTGAGAGAGAGAGATGGAGAGCAAGCGGGGGAGGGGCAGAGAGAGAGAAGGAGACAGAATCCCAAGCAAGCTCCATGCTATCAGCACCGAGGGCTCGAACTCACAAACCGTGAGATCATGACCTGAGCTGAAATCAGGAGTTGGATGCTTAACCGACTGAGCCACCGGATGCCCCGCAACTATGCTATTTTAGACTATATTGGGAATATTTTGACTATTATTTGACATGGTTCCTTTTAAAATCTTCCCTTTTAGTAAGTGGCCCACCCATTTGGTTTGGGAACACACACTCTGGCCTACTGCCGTGGGCTGTAGTTCAGCTATGAACTTAGCTTTCAAAGCCTTTGCGATGTGATTCTGACTTCTCTCACTTGTGTGCTGCCCAGAGGCCAATTGTGAAACCTGTTTGGTATTCTATACAGTAGTCGATTTCTCAAACATTTTGCTGTGTTGGCTCTGGTCATTTTCATACATGCATCTCTTAGGAGTTTGCCAGGACATCGTATACAAATTTAGTGAATCCCTTTCTCTGGCTCCATCGTTTCCATAAACAATGCTTATACGCTCTAGCTGGAATAGGGTATAGTGCCATCTTGTTATTGAGGGGAAGTAACAAGGGTGTAGGGATGGAACGCCAGGCTCTAGGAAACAAGATGACAACAGTCACACACACACTGAGGGGGAAACAGACTTTTTGTCCAGGCAAGTCACTAAGCAAACAAATAAAAATCCAGCCACCACAACCACTCACAAGGTGGGAACAGAATCCAAAGTTGGTACAATGTACTATCTAAATTGCCAATTTTTCAGTAATACATGCAGTGAAATAGGAAAGTATGCCTTTTACACAGGAAAAAAAAATCTGTCAGCAGGCATACTGAGGGTGCTGAGATGTTGGACTGAGCAGAAAAGGACTTCAAAGCAGGTATTATAAATATGTGATTAAAATGAAAAGAAAGCATAGGTAAAGATAATTACATGACTCATAAAATAGATAATATGAATACACGAGTTGAGGTTATGAATACAAACCAATGAGAATATCAGGAGTTTTAAAAGTATAACTCATACGGATAAGAGAGTTTCCATGACAGGTTTCAGCTAGAAGTAGGAGGAATCTATAAAACTGAAGACAGATTAATTAAGAGTATCCAGTTGATGGACAGAAAAATAAAAGAATGAAGTACAATGAACAAATCTTAAGATACCCTTGGGGAGCCATTAAATATATTGCATTAAACACATAGCCTTAGTTCTAGAAAGAGAACAAAGAAAGAGGCAGAAAAATTTAATGGCTGAAAGCTCCTCAAATTTGAGGAAACGTATTCATGTGTGCACTTAAGAAGGTCAACAAATCCATAACAGCTTAGACACAAACTTATCTGCCCCTGGAATCTGTGGACTAGATGCACCTAGTCTAGGTCACTGTTCTACAGCGTCTCCCCTTTGGCAGTCTCAGCTGAGACGCACCACAAAGTTTTGGCAGGGCCTTCAAGCTCCTGGGAGGATGTACAGTCAACTGTAGTTCATTTTCATCTTTTGGGGCATAACCATGAGTAAAATACAGGCTAATGATGGGTTCACGGGGCAACTGGAATAATTCTTCTTTGTTTCCTTTACATTGGTCGCCAACTCCACCTGCCCGTGGGCTCCTTTGTTTTATTTTGTTTATTCTTTTAGAGACTTTTGATTCTATTTGTTTATGTATTTTTTTTTTTTTAATTTTAGAGAGATAGAGAGGAGAGGGAGAGAATCTGAAGAAGGTTTCATGCTTAGCATGGAGCCCGATGTGGGGCTGGATCCCAAGACCCTGGGATCATGACCTGAGCGGAAATCAAGAGTCAGATGCTCAACCGAGTGAACCACCCAGGCGCCCCTACAATTTTGTTTTTTAAAGTATGACTTTTTAAATAAACTTTTAGGGGTACCTGGATGGTTCAGTTGGTGGAGAATATGCCTCTTGATCTTGGGGTTGTAAGTTTGAGCTCTGCGTTGGGTGTGGAGATTACTTAAAAATAAAATCTTTTGAAAAAATAAATAAATAAATGAACTTTTAACTTGGAATAATTTTAGACTTACAGAAAAGCTGGAAGTTAAGTATGGAGGGTTCCTGTATACCTTTCATTTAGTTTCTTCAGGGTTAACATCTTACACAACCTTGGTGCACCTGTCAAAACAATGAAATTAACATTGGTACAATACTATGAGCTAACCTAACTTTATTCCCATGTACACAGTCTTGCTACCCATAGCCTTTTTCACTTCCCTGATCAGATCCAGGAGTCTCTATTTGCCTTCTTTAGCTTTTTACAATATGTGACAGTTTTCACTCTTTCCTAGTTTTTCATGATCTTGATAATTTTGAAGAATACAAGTCAGGTATTTTGTAAAATGTCTCTCACTGTTGGTTTGTATGATGTTTTCTCTTGGTTAGATTTGGATTATAGGTTTTTTAGATGAATATATCACAGAAATGGATTGCCCTCTCCTTGCATCATATCAAGTGATACCATTACGAGTTATCCCTGGTTATATTCACCTTGATCCCCTGGTTAAGAAGGTGTCTTCCAGGTTTCTCCACTCTAAAGTCACTACTTTTACCTTTTCATATGTTATTTGGAAGTGAGTGAGTCACTGAATCCAGCCTGCACCCAAAGAGGAGGGAAGTGAAGTTTTGCAGGGGTTTCCACAATTTGCCCCTTCTCTTCACTGATTTCTTTATTCAATATTTTATTTACCACCATCTGGTAAAAGATACTTACTTTATTCTTTTGGGGTGTCAGCCTATACGACCAACATATATTTTGGGCAAATTGCCCCAGCTTTAGCCATTGTGATGTCCTTCAGATCCAGTGTACAACATGATGAACTTTGGTTAATAATACTGTATTGTATACTTGAAATTTGCTGAGAGAGTAGATATTAGGTGTTCTCACCACACACACACTCACACACACATGCACACAAAGTCACTAAGTGACAGATTTGTTAATTTAGCTTGACTCTGGTCATCATTTCACAATGTATACCATATATCAAATTGTTACATTATATACCTTAAATATACATAGTGTTAAAATCAATTGTACCTTAATGAAGCTAGAAAAAAAATCTTTGATTTATGGCATGAGATGATGCCCCAGGGCCACTGTGCATTTTCATTTCTTCAGCTCTGGGATCAACTGTTTCTCTAAGGTCCTGCACTCTTATCACATCCTACCAAATTCTTTCCTAACACAAAGCCTTGCGAGTGCTTCCCATGAAGTCAATAACTGAGAGAAAGTCATAATACATCCTAGCCAGGGACATATTGAGCCTGCTAGCAAAACAGGGGCAATATTTCAATAGAATAGTGGAATCTAGCTGTCATGTACTCGCAAGAGCCTGGAGGTGGACATGGGACAAGAATCTGTGATTGGTGGCCAAATGGTATTGAAGATTAAATTTGGAGACAGGACTTAACATCACCATGTTGTACACTGGATCCTGTGAACTTACTCATCTCATTTCAAGTTTGTACCCTTCACCCAACCTCCTTTCTTTTCCACCCCTCACCCCCACTGGTAACCATGCCCTAGAAGGATGTACAGTTTTTAAATAAGTACATAAAAGTTACAGATATACCAAAAGGACACGGGAGTCAATCTGAAGGACATCACAATGGCTAAACCTGGGGCAATTTGCCCAAATGGCAGGAACTGAATTAGATGGTGGGAACATGTTTCTAGGATGATTTCTAGAAGTGGGGAATGATGAAAGCCCTTGGTGGAGAACAGCCAGAATTGCTATGGCAGACAGCAGAAGTAGGCACATTCAAGGGGAAAAACTGTAAGACCAGGTAGTTTTCTGGCACCTGAGGGGTGTTAGCAGGCCTGGTAGTGTTTTGAGCCACTGTTACTACTTTTGGACCTACTCCCTTGTGCTGACTTCCAAGTTAGATGAAACAGAGATGAACAACCTCCATCAGTCCTTCAGATAAACCACCAGACAGGTTTGAGCGCGCACACACACACACACACACACACACACACACACACACACACACATTTGCCACTAAGGTCTATTCTGTTCCTTCCTGACTCAGGGAGCAGGGTGCCTCTCTGGAAATGCAGGTTGCTGTTGCTTTAAAACCACCTTATAGCTGGGAATGGGGGGAATAAAGGCAAATAAAATCACCACAGAACTTTTCTACTGTGTTGAAGTCATATTGTTTTCTTGATTCAGCATTTGCTTGGCGGCTGTCAGTTGTTGATTGTTTCGCAGAGTTCTGATAAAGTTGGTTCTGACATTTTCTGCTTGTTTTTTGATGTGTCTCGGGGGGAGATGAGAGCTTGCAGCTGCCTACTCTGCCATTCTGATGACATTACTCCTCTAGATATTGGTTTTTAAATACCATACTCTGATTTTAAAAATATGGGCTTTGCAAACGGGTACAGAAGTCAACCTGAAATCGCTCCCCATAGGCAAAGCTAGAACAATTTGAGCAAATACATAAATAATATGAGGACTGGATTATAACCCCCAAAACAAAATAAATCTCCATGAGTCCATAATAATGTCAACTAACTAACTAAATAAATAGATGGGGGTGGGGAAGGGGAGCAGATCTCCCTTACAGAGCAATTTGAATTAATTCCAATTACTCTCCCTGCCCTGGAATGTGGGCTGGACTTAGTGACTCACTCCCAAATGAAAAGGTATGGAAGGGGAACATAAAAAGTGGCTTTACAGTGGAGAGACCTGGCAAGTCGCCACTTTAACCAAGTGATAAAGGTTAACATCGCCAGTATCATGTGTATATAATGTACCCCTGATACGATTAGATGAGAAGGGCGATTCTTCTTTGTGGTAATTTTCTCCACAAAAACCATAATTTCAGTCTAATAATAAGAATACAGGAGACCAATAAAAATTGGGGGACATTGTACAAAATAGGTGAGCAACACTCTTTTAAGTTTTCTAAGTTAACGGAAAACAAAGAAGGATCAAGAAACTGTCACAGATCGGAGACTGAGGAGATACAGTGACTGAGGGCTGTGATATTCTGGATTAGATTCTTGTATGGAAAAACCACATTTGTGGAGAAACTGATGGAATCTGAATAGAGTCTGCCATTGAGTTAATAGCATTGTGTCCATGTTGATTTTTTAGTTCTGACCGGCGTCCCCTGGTGATGTAAGATGTTCTCATTAGGGCAAGAACTAGGTGAAGGGTATGAAAAAAAATTCTACGTACCATTTTAGAACCTTTTATGCAAATGTAAATTTATTCTATGATAAAAAATCGAATAGAACAAAAAATAGAGGATACACTTTTGTGGAAGGACGCTGAACAAGTTTGGAGATGACAAATTATGCTAAAAGGAGAAATTCAATCAATTCTCCAAAACACTAATTTTTCAGACCTCACTTATTCTGTAAATTCTCTACAAATCTACCCTGGGTCTGCATCTTCCAGTGTTTTCATCTTACAGTGTTTATGGTATTTGGTTTTATTTTGGGAAACATGTTTTATTTTAAAGTAGTCAGATTGATTAATAATGGCCTCCACATTTTGTGCCTTCTGTATCTTGGAGTCCTAAAGATAGTCTCCTTTGTGTTATCATAAAAGTTTAAAACTTTTGTGTTACGGAAACTAGAATATTCTCCCTTTCCTCACCTAACGATTCTTGGTTGAGCAAATTACGTAGGGAAGTTTCAGGATATGTCAGCTGGACTTTGACCCCAGGCTTCTCTGGATCTATTTCTTTTTTGTACGCTTTGTTTTACTTTGGATGGAGTGAGGCGTCTGATGTTAGAGAACCCCAGACACAATGGATCTTTCCTTTTATTCAAGTTAATTTTGTGTCTTTTGAGAATGTTTACAGTTCATATATACTTTAGAACTTCTAATTTGTTGATAGTTCTTAACCGTTTTGAAAATGACATGCACATTTTATTGCTAAACCACACTGAAGGTAAATCACAGAAATCAGTATGTTTCACCCCTGAATACATGCGTCTCCTAAGAACTAGGATATTTTACACAGCCAAGAAACTCACATGGGCTAGATAAATTTACCTAATATATATTAAATTTTGAAACATTTTTTAATCATTCAACTAACATAAGGCTCCACATTCTTGGGCCTCTAGAACCCACATCATAGACACCTCTGAATAAACATCATTTATCCTACAGACTGTGTACCATAGACAAAATAGATTCCACATCTCAGATATTTCAATATCCTATTCTAGACATTATTTCTAGAGACTCCATTGCTAAGTCCGGAAAAAAAAATCCGTTTCTGGTACCATTTCAATCACTCAGGTCTCAGCCATATTCACTTACCCCACGGACATTTGCTACTGAACCCACAGACACTAATCACTGACCCCATACAAGTCCATCAGTGTCTCCATATACCACCATAATGAATCTCCAAAGTCCCATCACCCATTTCACAAACTAAATTCTACAACCCACTGTTCCAGTGAGATTTGTGGGCAAGTCCCCAGGTGGGGCAAGAAAGAAGAGAGGCACCAAAGACCCCATCTTTGCTCACATAAAGATTGTTGTCCTTCTCAAAAATGACCAGCAGATGGCAGAAAAATCCATGTTTTGGATACGTAGACTCCTGCTCCAAACATTACGGAGCTTTGAGATAGGGTTTTTTTGTGTGTTTGTTTTCTGTTTTTGTTTTTGTTTTTGTGTTTGTGTTTGAGACCAGCTAATCTGCCTGGTGAATAATGAGAATTAAAGATCATTGTGATATCAGAAAATTCTCCATCAACACATTTTCTTCTCAGCCCATTGCAGTCCACCAGGGTCACTGATAACACTCCAGTGTCACCGATCCCAATCTGTACCTATCTGAAGATTCTTGTGGTTCATGTCACCCTTCTCTTCATTAAAACCCATTAGGAGGCAATAACTACATTGAGACCTATTTATGAAAGTCTTGAATGTAGTATTTCATGTTTCCTACTAGAGTTTTTCGGCATTGCCATAGAGATTATTTGTTAATCCAAAGTGATGAATCTGTAATGGCCAGAGTGGTGTATATAACATATTTGGATGAAACTAAGAGTTCATCTGCCTCTTAAATTAGGTTGGTGGAGGCTGCCCTATACTTTTTGTAATAATAATAAGAGCCGATGTTTGTTCAGCACTTACTATG
This sequence comes from Felis catus, assembly GCF_018350175.1. NCBI lineage: Eukaryota > Metazoa > Chordata > Mammalia > Carnivora > Felidae > Felis > Felis catus. The sequence continues at coordinate 51,229,814 of NC_058382.1, read as the reverse complement.
TGCTAGGCACTGTACCAACCACTTTACATAGTAGGCAGATTGAATCTTCATATTAACCCCACAAAGCGATGACTATTAAACAGTTTTTACAAAGTATACAGATGCCCAGAGAATTCAAGTAATGTGTTTCAAGGCCCTACAGTTAGAAAAATGCTCAGGACCGCATCTTTGCACCTGTTCACACCATATGCAATGAATACTATGGCGGTAGCATTGTTGGGGCTTTATGGATTCAAAAGAAGTTCTTGTTCTCTTGCCCCTGCAACCCATGTGTTGGAATCTTCTCATTACGGGATCTGGGAACCAGTTTTAGTTGTGTTACCCTGGGTAAGTATGACCATTAATTAGCTCTTCAGGGGGCATTGTGACAATATCTAGGCTGATGTGAGCAGAATATTTTAAACCAGGACTGTCCCACTGGTTCCAGGTTACACGACTCCCTTTAGGGCAGTGGCATGTTTAAATTACACATCCCAACTCTTGGCAGGGATCAGTTCAAGTCTGTCTTCTTTTCCTTCAGGCAAAACATCACTCCATTCTTCAACTTGCTGTGTTTCTCTGGTGGTATAGCTCGATGCTCAAGAGCTTTGAGCAGCAGCTCTGCATCAGCACCCCAGGGCTGTTGTGAGACATGTGGTGTGCAGTGTCACAGTCCTGTGCCTAGAAAGCAGTTTCCCTACTCATTGTCCCATCTCCTACAACTCGCCACAGTAGTTGGGATTCTGGGTTGAAAGTAAGAGAAACCAACTCTAAGGCACTCATTTAAAAGGGAGTTAAGAGAGGCACCTGGGTGGCTCAGTCGGTTAAGTGTCCGACTTCAGTTCAGGTCATGATCTTGTGCTCCGTGAGTTCGAGCCCCGCGTTGGGCTCTGTGCTGACAGCTCAGAGCCTGGAGCCTGTTTCAGGTTCTGTGTCTCCCTCTCTCTCTGACCCTCCCCCCATTCATGCTCTGTCTCTCTCTGTCTCAAAAATAAATAAACGTTAAAAAAAATTAAAAAATAAATAAATAAAAGGGAGTTAAGAAAGGGTTGCTCATCTTTCTCTATCAGGAACTTCTCCCTCACCCACATGGCTCTTTTGGTCATGACCATCTTTCCCTGGACACAGAGTAGAAGGCTTGGGTCAACCCAGTCCAATCAGAGTACCCCAGCTCAGACCACACTTATTGGGGAATGAAGGGTACATGGCCCAGTGAGAGTTCTCCTTGGATTTTTATGCCCGAGAAGAGAAAAAGCTGGTTATTTTCTGTGGGGTTTCTGAGTTGGCAGATGAGAACCTGTCTGAGGAAGGATGCCAGAAGAGTCTCGCAGATTCACGAGGGGGAGAGACGGACTAAAAGTCCTACGGGCATTGAGCCCTAGCATCAAGCTAGGCCTGAAGCCAGGGGCAGTTCTTTATTTCCTAATTAGGAGAGCTCATAGATCTCCCTCTTATGCTGAAGGGACTTTGAGCTAGTTTTCTGTCACTTATAACCTAACATACTGGTTTGTATGCCTCAATCCACAACAGGCTCTGTGGGTTCCTTCAGGCCCTATTTAATCATTTCCTTAATGGATGATTATTTTATTTGTAAGATCTTTATTTTTTAAAGTTTATTTATTTTGAGAGAGAGAGGGTGCAAGTAGGGGAAGGGAAGAGAGAGAGAGAGAGAGAGAGAGAGAGAGAGAGAGAATCCTAAGCAGCCTCCGTGCTGTCAGTGAACTGTGAGATCGTGACCTGAGCCAAACCCAAGAGTTGGAGGCTTAAGCAACTGAGCCACCTGTAAAGATCTTTAAAGGAGAGCATCTCACTAATCAGCAACAGAGCCCTAGAATGTCACCATTCATCATCCTTCAAACTAGCCTCAATATCTGGTGCTGGCTTTAGCATCATTTGGTGTTGCATTATAAATGAATTCATAGCTTTAGGGATATTATCTTGTTATTGTCTGTTTTCTCTTGGGTGAAAAATTTAAGGTCAAAATCATTAAGTAATTTTTGTAAAGGCAAATTGCTGAACTTGGGGAGGAAATCCACTAAAACTTTTCAACTTTAATATTAGGCATTCCTAAAACCTAAATATGGAACCAAGGGATAATTACGTTTGCACAAAAATTTGGCATCAAGAGCACGAGTTAAATCACACACAGATCACTTAAATTAGCACAAATGGCCTATCCTCATCATCTGTTTGCCAGCTCACTTCCCTGACAAGCAATGATGGTCTCAACCAAATACTGTAGAGACTCCTAAACTCCCCTCAGCTTGCAAAACCAAAAACTGAATTCAGAGTATGTGAAAGAGAGATGTTGTAAACATGCTTATGACAAGATCTGGAAATTACTAAGTATGCTATTTTTCAACATATATGTGCTAAGCATCATGAAGGCCAGGATACCTCCATCTTCTGTCATTAACAATATGAATTGGTTATCTCCAAGGGAAGTATTCAATTTGAATCACATTTTCAGGAAACATCTCGAAAGACTGGAAGGTAAGAGCTTATATGCCAGTAGTCACATTTTGAGATTGTCTGCATTGTGTTAGTGGGTCCTAGATAGATGAGAAAGTCCAACAGAAAAAGAGGACAAAACTGAATGGTCAGCATTTCATTTTGTTGCTTTATTTTAAAGTTAGTGGTTATACAAAACCAAGAGCACACTGTATACACAGTATGTTAGCCAACTTGACAACAAATTATATTAAAAAATAAATTAAAAAATAAAGTTAGTGGTTATAGATTCAGTCATACAAATTTAGTATAACAGACGTTTACAAAGGAATTGTAATTTAAATACAATGCATTATGTGACATATTTAAGTAAATTGCACTTTGAAAAGAGAAAAGGTGTTTTTTTTAATGTACTCAGAGGTGGAGTATGTTTTTCATTGTATATGATATTGCTATAAATGATATCTGCTGATATTAGCCTTGATCACTTGGTTAAGATGGTTTCTTCAGTGTTTTTCTACTAGAAAATCACTATTTTCTCCTTTCCGTATTCTATTCTCTGGGACATGGTAAGTCCTCTCCATACTTAAGAGAAAGGAAATGAATTTCCCACCTCCTAGAAGGCACATATCTACACATGCTATTTGAATTGTTTTTAACTTTTATTTATTTTTGGGAGACACAGAGAGACAGAGCATGAGAAGGGGAGGGGCAGAGAGAGAGACACACACAGAATCTGAAGCAGGCTCCAGGCTCTGAGCTGTCAGCACAGAGACCGACATGGGGCTCGAACCCATGAACTGTGAGATCATGACCTGAGCTGAAGTTGCATGCTTAACTGACTGAGCCACCAGGCTCCCTTGCAATTCTTCTGTAAGGAAGATTTGTCCCTTCTCCTCATTTATTTAATATTTTGTTTTTATTGGCACAGAATGATGGATATTTATTTTATTCTTTGAGTTATAATTTAATATTATGTATTTGTTAGGAAAATTGTCCCGTATTTTAATTGTTTCAGTTGTTACACATTTTGCTTGGAAAATTGTTCCAGCCATGGCTATTGGGAGTTTTTTCATATTGATTCATGTGTCTTTTTAATATACATGGGATCATCTTGTGTGTTAACTGCCCTTGCCCTGTATACAGCCCTTTTCCAAAAGAGTTCTGATTTCTTTTATTAGATAATGGTGTTTAGAAACCAAGATCTGGGCACTAGGTGTGCTCATTGTTATCAGGGTGTCAATGCCTCTAGGTCTGCTTAGGAGACAGAGCCAGTAAACAAACAAACAAACTAATTTAATAAATAATACAAACACATTTATATATGCATATTTATTTATATATACCTACAAATGCTAATCTTTGTATATAAGCATATCTATTTGTGCATCTGTGCATCTGAATATATATTAAAATAAACATGAATTCATACTGCACTCATATATCTCTGACCACAGATACAATGTGGTCTTTCTCCCCCTTGCTTATGCAGGGGTATTGGATGAGTTCATGGGTGGTACTGAGAGGCCCTGATAGGGCATAGGAACAAGCAATTGATCCTTGACCCATTTGGCACCTTCTCCTGATGCAAAAGCCTGGGCATGTGGCTAAAATCAGGGTGGGGTGCCCAAGTGGCTCAGTGGGTTAAGTGTCCAACTTCAGCCTAGGTCATGATCTCACTGTTCCCGAGTTCAAGCCCTGTGTTGGGCTCTGTGCGGACAGTTTAGAGCCTGGAGCCTGTTTCAGATTTTGTGTCTCCTCCTCTCTCTCTGCCCCTCCCCCACTCACGCTGTGTCTGTCTCTCTCAAAAGTAAACATTAAAATAAATAAATAAATAAATAAATAAATAAATAAATAAATAAATATCAGGGCTCACGGCCTGAAAAAGATTGAAATGTTATATATTAGAGGCATGGCAATAGGCCCCTGATTGGCAAGTAAGGTCCAGCCAACTGTCTGCCTGAACTTGGGAATTTGCAGAGAACGGAAAGAGAGTGGTCATTGTAAGTTGAGGATGTAGGGACATGGCTATGTACAAGAAAATTCATGGCCAACTTTGAAGGACATTGGGGGAAAGTGACTATAGGGACTAATCTCTGAGCAATTTTGTGACATCTTACAGAGTTCTTTCATATTGCTGGACCTTTCCAGGGCCAAAGAAGTAGTCACAAGAAAATATTGGTTTCCTTTTAGGAAATGAGGATGATTTCAGTACATTGTTAATTTGCATTATCATAACATTAAAACCATGATTAATACTACCCTGGTGAATCTTGTTGTTCCTTTTTAATCTATATGAAACTAGGATAGTTGTGATGTGCCATTGATATCATTTTTTGCTTTTACATTAACAATATGACTGAAATTAATACTGCAATTAGGAATGAAGAGATAGTTCAAAACTAGGAGAATAAATTCATATTTTTATGAGTATGGTGAGGCTTGAAAGAGGTAGATCCTTGGGGTGCCTGGGTGGCTCAGTTAGTTGAGTGTCCAATTTTGGCTCAGGTCATGATCTCATGGTTGGTGGGTTTGAGTCCCACACTGGGCTTTGCGCTGACAGTGTGGAGCCTGCTTCAGATTCCCTGTCTCCCTCTCTCTCTCTGCTCTTCCCCCAATCACACTCTCTCTCGAAAATAAATAAACATTAAAAAGAGGGGTAGATAATTATTTATTAAAGTAGTGTTCATTATTGCTAGTGTGAGTAATAATAACTACTAACCATGAAGTGTACAAGTCCAATTGATTGAGTGCTTACTTGGTATCAGGTAATACTTCAAGTACATTTCATGTTTTTAACATTTAATGTTGGCAGTGGTCCTGTATGAAAAGTTCTGTAATTATTTACATTTAACAGTTGAGGATTCTAAGGAGTGAGTTGTTGAACGAGCTGTCCTGAGGTCCTACAGCCAGAAATTAATGCAATTTGGATTTTAACCCAAGTACCTTGAGTCCAGGTACTATTAAGTTAAAATTTGTCTCTCATGATGGTTAAAGGAATACTTACCACAAACCACTAATATTATTTATCCACATTCTGTAATATTATCATGTTATATCAGTAAAGACAGAAGAACTGTATGAAAGTCTTTTCCTAAATCCTTCATTGGTATCCAGGCTCCTACCTGGCTCCCAACTTCCTGGTGGTCTCTGTATCCTTCTGGCTATCATGACCATGCCTGGGCAAGTCTACTTTTGTACGCTATTATACCGCTGGATTGTTTACTTAGAAGTTGGTGAGTCTGTAAAGAATGCAGAGTCCCTGCCTATGGTATTTCACCATTTGGTTGTAAGGGGTAAGAATTCTCCCTGCTGTGGTGGTTGAGTGGGGGATAGGGCATGTGGGTGCCATGGGGCTACACATTTCGTCTTTCTGAGACTTGGCTGGAGACACATGAATACATAACCACGAGAGGGCCCATGTATACTCTTTTCCAACCTCTCAATCAAGATGGCTTTATTCTAGGGCCTCACCATTTCAATAGGAAAATGCAACTCTATGAAATCACATTACCAGGTTCACCCTACCAGCTCCTCTCCATACACATCTCCCTATGAGAACAGAGGATTCTCCATCCTGCTGTGAGAGCATGTGCAGTATGTGGGGGTCAGACAGGTCCTGGTCAAATACCAACACTGCAGCCTCCCATCCCACACATATTCCTGAGTCTGCATCATTTTTCCTCTTTCCTCCACAGATGATCAAGTCTCCTGAGGAGAAATTTCAATATACCTACACATCTGATGAGAAAAAGTACCATGGTGAAAAAATACATTCATGAGTGAGTATTTTCTAGCAAAAAAATACTCCATTTAGAATGAGCTCATATACCCCAGCACTTTGTTTTCTCTGACCGCCAACATGAACCCTCAATTTTGGCCAACAGACCAGAAACACAGTCATTGTCTCTCCTTAATAATTTAGGACATTGTGCTCCCAGGACTGCCCATCCAGGGCTGATCTGCTTCCTTGCCCAGGGTATCCTGAAGCCCCAGGGCTGGATTCACTCAAACTACAGAGGGAACACAGTGTGCTGACACTCCAAGTTTGACTTCTTTCTTCATGAGCGGCTTTGAGTAATAATAAATTAAAATTGAATAGATGTAGCATGCAATATGGGAATGTACAACTAGGAGCAGAAAGAAAGCATCTTGGTGTCTACAAGGCAGAAGCTAATTCTACCATGAGTGATCCCCCAAATGTTCTTTCAGCCCAGGAGCTATTGCTTTCTCTCTCCTGCTGTACCTTGCTCCGTCTCCCTCCTCCTCCTCCTCCTCCTCCTCTTCTTCTTCTTCTTCTTCTTCTTTTTGTTCTCCTTCTATCTTCATTGCCTTTACTTATTCCTTGTTTTCTTTCTGGTTTTGCCCATTCTTTATATTTGGTGTACCTGTTTGTCTTCTCTTTTCCCTATCATCACTACCTGCACCAAGCCTTTTTCTTTACTTACAAAATTTGACCCCCTGATGGACAAAGACAGACCCAGAGTTGTTAATAGATGGGCTGGCTTGGTGTGTTGAAACAAGGTGAAAATGGATGGCTACCATATGATATGCTAACTCAAGGGTGACTTTCAAACAAAGAGATGAGGGAAAAATTCTCCCAATTCAGAGAGGACAAGGAAGTGCTCCTAGTCATATTGTTTCTGTGGAAAGAGAAGTGACCTGAAGTTAAAAAATACCTGCATTAGTTTTCTAGGACTACCATAGTGAAGTACCACAGACTGGGTGGTTTAAACAACATAAATTTATTTTCTCACAACTATGGAGGCTAGAAGCTCAAGACCAAGCTGTGAGTAGTGTTGGTTTCTTTTGGGGCTTGTCTCCCTGGCTTGTACATGGCTGTCTTTTCCTGTGTCTTCACATGGCCCTTCCTCTGTGTGTGTCTGTGTCCCAATCTCTTTTTATAAGGATGCCAGTCATATTGGATTAGTGACCCAATGACCCCTAGTGACCTCCTTTTATTTAATTATGCCTTTAATGACCCTCTCTCTAACTACAGTAACGTTCTGAGGTACTGGGGGTTAGGACATCAACATATAAATTTTGGGAGCACAATTCAGCCTATAATAATAAATGGACACATGGGCAGTGGCAAATGAATGTTCCAGTCCATTTCCATCAGCAGCTAATTGCAGATGGTGTCACATGGAGGGGAGGCTCCACCTAGCCAACCCATGGAATCACAAGAAGTAATAAAATGATGGCTACCGATGTGATCAAATTTGTAATGGAAATGGACACACAATGCAACTTGCACATTTCAATCACACAGTCTAAAGAATTTTTGTGAATAAATACACTAGGTAACAATATCTTAATCAAGAGACAGAAAAACAGCATAAATACTCCAAGTCTCTCATACATGTTTGGAGCTAATCATTCCCTTAGGCCAAACATTGACCTATTTTCTATAAATGTAATTTTGGATGTTCTAGAATTTAACATAAATAGACTAGTTCAGTGCAATCTCTTTTACAAATGGTTTCTTCCTCTCAGGACAATGCTTATAAAATGCATCCACGTTGTCATCTATACTGGTAGTTCGTTCCTTTTCTTGGTGGTTACTATTACATTGAATGAATAAACCAAAATTTGTTTATTCATTCAATTACTGATGACAAATGTTTATTTCCCAGGATTTTTTGCCATTATGAATAAAGCTATTATATACATTCATTACAAGTCTCCTTATTTTTAAAGAAGTTCTCTGTTTTCATTGTTTGTATAAATAATACGTTTGTAATCTGTTGATCCTATGATAATTGTATCATTAACTTCATAAGAAAATGTTGAATGTTTTCCAAGTTGGTTGCAATATTTTATAATCCCAAGAACAAACTGGAAGAATTCCAGTTACTTCAAATCCCTGTTAACACTTGGTATTGTCATTCTTTAAAATTTTAGCCATTGTAGTGAATATGAAGTTGTATCTTATAGAGGCTTTATTTGTCTTTTTCCAATAATATTTTTAGGGACTATTGGCCATTCCTGTATCATGTTGTTTTTAATATTTTTTTAATGTTTATTAGTTTTTGAGAAAGAAAGAGAGAGAGAGCATACTTACGGGCAGGAGAGTGTCAAAAAGAGGGAGACAGAGAATCCAAAGCAGGCTCTGTGCAGTGAGCACAGAGCCTGATGCAGGGCTCAAACCCACTAACTGTGAGATCATGACCTGAGCCAAAATCAAGAGTTGGCCACTTAACTCACTGAGCATCCCATGTATCATGTTTTATGAAGTGTCTATTCAGACATTTTGCTCATTTTTATTGTTATTTTTCCTTTTGAGTAGCAAGAGGTTCTTTTTCTTTTAATATATTCTGGATATAGCATGTTTGTCAGATATATGTGTTTTGCATTTAACTCCCCTCTCTGGGGCTCATTCTCTTATTTTTGGAATTGCAGCTTTTGAAGAATGAAAGTTTTAAATTTTAATGAGGCACAATTTATCAGTTTGTCTTTTATACTTTCTTTCTGGTTTTTGTGCCCTATGTAAGAAACTATTCCCTATGCAACTGATAAATTTCATTTCATTTAGTCTCTCAGCAGATAAAGCTTCCTAGGAAATATATGTCACCTACATATACACAAATATTTATACACATTTTTGTGACTGTGTGTGTGTGTATGTGTGCACATGTGTGTGTGGCCTGATAGGCACAGAAAACCTTCCTGTTCCCATTTGGTTCCCTAAGTCTGTGCCATTTTTTCCACAGTCTTCTTTTTCTAGAATTCTCTTCTGATTCCAAGGTCACTGGTTGAACTCCAGGGAGAGTGAGATCGCAGACAATTGGTGCATGGATTTGGCAGCCTCTTCTGTGCCTATTAACCATAACCATGTCTACTTACATTCTTGACCTTCTGCCAGGAGATCTATGTTTCTCTGAGAGTTTTAAATGGGAAGACCTGCTCACTGGAAGGTTGAAATTGGGGGTCGGGATCAATTAGGTTGGGATTGTAGATGTAGAAATATCAGGCGGTGTCTTTATTCCTGGCAATGCATGTAAGTTCACCCAGATTTCTGAGTCTGCACCATGTCCCCCAGGGCCTCCTTTCCCAGAATGGACCCAGGTGTGTTTGGGACCCTTTGGGGCCTTAGGGTAGAAACTGTGCATGTGAGTTTGAATGAGTGGATTTGTGTTAAAAACTACATAAACCTGGTACTATATTGGTAAATTTACTTTACAGGGGTACATGCTGAAACTACTTTACATTTATACTAGGTTCGAACAAATAATAAAATAAAAGTCAAGTTTCCTATTGTCAGAAAAAAAGGTACAAATAATCAATAGGTGAGAGCTATAATGAGCCCTATATTATTCTGTAGTTGGCATTAGTATGAAACTCAGGTTTATTTTAATATATATTGAGAGAAAGGGTCATAGTTATAACCATGTGGATATACTTAAATTCATATGCATACATATGTTTCCTAGTTCTGTCTACTGAGAAGGCCTGGAAGCAGTGACACCCCAGTGGCAATGACGAACCCGTGTCCAGATACAATTTTCTAAATTCCATTGTTCACCTAAAAACCAATGGGACATGGCGAAGAGTATAAAAAGGAAAAACGGTGCCTTTCCAGTGGAGAAACGTGGCGGACCCCAGCCTAACCAAGTGATCATTGTTAACACTCTCAGTGATGTAGTATCAAGGCTAGGTGCTTGTGATACAGTGCAATGAGAGTAAGTATTTCCTCTTTGTGCTATTCTTGAAAATCGACAGCCCCAGTCTGATCATGAAAATACATCAGACACATCCAAATTGAGGGAGTCTCCAGAACACCAGTACACTGTAAAACTGCCAGGTCACTGAAAGTGAAGTTCCATTAAGAAGTTGTCACAGACCAGGGGTGCCTGGGTGGCTCAGTCATTTAAGCGTCCGACTCTTATTTCGGCTCGGGACGTGATCTCATGGTTCATGAGTTTGAGCCCCCATCTGTCAGCGCAGAGACTGCTTGGGATTCTGTCTCTCTCTCTCTCAAAAACAAATAAATAAACTTCAAGAAATTAAAAAAAAAAAAGTTGTCACAGACCAGACTAATTTCTTCAGTATCCTGGATTAGATTCTGGCACAAAAAAGAGGGAAAAGTGGTAGAAATCTGAATAAAGTGTCATTTAGTTAATAGTATTGTACTCATGTTAATGTCTTAGCTTTAACAAATACCAGTGTTGCATAAGATGTTACCATTAGAGCAAACTAGGTAAAGAATATGTATGAATTCTTTGTACTATCTTGGTACCTTCCTCTGTAAATCCAAAATGATCCCAAAATTTAAAATAATTAACAAAATAAAATTAGATTAATAAAATACATAATTAAATTAAATACTTAATAACACAGAGAAGACACTCTTTTTGGAAGGACTCTGGGAAATTTTTAAGTTCATAAATTATGTTCAAAGGGAAACTTCAACCAATTCCCCAAAACATTCTTCAGACCTAATTTTTATCATAAAGCTGTAAATCTTTTCCAATTCCAATCTATGTCTGTATCTTATATTTTTATAGTGTTTATGGTACTTTGGTTTATTTGGGGAAAGATATTTTATTTTAGAGTAGTGGAATTTATCAACATTTTCCTTCATATATTTTGGAACTTTTGTGATTTGAAGTCCTAAAAATATTGCCTTTTGTGTTCTTATAAAAGTTTAAAAGTCTTTTATTTTCAGAATTTTAATATGACAAGGAACAATGTTTATATTTGCAAGTGAGTCTTAATTCTGTGGGAACAAGGAATATCCTTTCTCCTGTGATTTATGGTTCTGCAAATCATCTGGGGAAGGTTAAGGGTGTGTCAGGTGGAGTGTGACCTTGGTCAGATTGGATCTGGATCTGTCCCTCTGTTTGGACCCAGGGCTCTTGCTTTGAGAGGATGAGGAAATGTCAGGAATTGTGGAATAAGAAGGATTAGAGTCTGGCATGAGGTTGCTGGATGAAGAAGAAATAAAAGATAATTGATGAACAGAGAAGATAAAGGGAATTTGTCATCAGGGTGGTTTATCAACTTGGGATTTGTTTTTGTAAGTTTTATTGATGCATACACTACTTACAGAAAGTAAACAAAACTTAAGTGTACACTTCAGTGGAGGTGTACAAAACTAACTCAGTTCTGTTAACAGCAGCCAGACCAGGAGACAGAATATTAAACTCTATTATATGATTCCAGGCCTAGTGAACAGAGGTCACTGGAGCCGAGGTTTGGTACGGATAGTTCATCTGGATGCGGGTCCATTCACAGTACCCATTCATGGAGGGCACACACATGGAGAACAAGGAATGGTTTCCCTCCCATACCTTGTAGTTACAGTCTTTTTGTTTCCACACACACTCTCCAAAGTCAGGTTGAGGGCAGGAATGCCAGCAGTGGAGGCAGGGCTGAACCTAGGGGTGGAGGGAGATACAGAACTGCCCACTTCCTGTTCATACACTCCATCCTGGACCGACAAGGGCAACAAGGGTCTGTCAACAAGGAGAGGCTAAAGGGAGCAGTGAGGAGGGAAAGGACAGAAAGGAAACAGTGGGAAGAGGTCAGGGAATGGAAGGAAGGTGAAAGAGCAAGGGTCATCCAGAGGGAGACAGCAGGGAGGAAGATCTGGGAACAAGGACATGGGACAAGAGCAGTGCCTGGGCTGCAGAGAAAAATCACCATACTCACTTGACATTTGCATCCTGTTCTGTATGCTGCCTCAAAACCTAGCCTCTGCTCTCTGGAGAGCCGGTACCAGAAATAGACCAGATGGCATCTTGTGAAGCGCAATGTGCCCCCCCTCAGATAGCCTGCAGTGATGGGGGAGCATGGCCTGAGTTAGTATACCATGCATGCATATCCCCTGGGAAGTCAGACCAGAGGGTCTAGAACCCCTGAGGCTGGTACAGAGTCAGCCATGAATGAGGGTCCAGCATTGCCCCAGGAAGAGTCTGTCAGATCATGATAATGGGGCCCTTGGTCCTTGGTGGGGTTAGTTGCAGAAGTCAGGTGGTCCTTTTAGGAGGAGGTAGCAAGGTTGAGGGGCTGTATGTGGACAGGGATGCTCACCTGCGATAAGTAATAGTGATTGTTGAGTGGTCCTCAGCCTATAACTACAGTCTTTCCAACTGATCGGTGAGTAGATCTCGTGGATTGTTGGGATGCCTCTGGGAGCCTTGAGTACCTGCAATGGGAGGGAAAGAGTGACTAGGACCTTAGGTTTACATAGAAGTTGCTAGGCTCCAGAAACCATCCAAATCTCTCAGCAAGAGCAGATAGTCTTGCTTATTTTGAGGAAAGGAGGTAAGAAGAAAGGAGGTACTGAGTTTACCTTAATGACATTGACTCTGAAACCTTGTTTTGTCACGGTGTTGTTTCCTGGTCCTTGTATATCAGCTAATATGACTGGGAGGAGGAAGAAATGGGTCAGGGGCCCATAGCTTCATTGCTCTAGGATTCCCACATCCAAAGTCTCATGAAGGCATTGATCAGATCACCCACCTCTGAGCTCCCCCACCTCTGCATTTCTACACCCTATGGTGAGAGCTCCTTGGTGGAGACTTCTCTAAGGTGTCCCCTTAGACTCACCGACATCTGATGTGCAGTAATATGTCTGAGGGTGCTGAATTTTACAATCACAAGCATTGCAAGGTGTTGACAGGGCCAGGAGCAAAGGAAAGATTACCAGGAATGAAGGATCCATGATTGGGCCCTAGGGAACACAGGGCATAAATTACAGCATGAACTTCTAGCCCAGCTCCTCCATCCACCTCTAGACAGAAACTGGGATAACTTCGGATGACTGTTTATCTCCCTTAATGTTTAAGGGCCTGAGAAAGATTGGATCTAGCTCCTGGATGCATGAAGTCTATGTTCTACGTCTAAAATGCCTTACCTCTGTCAGTCTGAGCCAAGGTGTCCCGCGGCTTCTGCAGAACACCTAGCACCAGGAAGGATAAATAGCCCTCTGCATTTCCTTTTCGCCCTAGAGCATATCCACTGGGGAGGTACAATTTGATAAGTGGGTGTATTAGCTGGAATCATTTTTATCTCATCTGCATTTCCTTTCATCCTTCAGGCATATCAACCGGCAGGTACTGTGTGATTATTGCACGCACTGTCACTTGGAATCTCTCTGTATGGTTATTCAAAGAGCCACCAAGTTGATCCATTCCTGGTCAGTATTTTGGGCTGAGCTGTGTCCCTCTAAAATTCCCATGTTGAAGTCATAACTCCCAGTCCCTCAGAATGTGACTGTATTTACAGATAGGGTCTTTAAAGAGGGAGTTAAGGTAAAATGAGGTCATTAGGGTGGACCCTAATCTGATATGACTTTTATCATATCAGATCATACTTTTATGAGAGGACGTTAGGACACAGACACACATAGAAGGAATGCCATGTGAACATAAAAAAAGAAGGTGGCAATCTATAAATTAAGGACATACTCTCAGAATAAGACAACCTTGCTGAAACCTTGATCTTGGACTTCTAGGCTCCAGAACTGTGAGGAAATAAGTTTCTGTTGTTTAAGCCACTCAGTCTATGGTGCTTTCTTATGGCAGCCCTAGAAAACCAACAGACACCTTTGTTTTATTTTTAAATATATTTAGGACCATGGGGTGCTTGGGTGGCTTGGTTGGTTAAGCATTCGACTTTGGCTCAGGTCATGATCTCATGGTTTGGGGGTTCAAGCCCTGCGTTGGGCTCTGTGCTGACAGCTCAGAGCCGGGAGCCTGCTTCGGATTCTGTGTCTGCCTCTCTCTCTGCCCCTCCCCTGCTCACACTCTGTCTCTCTCTCTCTCTCTCTCTCAAAAATGAATAAATGTGTAAAAAAAAAAAAGAAATGTATTTAGGACCTTTATACAATTTAAATTTGCATTAGGATTTTAAGAAAACAAAGTCACCTGCAATACCAAATCTACCAAACCAAAACTTATTCACTCATTCAATTTCGACTCCTTTCCCGCAGCTCTCTTCTCTGCTACTTGCCCTACACCCCCCACCGTGATTCAATTTACTATGTTGTGGTTTATCCTCCTGTTGCTCCTTTAATGGAAATACCTATAGGTATAGACACAAGGGGTGCCTGGTGGGCTCAGTCAGTAGAGCACGTGAGGCTTGGTCTCTGGATTGTGAGTTCAAGCCCCACATTGGGTGTGGAGCCTACTTAAAATAAAAGTTTAAAAGAAAAAGCACAGACATAAGCACATCCATTGTGGTGCACTAAATATAGCTTTGGTCATCTTGCCATTTTTATTTTAGGGCATACCTCATGATACTCCTCATTCTTTATACAGTTGTATAGTACTCTGTGTTGATAGGCCCTGGATTATCCAACCATTTCCTAATAATTGGTTCTTTCAACAGTTTTCTGTGGGAATACATCTTGTTGGAACACCTGGGTGGCTCAGTGGGTTGAGTGTTTGACTCATGATTTCAGCTTGGGTCATGAACCCAGGGTCGTGGGATCAAGTCCCACGTTGGGCTCCACGCTGAGTGTGGAGCCTGCTTGGGATTCTCCCCCTCTGCCTCTCTCCCTGAGTTGCACTCTCTCTCTAAAATAAAGATCGTAGGGCGCCTGGGTGGCGCAGTCGGTTAAGCATCCGACTTCAGCCAGGTCACGATCTCGCGGTCCATGAGTTCGAGCCCGGCGTCAGGCTCTGGGCTGATGGCTCGGAGCCTGGAGCCCGTTTCCGATTCTGTGTCTCCCTCTCTCTCTGCCCCTCCCCCGTTCATGCTCTGTCTCTCTCTGTCCCAAAAATAAAATAAACGTTGAAAAAAAAAATTAAGGATCGGAAAAAAAATTTAAAAAAATACATGCATCTTTTCTTGTATTTAACAAGGTGTCTTTATTTTTTAAGCATATTTTTACATTTTTTATTTTAACCACTCAGTGCTCACCATGACAAGGGCTCTACTTATTCCCCATCTCCTATTTCACCTGGAATCCCTCCACCCCACCTCTGGTAACCATCAGTTTGTTCCCTACTGTTCAGAGTCTGGTTCTTGGTTGTTTCTGTCTCTTTTTTTCCCTTTGCTCTTCTGTTTAGTTTCTTAAATTCCACATATGAGTGAAATCATATGGTATTTGACTTTCTCTGACTTATTTCACTTAGTATTATAGTCTCTACCTCCATCCATGTTGTTGCGAATGACAAGATTTCATTCTTTTTTTATGGCTGAATAATATACATGCTACCTCTTCTTTATCCATTAATCTATCAGTGAACACTTGGGCTGCTTCCATATCTTGGCTATTATGAATAATGCTGCTATAAACGTAGGGGTGCAGGTATCCCTTTGAATCAGTGCTTTTGTATTCTTTGGGTACCCAGTAGTGTGACGGCTCATTTGTAGGGTAGTTCTATTTTTAAATTTTTGATGAACTTTCATATTATCTTCCACGGTGGTTGCACCAGTTTGCGCTCCCACCGACAGTGCAAGGAGCTTCCCCCTTCTCCACATCCTCAACAACACCTGTTTCCTGTGTTGTTGATTTTAGCATCCTGACAGGTGTGAGGTGATACCTCACTGGAGTTTTGATTTACGTTTCCCTGATGATAAGTGATGATGAGCACTTTTTCATGTGTCTGTTGGCCATATGTAGGTCTTCTTTGGAGAAAAGTTTGTTCATGTCTTCTGCCTATATTTAATTGGGTTATTTGATTTTTGGGTGTTGAGTTTTAGAAGTTCTTTATATATTTTGGATACTAACCCTTTATCAGATATGCCATTTACAAACATCTTATTCCATTCCATAGGTTGCCTTTTAGCTTTGCTGATTTGATGTAGTCCCAATAGTTTATTTTTTCTTTTGTTTCCCTTGCTTCAAAAGGCATATCTAGAAAGAAGGTCCTGTGGCCAATGCCAGAGAAATTAACTGCTGTGCTCTCTCTAAGATTTTTATGGTATCTGGTCTCACATTTAGGGTTTTCATCCATTTTGAATTGATTTTTGTGTATGGTGTAATAAAGTAGTCTAGTTTCATTCTTTTGTGTTTTGCTGTCCAGTTTTCCCAACACTATTTGTTGAAGAGACTATCTTTTCCCCATTTGATATTCTTTCTTGCTTTGTCGAAGATTAATTGACCATATAATTGTGGGTTTATTTCTGGATTTTTCTATTCTGTTGACTTATGTTCTATTTTTGTGCCAGTATCATCTGTTTTGATTACTACAGCTCTGTAGTATAACCTGAAGTCTGGAATTGTGATGCCTCCAGCTTTGCTCTTCCTTTTCAAGATAGCTTTGTCTATTTGGGGTCTTTTGCCGTTCCATACAAATTTTAGGATTGTTTGTTCCAGTTTTGTGAAAAATGCTGTTGGTTATTTGATAGGGATTGCATTAAATGTGTAGATTGCTTTGGGTAGTATAGACATAGATATATGTCTTTACAAGTGACTTCTAGAAATAAGGTTGGAGTAAGAGCCATTGGCATTGTTTTCCTGTGACTTGTCCATATCTTGTCCTATTTTTTCTACAGGGTTATTGACTGTTTCTCTATTTTTAGAAACTACATATTAAAAACATTAACTATGGGGCGCCTGGGTGGCGCAGTCGGTTAAGCGTCCGACTTCAGCCAGGTCACGATCTCGTGGTCCGTGAGTTCGAGCCCCGCGTCAGGCTCTGGGCTGATGGCTCAGAGCCTGGAGCCTGATTCCGATTCTGTGTCTCCCTCTCTCTCTGCCCCTCCCCCGTTCATGCTCTGTCTCTCTCTGTCCCAAAAATAAATAAACGTTGAAAAAAAATTTTAAAAACATTAACTCTCCATGGTATAATTGTAATTATTTTTCTCATATAACATTTTACTAATCTTGAGTTAAAAAATATATAATCAGTTTAACAATATTTTGATTAACTGCACCTGGAATTTGAATCATAGTTAGCAAATGCTTCCACTACTAACAAGTATTAGAGGATTTTACCATGATTCTTTCCATAATTTCACTTTTTATATTTAGATCTCTAACCAATTTGGGATTTCTTTTAGTATCAGTATGATTCATGAGCACAATTTTATTTTTGCCATATGGATATCCAATTAACCCAATACCTCTATTACAAAGCTCTCTTTTTCCATACTTAACTGAGATATCACCTTTAGCATATACTAAATTTGCAGATGTATTTGAGACTACATAATGATTATCTATTTAATTTGTCTATTTGTGCATTCCTTCATCAGTATCACATTAGATTTTAAAACATAATTGAATATGTCCTAGATATTTTAATATTTTTCTAGAGAGGAATTTCTCTTTTTCATTTTTGGCTTTTTCCAACTGCTGGTTGCCCCCAGTTTTGGTCTCATGGCGCCTTTCCATCTTCCAAGCCAGCGATGGCTGGTCGAGTGTTTCTCACATCACAGTGTACGACATTGACTCTTCTGCCGTCTTTTCTCACATTTAAAGGATCTTTGTGATTGCATTGGCTCCACTCTGATAAGCCACGATAATCTATTTTTTAAAACCTTTTAAATGTTTATTTATTCTTTAAGAGAAAGAGAGAATGAGAAAGAGAGAAAGAGAGAGAGAAAATGAGCAGGGGAGGGGCAGAGAGGGAGACAAAGAATCTGAAGCAGGCTCCAGGCTCCGAGCTGTCAGCACAGACTCCGACGCGGGGCTCGAACCCACAAACAGTGAGATCATGGCCTGAGCCGAAGTCAGCCACTTTAACCAAATGAGCCACCCAGGTGCCCCCATGATAATCTATTTTTCAGTGACCTGATTACAAACTTGATTCCATTTGTAACATTAATATACATAATGTTATTTAATATGACATTTATAGGTTCCAAGGATCAGTGTCTGGCTATCTTTGGAGGGGCATTATTTTGACTACCATAGGGGTCTCTCAGTCTCTCTCTGTCTCTCTCTCTCTTACACACACACACACACACACACACACACATTTTTCCTATCCAGGGATATGGAGCTCCACCAGACACACCATGCTTTTTACATTTTGTGAAGCTCTTCATTGGAATTATCTCGAGGCAAACAGAGCTACATTGATGCATTTCAAGTTAACTGTTTTATTTTTCAATAAATTTTAAATAAATGGTTTTATTTTATTGCATAAAATATTCGCTGTTTTCTTTTAGTCTGGCTTTTTTTCCTTAACAGTGTCTTCTGAATAATACACATATTTTCCTTTAATTAAGCAAAAGTTGTTTTCTAAACCTTTCATGTTTTTGTAATTGTTGTAATATAGGAATTCTTTGCCTATGCCAAGGTTGTAAAAATGTTTTGTTTTCCTCTAGAAGTTGTAGGCATAAACTTTTGCCCTTACGTTTAAGATCCATTTCAAGTCAATATTTGTGTGTGGTCTGGAGACAGAATAAAAGTTAATTATTTTCCATATAACATCAATTGTTCTGGCATAATTTCTTGAGAAGACCAATTTTCTCCATTATATTACCCTAGCCTCTTTGTTGAAAATCAACTCACCCTACATGTGTGAGTTTGTTTCTGGATATTTTCCTCTACTACCTATATAAGTATTCTCATGCTAATACCACATTTTGTTACTGTAGCTTTATGATATACTTGAAATTTTGTAGTGTTATTCTTTTAGATGTATTCTTTTTTTTTTTTTTAACCCATCTTGGCTATTTCCATTGCATACAGAGCCTGCAGCATATACAATTTAGATACTGCTTGTCAAAAATGCCTGCTAGGCTTTTGACTGGAATTGATTTGAATCTAGAGATTATTTTAAGGAAAACTGATACCAATATTGAGCCTTTCAAACCATGAGCATTTTATCTTTATTTATTATACCCTTTAAAATTTCTCTCTGCAGTTTTGTATTTAGTGTTATGAGTCTGGCACATATTTTGTTAAATTTGTTCTTAACTATTTCTTATTTTTATGCTGTTGAGTAGGTATTGATTTTTATTACAAAATTTTTTTTAATGTTTATTTTTGAAGGAGAGACAGAGTGTGAGTGGGGGAGGGGCAGAGAGAGAGAGAGAGAGACACACACACACACACACACACACACACACACACACACACAGAATCTGAAGTAGGCTCCAGGCTCCGAGCTGTCAGCACAGAGCCCGACGCGGGGCTCCATCTCATCAACTGCGAGATCATGACTGGAGCTGAAGTCAGACGCTCAAGCTCAACCGACTGAGCCACCCAGGCGCCCCAATTCTTAATTTCAATTTGTAATTGTTCCTGTCGTATACAAATGAGTACGAGTGAATTTTCTACATTGTTCTTGTCCCTGTGACTTAGTCAAATTCACGTATCGGTTATAGTAGCTTTTCTTTAGATTTCTTAAGAAATTTTACAGACAAGATTTTGCCATCCACGAATAACAACTGTTTTCCTTATTATTTTCCAATCATTATGACTTTTATTCCTTTGAATTGCCTTATATACTGACTAGAACTTTTGTTACAATAAAGAATAGTAGGGTTGAATAATGGCGGGTATAAGAGCAGAAATCTTTACCGTGCTGCCTATCTTAAGGAGAAATCATTCAGTCTTTCACTATTAAGTATGATGTTGGTTGTAAAGTGTTATTATACGTTCTTTGATATGTTAACAAATATTCTCTCCTATTGCTATGTTTCTGAGAGATATTATCAAAAATAACTGTTGGGGGGTGCCTGGGTGGCTCAGTTGGTTAAGCATCTGACTCTTGGTTTTCGGCTCAGGTCATGATCTCATGGTTCATGAGTTCGAGCCCTGCATCACGCACTATGCTGGTGGCTTGGGGCCTGCTTGGGATTCTCTGACTCCCTCCCTATCTGCCCCTCCCCTACTTCCACTCTGTCTCTCTCTCTCTCTCTCTCAAAAAATTGAATTTTGCTAGATTTTTTTTTCTGCATCTACATATATAATTAAATGGATTCTCTTTAACCATTTATTTGGTTAATGTAGTAAACTGCATTATTTGGTTTTTGGAAAGATAAATCAACTTTCAGTCACATTGCTGTATTTAATTTGCTAATATTTTCTTGTGGAATTTATGTGTATGTTCCTGAAGAATATCAATGTTAGAGGGTGTGTGTGTGTGTGTGTGTGTGTGCATGTATGTATGTATTTTCTTGTGTTCAGTGTCATCATAATTTTTCACTGATAAAATAACCTAAGAAAAGACATTTCTCTTCTTTTTTCTTAGAGTTTGTGAATGAATGTATTATTTCTGCCTTAAAAGTTTGTTAGATTAAGTGGTGAAGCAAAGTTCATTTGGATGGTAAGAAAATTTCAGTGAACAAAGTCAATTTCCTTGACTGATGCAGCGGTAATTACATTTCTAATTATTCTTGTGTGTATTTTGGAAATCTTTATCTGTCATGGAATTTGTCCAATTCACCTACACTTTCAAATTTATTAGCATAAAGTTCTTTATAATATTCCCTAATTTTATTATTATGTGTGATATATCCATCGTGATGTTCTTTTATCATTCCAGATAATGGTAATCTGCACATTTTCCCATTTTTCCTTGATTAATACACCCCTTGAGTCGTCAATTTGATTGCCCTTTTCAAAAGACAACCTTTTTTGGTTTAATCACTATTCTCTATTTTCCTATTGGTTCCCATTCGTTTTCTGAAAGAAGGTAAGAAGAGACCCTATTTCTGATTTTCCATATCCTAGAAGCAGTACTCCTTCTTGCCTGGTCAGTGTATATATAAGACCTGGCAGATGGGGATGGGGAGAAGGGCTTTCATAGTAACAGTAGCATTAACAGGCATTTACTGAGCACTCACTATGTTACCTGCCAATGATTAATATTAATAAGGGAAGGCTATCTTTCTGCTTCTTCAACTTTGTAGCATCATTCATTTCTCATTATGGCAGTGTGAGATTGTCCAGTATTGCAAGTATTACTGTTGACTCACCTAATAAGCCTTGGTCTTTGATTACCTCACAGGCAGAACAAGTATTGCCCAACCAGAGAATATCATTGCTTGTTTCCATTTACCATGTATCTGGGATCAAAAATGAACAGGGACATTGGCTAGGTAATACACACCAACTTGTCACTGTGGAGTCTAATATTTCACCCACTAGTTTGAGTACCAAAAAAACAGTCTTAGTCTCACCATGAAATTGCTATATGATAAGGAACTCTTTTGATTCAGTTCTTTTCTAAAAAAATTAAGAATGATGTGCTAAATGTTTTTTGGCTCTTACAGGGGAGAAGTCTGTTTTATAGCTATTATAGAGCGAAATTAATTATAGTCAGTAAAACTGGTTTTGAACAGCTAAGTTCAACTTTGAGTTGGGACACTCAGAATTTAACCATTTTTCAATATTTCACCTAAAGAAGAACAACTGGTCTTGGGTCAAGGCAAAAATACTAATTAATACATTAAAAGGTGGAGAGCTTTATGATGTTTAAAATGAGTGACAAAGAAAGTTCGGTAGAATGATTAAAAGAAAACTATGAGGGAGAGATAAAGAAGGATGTTTTGAATTAATTTTTTTTTTGTTTTTAGTTTTACATTTGCTTCATTGACTATAAGAATAGTGTCCATACATCATTCTTTGATTCAGGATTACTTATGGAGCACCTAATATAAGTCAATCCCTAAGGAAACAGGAGACAAGAACAGTCTGATTTTCCAAGTTATTAAAAAGGTGTGTTGGTGGAAGTAGGTGGCTGGGAAACGTATCATAATAGGGTGACAAGTGCATTAGGACACATAAGAGACACCTTATATGGTCTTGGGGGTAGGATAGAGCATGGGAGGAATTTATTATAAGCTTGAAATAGGGAAACATGCAAAAATAGTAAGAGAACAGGAGTTTTAATAGTTAATCACTACAAATACTTGTGAAATCAGCTCTACAACGGAAGATAAAATTACCTTGCTGGTGACAAGGGACTAGTCTCCCCATTGCTGCTTTATGTATTGAGAAGATAAAAAGAGTAAATGAAAAAAATTTAAGGTCTTGTTTTTTTAATAAAACCTTTTTCTTAAATTATGAAAGACACGAAAAGGACATCAAAGACATAGGAAGTGAAGATTTTGTGGGTCAAGATAACAGGGACACAGTGACCATAACAACCAAGAACAAGTTTAAATAATTCTTAAGAATAATTAACGTCCAAGGGCACCTGGGTGGCTCATTCAGCTGAGCAACTGAATCTTGATTTCTGCTCAGGTCATGATCTCAAAGTCATGGGGTTGAGCCCCACATGAGGCTCTGGGCTGAGTGTGGAATCTGCCTGAGATTCTCTCTCTCTCTCTCTCTCTCTCTCTCTTTCTCTCTCTCTCTCCCTTGCTCCCTTTGCCCCTCTCCCCTGCTCATACTGTCTCCATGCTCTCTCACTCTCAAAAAAAAAAAAAAAATAATGTCCAAAACTTAAATGAAAAGATGACAATGTGTCCTTTTTAAAGTCATAGGTCATCATTAAAAGGTCTCATCCAAGGATTATTCAATTATTTAAGAGGACCCATCTGTGTTTGATTTTGTTCTTTACTACTTGATGGGAGCATTGATAATATCATTTAATATGTTCACTTTTAGATTTCTATCTCACCAGAAATCTACACTCCAAAGGTTTCAGTTTATGGTCCTAAAGAGCATTAGCCAGTTTTATATCTATTAACAAATTCATTTCACCATTCATCTGAATGACTCTTTACATTTCTGTTCCTTGAATTCTGCTTTGAAACAGGTATATCATCTGATTGATTGCTTCATTTCTTAACAAACTTAATTAAACTGTTGGCATATCCTTATCATATGTTTATGTAAGTTGTGTTTTTAACTTTTTGAAATTATCCCTCAACAAAAGGCATTACTCTATAAGTAAAGTCCAACAGGAAATGCTGAGATTATTAGACGTGATTTAATAATAGACAACTCACAACCCCTCTGTTAGAGCAATCTGAAAGCCTACTTTGCTCTTGGCTTAAGACTGGATCAAAAATCTAATATTCCCAGTGGGCTCCACCCCAAAGATGAGGACCTAGAAATTATATGGCCCACCATTGGGGTGCCTGTGTGGCTCAATCAGTTAAGCGTCCTACTTCAGCTCAGGTCATGATCTCGCAGTTTGTGAGTTTGAGCCCTGCATTGGGCTCTGTGCTGACAGCTCAGAGCCTGGAGCCTGCTTTGGATTCTGTGTCTCCCTCTCTCTCTGCACCTCCCCTACTCGCACTGTCTCTCTCTCTCTCAAAAATAAACATTAAAAAAAATTTTTTTTAATAAATAAATGGCCCACCGTCACATCAAAATAAAATCTTATTGCTGAGTGAAAAGTTCATGATTTTGTCCTAGCACTCTTTGTATATGTATACACAAACAGATTTGAAATGATAATTACCACATCTCAGAGCAGAAAGGTATGAGATGATAAGGTGCTTTCATTTCCCACTTGGTACAACTGTATCATTTAAATATTTGAAAATAAGCATCTATTAGCTTTAATAAAACATAAATTAAAACAACAAAAATATCCCATACTGAAAAATGGAAATTTCGTATTATTTGTATTAATCATTCCTACTGTAACGCTTTGAAATCAACATGGGTAATTTGGAAAGGAGTATTCCACTTAAATTTTTTCTTCCATTGGTTGAATACTGAAAATCCTATAACAATACCACTGCCAGGAGTACCCTCCCCGCCCCCCGGCACTGGCAACAATCATAATTCACTGAACCAATACTGTGTATCATGTATAGGAGACATCTGATATATACTATCTCATTTAATCCTCAGCACTCCTTTGGAATGGCTATCACTATCCTATTTTAGAGATAAGTTACAAAGAAGCTTAGAAAGGCTGAAGCATTCAGTCAAGTCGAACTGGAATGTGCACCTCCAGACTTCATGAAGCCTCATCCACTATTCCACGCCACCTCTGCTCTATTCTAGTGCCCATATTAATATGCAAGAGCAGGAGCAACCTTCAGAACTGCCTGCCCAGAATACAAGGCCACAATCTGGTCACCAAGACTCAGAAGGTGTCCACTGCATAATGGTGATGGGTGGGTGCCTCTGTTTGCACAGGTCCCTGGATCCCAGATCTGATTCCCTGTGGAAGTAATGAAGCCGGTGAGCATCATCATTCTTCAAAGAATTAGAAAACAAGAAGGAGCACAAAATCATTTCCAAGTCACCTGCTGCCAGTTAAATAAGATTTGAATGGATTTTCTAATGTTTCAAAGTACTTCCTTGCAGATGACTAAGACATTCATAAAACCAGCCATGAGAGTTCTATTCCCTGTAAGAGTAAACAGTTATGATAGAGGAGTAACTGCCTACACCCAGAGAGCCTTTTAAGAGGAGACTGATAAGAGTTTATATATCTCAGACAGAGAGAAAGGGCCCCTTTGATCATTCTCCTGCAAATCCCCAAAAGCTGACAGAAAGCTGCTTTAGGTTGTGCCATATTTTCTTTTTAAAATGCATATGGAACAACTAGCTTAGAAGTAACACTTTCCTTTTGAAGATATTTTTTTCTTAAATTGGAAACAATTATGGGAGTTAGACTCTTCCTCTTTTTTAAATAGAAATTTTCATTGTAACTTTTTCTCCAAAAAACTCCTTTGGAGGTAAAGGCAACAAAACCATGCAGTTAGCTTCTGGATTTGTTTATCAGAATGGCTCAAAATTCCCCCCTTTTTTTCCCTCCGTCTTGTATGTAATCAGAAAACGAGGCACAAAACATCACCACCAGCTGCCTTATTTCCTATTCCTTGGATTTCAATAGAGACAGACCAAATGGTCTCCTGACTTAGCTGAAGGAGATAGAAAGATGCAGTTAGGGACCCTTTATTTATTTATTTTTTTTATTTTTGAGGGGGAGGGAGAGAGGGAGAGAGGAGGAAGGGAGAGATAGAACATGACTGGGGAGGGGCAGAGAGAAAAGGAAAGAGACAATCTCAAGCAGGTCTGCGCTGTCAGCACGGAGACCCATGTGGGGCTTGAACTCAAACTGTGAGCTCATGACCTGAGCTGGAATCACAAGTCGGATGTTTAACTGACTGAGCCACCCAGGTGACCCAGGGACACCCCCCCCCTTTTTTTTTTGTTTAACTTCCTGTGACCTTTTTCTCCAAGAAAAATGCCTTTCTGGTACCCTCTACTTCTCTGGTCACTGTGATGGGTCTCCAGTTTTCAGGTGAAATGGGGTCCCTTAGTACTTGCTTCACTCCAGTGCTCTCATTACTTGAAACAGTGATAGAATTCTGCACAACACAGTGGCGTTATCAAATTAGGCAGGGAGGCATGAGCACCTTCTTCTAGCTCCTCTCCCAGTCTAGAATGTCCTACTCCCTTTCTTCCACTACATCTTCCAAGTACAGCTTTAGCATTACCTCTTCCACGGACGCACCATCATTCCCACTAGCAGGCATCACAGAACTTTTTGGAATTCCTAATAAACGTAATGATCATCAGGCTCACAGAAGACATTGGGACCTAATTGTTCTGTAATTATTTTTGGATAATTTAGCTTTAATTTATTTCTTCATTAATTGAGCACATATTCCTTGGGGCCTTCTAGGGGTTAGATGGCACAGTCCATGCCCTCAAGGGCCTGCCAGTTTCCTGGTGATGGTAGACAAGTCAACACCTTTGAGGCTCAGTTGGATAGTTATCCTCAAATTCAAATTGTTCTAAACTGAACTTCATCCCCTTCCTCCAAACTCACTTCTTCTCCTAGTTACGGCAATAGCAGTCGGGCCCAAAGTGACTTAGGTCGTTCCCTTGAGGTCACACTTGCCTCTGCCTTCTCCCCCATGCTCAGGTCCAATTTTTAACAGCCAAGTAAGCACCCCCCGGAACCTCATGGGCACTTGGGGTCCTTCGCTGTCCCTTCTGCCTGAATATTTTCCTTTAGTCTGGTAAAGTTGGAAGGAAAGAGTCTATGAGGACTAATGCAAAATGTATGGACACTTTGCATGGGGTTGATAGGAGTTATAAATTATTATTGTTGTGTCATTATTACTTCAAAAGGGAAAAAACCCAATTCAACCTGGCTTAAATAATAAATGAGCTTTGTTGGCTAACTGAAGAGAAAGGAGAGACTAGCTTCGGGTCAGACTTGGTCCAGGGCTCCAATGATCTGGTCAGGATTCCAGTTCCTTCTCCATTTCTTGCTCTTCTTTGTTGGGGCTCACAAGTTTCTAGCAGTCTCTTTCCTCTGATTCCAAGACGGCTTCAGCAGTTTCTTTGGGTATATATGTCCTGCTTATGTCCAGAAGGGATCAGAGAGAGTCCATTTCTCATAAGTTCCTCCAGAAATCTCATTGACTTGGGTTGGTTCCTATGTCCACCTCTGAACCAACCACTATGGCCAGGAGAAGGATCATTGAGAGTGGCCTAAGCCAAAAAAGATCCACTCTGGCCTTGGAAGTGAAGTCAAGACTACTCACGTCATAGCAGGGAGTACTTTTCCAAAGAAAATTCAGGGTGCTGAAGCTGGCAGGAGATGGGAGTACTGAGGAAGTGATACACAAACGTCCTTTCTAGGGCCCAAAGAATGCTTTGATGGCAAAATGCAGGTTTGGATGCGATAATGGCAGCAATGGGAAGCCAGTGGGATCTTCATGTAATTGGTTATTTTCAGATTCCTCTTTCTTGTTTTTTTTCTTAATGTTTATATTTGAGAAAGAGAGAGGGAGGGAGGGAGAGAGAGAGAGAGAGAGAGAGAGAGAGAGAGAGAGAGAGAGAGAGAAAGGGGCAGAGAGACGGAGACAGAGAATCCCAAGTAGGCTCCATGCTGACAGCAGCGAGCCCTAAGTCTCTCGAACTTAACAAACTGTGAGATCACAACCTGAGCTGAAGTCTGATGCTAAACTGACTGAGCCACCCAAGGACCCCATCCGGTCTCTTAATTATTGAATAGAATAATGATGAAGGGAAAAGGAGACCCTTTGGAAGTTGGTAGAATGTTACAAAACGTATGGTAGTCATTTTTGGAAGGGATTAAGCCAGTGCTATGTCTTGGCAAATGGAAAATTCTAGGTTAAATAAATCCAACAAATGAATAAACGTGTATTATTGGTGTGATCAGCCTTTCTAGCATTCATCAAAAAATATCTGAATATTAAAAACAAGCCACCTACTCAGTGCTCTTTGCATTCTACAGACTATAGAGTAAATGAATCAATAGTTAAGAGGCTTTACACAGAAATTAAGAAGGAGCTTCTCCAAGAGGAAGATGATGCCGGAAACTTTATACCTACCCACCTTATTACTGAGTTGTCCTAAGTAATGCTAAATTAGTTAACTGTTTAATGTTATACTTTCTCCTCAGTTTAGTTTTATTAATGAAGTATAGATAAGCTTCTTTAAACAAATATTTGCAATCTGAGAGACACTGGAACACCAAAATATCAGAGCTAGCAGGAATCCATAGTGTGACCCACCTGATAGATGAGAAGGTGGGTTGGGAGAGGGAAGTGGCAAGCCTGAGGCCACCCAAAGAACAGGTGGCTAAGGTATTGCTCTGGAGACAGCCAGTGTGGAGCTCTAACCTCCCTGAAGATCTAGGCCTTTGTGTTTCTTTCCATCTCATACAGGATCTCAGTCCCTGGAAAGTGCAAGCCGAAGACGATGCCCAGGAGTTGTTACTTACGTAACTTTATTAAAGTATATAACTGATACACAAAACCTGCACATATTTAATGTGTAAGATTAAATGAGTTTGGGCATATATGCACACCTGTGAAATCATGATTCCGCTTATATAAGGTACGTAAAACAGTCAAACTCCTAGAAGCCAGTCAGGTTCTTGTGCACTGTCCAGGGTGGGACAATGCCTCCTTAGCTCACTTAAAGGCAGTTGTCCTCAAAAGTTGACCGCTAGATGGCAGAAAAAATCCATGTACCTGATAGGGAGGCACCTGTTCCTCAGATTTTGGAGCTCTGAGTATCTCTGAGGAGACAAGCTCATCTGCCTGGTGAGTCTGGAGAATTAGGCATCATCAGCCTACCACCATGTCAGTTCTGCAAGTCTGCATCTCTCTCGAGTCCATTGGTTAATTGCATCCTTCTTTGCAATAAAATATATTAGAAGGAAATGATCTAGTTGGAAAACTATTTTCGAAAAGGTTTAAATGACCATTAGGTAGTATTTCATATTTCTGAACTAGAATTTTCTACATTACAGAAGAGATTATTTGACAACCCGGAGAGATGAATCTCTAACTGCTAAAGTGGCATCTGAAATATTTTTAGACAAAGGGGAGGGAGGTCATCAGCCTCTGGAGTCAAGTCAACGGAGGCAGCCACATATTTCTAGCAATAATAATGAAAGGCTCATCTTTGTTCAACACCTACCATGTGCCAGGAACTGTGCAAAGCACTTTATATTGGTAAATTTACTTAATATTCACAACAATCGTGAAGTAATGCACATTAAATCTGTTTTACAGAAAAGTATACAGAGGTCCAGAGTTTAATTAATTTGCTCAAGGTCATATAATCAGGAAAATGTGACTTAAAAAATGTATATAGACTGCACAGAACTAACAATATGGTGCTTGATGTCAGCATCGTTAGGGCCTTATGAATCCAGATGAAAAGTAATTGTCCCTTTGGGCCTGGGACTCATGTACGAAGAACATCTCATTACTGGAACACTGGAAAAAGTGGATCTGGAATACAGTTTTGGCTGTGTTACTCTGAGTAAGGATGAGCAGAAGTTCTTAAGGGAGCATTGCAATATACCTAGGCTGCCGTTAGCAGAGTGTTTTAGACTAGGACCAGTCTGCTGGCTCCAGGTCGCATGGCCTTCTGCACAGCGGAGTAGTCAAGTCACACATCTTGGCTTCTTGGAGCAGCCAGCTCAATCTGTCTTCCATTTCCTCCACAGGCAAAGCACATCCAGCCTGACGTACTTCTCTGGTGTGTAACTTGATGTTCAGGAATTTTGTGGAACACGTCAGCACCTGTGGGGCAGAGTAAGCTTTGTCGGGGGTGTGGCGTCCTGTGCCTAGAAAACCACCTCTCGGCTCACTTGGCCATGTCCTGACACCCACTGCGGTTGTTAGGATTCTTGGTACAAAGTAAGAGAACCCGGCTCCAGACAGCTCATTAAAAAGGTGGCTATGAAATAAATTTAAATATACCTCATAGTACATAGAATGGAAAGCGGCTAGACTTCAGGTTGAGATTAGAAACTGGAAAGATCCTGAGATCTTCTCCCTTCACCTCCTGTCCCCACCTATACTTCTCTGTACATCTTCATTATTCTTGGTTCTTCGCCCTGAACTTTTCCTGCTGCTTAGTAAAAATCCTGGCCATCCACGGCTCTGAAATCCCCATGGTATGTGTTCTGCCACACAAGAAAATCTGACTTCCAAGTTTCTCACAAAAATATATGATTCTGAGACATTCTGGGACAACATTGTGCCAAGACCTTAATTCTTCTGGCTCAGGCCGTAACAGGCTTTAGAAGCTTTTTGCTTTGCTTTTCCATCATGATGGGGGCTGTTCTTGCTCACTTTCAGATAAGGCTGTATCAGCTCTGCTAATATAACCTGTTAATTTCAAAGGACTTTGTAAGTTGGCTGTGATTCAGATTCTCAGAATTGGGAAAATCTGTGTCTTTTGAGATAGGAGAGTTCTTTTCTTTCTCCTTTTAACTTTTGTTTTTTCCCCTAAAATATCAGAATGCAATTTTTCCAGGTGCCACGTGGCTCCTCCACAACATACAGACTGCGGTAGTTGTTTTTAACGAACGTTATCACCAGCCGTTCAGCCGCGGCAACTTTTGTTTCAGTGTTGTTGTTGTTGTTGCTTTTAACTTTGGGAGGTGACAGAGAACTCCTTGTAAGATGCACACACCGAATGTCACCGTCTGCATCACTGATATTCTCCTGGGTACCAGGAACTCGGCACTGCAGAGGGCGCCAGCACTCATCCTGTCTCTAAGTGTGCACACACAGGGAAAGCCTTAGGTAAGACTGGCAAGTGTCAACAGGCGTCACTATGTTTGCACCCCAGTTCTCTCCTGTGTTGCCCCCTTTCCCCGGCAAGACCACCCTGGTGTGATGAGATGTGGGTATGTGGAACTTGTCTGGTTGCCTAGGAATTGCTAAATGGGATCCAAAGCTGAAGGAAGAGGCATCAGAGCTCAAACAACTAGGGGCAGATCCCAGATCCCAAGAGAAGTCTCTAAGCTGTCTCTGCTGCCTCAGGGTCATCCCTCACCCTTTCCTGCCAAGCTTATACAAACAGAAGATTTGGAAAAGGAGGGTGGGCTGTACTGTGGCTCTTCCCACCATGATTTTCCACCTATGTTCTAGCCTTTTAGAGATTCTCCAAGACCATCCTTTATGAAGGACACAGGCCTTGGGAAGACAGATAAGCATTCTTTTTCCCCAGCTCGATATGTCTGCACATACAGGAAGACGGCCTGTGTCAACAGGGAGCAGGAAGGAAAGAAGACAGAGTGCAGTGGAACCCAGTTATCTTGGAGGGTCAAGGTCATGAGAGTGACCCAGGGGTCAAGAAGAGTCTACTAAGGGTCTTGACCTTAAAACCAATAGTTATCATGAATTCTTTCTCATGCCACAGGCAAAAGTCAGTTTCAGGTAGATTACACATCTAAATATGAGAGAGAAAACAATGATGATTCCCATCTATGATTTACAACATCCCCACGACCCTGTGGCCGGCAACAATTTCTTCCACCGGACACACTCACATGTACTGTAGCAATGCTATTTAGTGCCAGTTGTTTTATAAAGTTTATGTTCTACTCACACAATTCTATGAGGTAGGAGTAACTTTCCACTTCTGTCTGGGAAAACACAATTCCATATCTGACTGGTTGCAAACTTGACAGGCATGTGTCGAGAAGTCTGCTTGGAGTTCTCATCCGAGCGCTCATCTCAGCCCACAAGTTGGCTGCAATGACATTTCTAGTTAAATCAGGACTCCTTTTCATACAGAAGTGTTAGATATTGCAAATTGAGAGAAAATAAATCTAATATTCATTAAACACCTATCATGTCAAGGACTAAACTAGCTCATTTATATGCTTATTTTGCTCAATCCTTACAACAGCCCTATGAGGCAAATATAATTATGCCCATTTTTATAGTTAATAGAACTGATACAGAAGTCAAACATCCTCCCCCCAGGTCACAAAGCTAGAAACCTGGGTAGGAGCCAGGACTGGATCAAGACAGTCATCTATATTTACTACCCATGAAATGAAAAGGGTAGGGGTTATCTGGCTTAGAAACTTTTCGGAGCATATGCTATTCACCTTTGGCCTCCACTATGGGATACTCTTCGTTTTCTTTCCATGGAACCAAAGGGATTCCATGTTCTTCCTTTTCAAAAGCCAGTCAAGGGGTTATTTTCCAATTATACTGAAAGATCTTTGGGGCTAGATTCACTTGGATTTTGGAAATTTGTCCCTAATGATTTTAAATGGCAAGTTCAGTTATATAGGACCATGGATGTTCTATGCTTGATATTTCAGGGCAGTGATCCATGCTTCCTTTAAAAACTTAAAGAGATTTAAAATTTCAATTTTATCAGATTCATAGAATGGGAAAAAATATATGGAAAGGTACTGTGGGGCACAGAATTTTTTTTGTTGTTGTTTCAGGAAAGTTTTATATATATATATATTTTTTTTTTCAACGTTTATTTATTTTTGGGACAGAGAGAGACAGAGCATGAACGGGGGAGGGGCAGAGAGAGAGGGAGACACAGAATCGGAAACAGGCTCCAGGCTCTGAGCCATCAGCCCAGAGCCCGACGAGGGGCTCGAACTCCCGGACCGCGAGATCGTGACCTGGCTGAAGTCGGACGCTTAACCGACTGCGCCACCCAGGCGCCCCAGGAAAGTTTTCTTTACTGTCCCAAAGTTTGTTTTTAAATAAAAGTTCAGAAGCAGAGACACTATCACTGATGAAGATCATTTATCTCACTCTTTGATTGAAACCTTTGTATTTCTGGCCTTCCCCTATTTTTCTCCAAGATTATAAGCTTTTCCTGTGAAATCTGTTTTCCACTCAGCTCTCCTCCAACCTCCCCACACTCCCTACCCGGTAAGCACTGGAGACTCAAGAAACAGATGGTAAACTTGGCCTGAAGATGGAGGGGGCCGTGTGAAAGTTGTGAGAAGGAAATGAGTTTGTCCCTTCTCGCCCTCCTGTCATCAGGAATTGGGCAGTGACTGCCATGTCTGTGGAAAAGTCTCACATATGGTATCACAAACTAACCTCAGCATGATGCTGGAACAGTAGGTGGAACCAGAAATGCCCATCCTTCGAGGTGATAAAGCCGTCCGTGACTTTCCTAGGAAATAATCATATGTGATAGTTGGATAAACCCATCCATGACATTTTTAGGAAATAACCATATAACCTTATCTTGTATTTCAAATTACTTTAGGTATTTGGTAAAAAAATCATGAGTTTGTGCCACTCCTCTGAGAAGCGGGTTTATCCTGGTTGGAGAGTCAGAGAATAATAAGGTTACGTAGTTGCCAAAATAATTTACTTAGAAGGATAGCATCTGGTCATGAGAAGTTTAGAAACTTGGATTGAAGGTTCGGGGATGGCGGTAACCTATAGAAGGAGGAAGGTTCTTTCAACTTTAGCTTAGCTCAGGGAGAAACACGGCAGGACAGACCTAGCAGCAAAGTTATGTTCAGATCGTACTTGGAAGGAAGGCAGCTGATGACTGACAGAATGCCTGAAGGGGACAGTGTCCCTGGATGGAGAAACTCCACAGAGCAGGACCAGGCAGCATATGCCAAGTCTGTGGTGTCTGTGCCATAGAGGACAATGGCTTCCTAACACCAGACCCTTTATTCTGATGAGTTGAGAACTGGAGTTAAATTTTAAAAAGTAGTACCTTGGGGCGCCTGGGTGGCACAGTCGGTTAAGCGTCCGACTTCAGCCAGGTCACAATCTCGCGGTCCATGAGTTCGAGCCCCGCGTCAGGCTCTGGGCTGATGGCTCGGAGCCTGGAGCCTGTTTCCGATTCTGTGTCTCCCTCTCTCCCTGCCCCTCCCCCGTTCATGCTCTTTCTCTGTCCCAAAAATAAATAAAAAACGTTGAAAAAAAAATTAAAAAAAAAATAAAAAGTAGTACCTAACATACCACTTGTTGATTTAATGCACGTCTCCTTGAGGAAGGGTCTGTCTCTTTAACTCGTTTCATGCTATTTAAGGGTTAACCTAAAAACAAAGTTATGTTTGGTTAAACAGCTTTATTTTTTAACTAAATTGCGTTTTATTAAATGGCAAAAACAACAGCAAAGAAACGGGAAAATGTGGGGAGCCTGGGTGGCTCTGGTGGTTAAACATCTGACTCTTGGTTTTGGCTCAGGTCATGATCTCACAGTTCGTGAGTTTGAGCCCATGTCAGGCTCTGTGCCGACAGCGGGGAGCCTGCTTGAGACTCTCTCTTTCTCTGTCCCTCCCCCACTCACATGCGCACACTGTCCCTCTCAGAATAAACATAAAACAAAAGCAAAAAAAAAAGAAACAGGAAGGTCTGATGGAATTAACTATGGTTTGAAGTCAGACGTTGCTGGTCTTCGAAATCTTGATCTGCCACTTCTTAGCTGGGTGACTGTAGTTAGAGCACCTACTTAGTTTTCAGCATTCTTGTTTTTTAACACTGGGATAATGGTATCTAACTTTTAGGGTTGCTGCGAAAAGCAAGTCAAATAATAAATGCAAAACCCTAGTTTAGTGCTTGAAACTTAGTATGCAACTGATAACCAATTCTGGTAAAAGAACATTACGTCAGTCTCTTCGTTACACACATCAAAGGAGTTATATTTACCCCTAAACCCTTCTTCCCTAGCTGGCACCAACCTTTCTAACAAACATGGAAAATACAGGTATAGGGTTCATGAAGAAACAATTTCTTGATAACTTATTTTGCAAATGCAAGGTATTTTAGCAATGGCAAATCCACGGCTCACAGCTGCAAAACTTACATGAAGTTTCTCCTCTTCCCATCATAAAATGCTCCAGAGATTTGCACTGGGTGACTATTAGAATTAAGGAAAGACCATGACCAAGTCTTTACAACCCCCAAATAAGAGGACAATTGGGTACACTTTGGGAAGAAAGGAAGCAGTCCTTTACCTTGGTTAAGTAGATGAAGCCACCAGTACTCTACCTGAATGACAAACATAGTTGAAGTCGCACATGCAGGTCATGAGGAAATAGTTGCTCCCCAGCGGTTAAAATCTAGCAGGTATTTAAAGAACATTTGGAGATGTGTAGCTTTCGGCCCAACTTCAAAATGGTTTCACAGGGGACAGCTTGAGTGAGAACTGACGATACTAGTGTTTAAAAAGTGAAAGGATCGGGGAGATCCAGGCCTTCTCATTCCTTTCAACTCCCATTTCCCAGAGCTCAGCAGCCCCCAGCATGAAGGTGAGGTCTGCAACAACTGGTGGGAATCAGCTTCATGATCAACGGAGCCAGCCAAGGAACAGCACAATGGTGGTTTTGTACGAAGACAAAGCGGATGGCTGTGTTTCAACCAATTTACCTCTTTATTCCATCCTATTAATATTTGCAGCCAGGGACAAAGGTTCTTAAATACTTTTTGCAGCATTTCACTGTTTTGCTGAATTAGAATAACAACACAGAGGGCTGTGGCTGCAAGGAATGGAAAATGATTCTGCGCAGCTTAAATGCAAAAGGAAGTTATTTCAAGTCTTACTGGGTAGCTCATCAGATTGAAAGAAGAATTGAAAATCAATCAGCACAGTATCAAGGTAGGTCTAAGAACCCGGTAGCAGGAGTGATCAGTCAGTCTCTGTGGAGACTGATATACAAATGGCTTAGATCTACCTCCACTCCCATGGTAGGTCATTCTTCTTGAGACTCAAGTCCTGGGAAAGGGGGTTGAATTATCCTGAATGTCCAGTGGGGAGGGGAAGAGTACAGGGCACTGTGATTGATACAACCAAAGACGTTGATCAGTTTTGCAAAGAAAAACCAAAATAATATTACTTAAAGAACTCTGGAAGTATTCTGGGCAGGCAAAGCCTGTCTCTCCAAGACACATCATTCTGGCAGGTAATGATTTTACCTGGAGTAAAGCTTTCCCAGTAAATCAGGTGCTAATGATGAGTGAAGTACAACAGGAGCTAATTATCTGACCGACACCTCACTCCTATTAGAGCTCAGGAATAGCAGGCACTTTGGCATAGATGATTTTACAATAAGTAAGAGGGAAGAGAAAGAAAGAAGAGGAAGGGGGGGAAAGGGAAGAAGGAGAAAGACCCAGTGGCTCACATCAAAGCCATGATAACCCAATGAGGGCTTGGGGGTGGTGGTGGAATAAATATCTTCAGCCCTTCCATCTTCCCTGTGCGCAACATGCTTCACATAGTTCTGTCATCATGTCACAAGGCACCTGAAGAAAGGGCAGGTAGAGCCTATTCCCAGAAAGAAAATCTTTCT
The DNA here is from genome assembly GCF_018350175.1 of Felis catus. NCBI lineage: Eukaryota > Metazoa > Chordata > Mammalia > Carnivora > Felidae > Felis > Felis catus. Next base: position 51,194,028 of record NC_058382.1, on the reverse strand, counting down.
CCTAGATCAGCACTGCCTACGAGAAATATAATGCCAACCACGTAAGTAATTTTAAACTTTTTAGTAAGGCACACTACAGGTAAAAATTAACAGGTGAAATTACTTTTAATAATATATTTTGATTCATTATATCCAAAATATTATCAGGCCAACATATAATCAATGAAAAAAATGAATGAGATATGTGACCTTCTTTTCACACTAAATCTTTGAAATCCAGGGTGTAGTTTACGCTGACAGCACATCTCAGCTGGGACTGGCCACCCTCCAACAGCCACATGTGGTCAGTGGCTACCATATTGGACAATGGATGCTTAGAAAATTCTGGCATTCTGGCTTTGCTTTGCAACATCGAAGTAACTGAACAATTATTGTATGATTATACAATTGTATTTGGGGTATGTGTGAGGGTGGGGTGTTTTGGTTTTCTTTCATTTTAAGCAAGAGTAAAGGGAAACACACTTTATTTCCATTCCATGTTTCCCAAGCTAGGACATTGTTTCTGTCCAGATTCACAGTTGCCATTTTTTTTCCTAATCCTGTTCTGGGAGGAAGCCAATGTTCTGTGAAACTTCAACAACGGTTTCTTGGGAGACAAAAGAGAAGACTCCCATACAGATGAGGAACATGAGGCCAAGGGAGACCAAATAACTTGCCCAAAGATTGCAGGCTGCGTGGTTGCAGAGCTGGGATCGGAGCCCCCATGCACGGTGCTCCCATCCGTGGGTGCAGAGCTGCTTCCTCCGCGGTGTGTCCCTGACCTTTGTCCTGCATCAGACCCCCTGGTGTCTGGCCCAGCGACTTCTCCAAGTCCTCATTCCCGTGCTATCGCCTTTGGTGTGTGGCTTACTGCTCCCTGGTTTTCCAGGTGAGGATGGAGGTGGTCAGAAGGATAAGTGCCCTGCTCTGTGAGGGTGAGGAATGGACTACGGGGAAGAGAAAGCCGCTGAGTCCTTCCTGTTCAGAACACTTATTCTACGCTCTACAAAGGCAGACTCAGTGGTCTAATGGTTCCGTGTTTGATGATGCACACTTTTAAAGCTTCATTCTTTTGGGTACAGGGAGGCCATTTGAAGGGCATAGGAGGGCTTGGAGAATGACTGTTCTCACTGGACTCACTTGGCTCCATTAGTAGCACTCTTCCAAGTCATAGGCTGGTGTGGGTCACTTGTAGTTTTTTTAAATTGTAGCTTTTTTCTGATTACGACAATAGTACATGATTAATGGAGAAAATGTGGGGAAAAATAGGTCTGCATCAAAACACAAGTAAATAAAAATCACCTGTATTCCTAGAAGGCGGGGAAAGAAAGGCTCAAAATGTTGAATTCTGATGTTTCCTTCTGATATTTTTCAAAAATATGAATATGACATGTATACAGATTGCAGTCTTAGCGAGATTGCACCGTACGATTTGTTTTTTAACCTAGTTTTGCCCTTTGCTTCATTGAGGCCTGTGGGTAGATTGCGGTTTCTAGTCATTTTCCTGGGCCGCCAGAATTGCTTTATACAAGTCCTTTCTCACTGGCCTTATGACCTAGCTGAGGCTGGACCCAGTTCCCCAGGTCTCTATGGATGGAAAGCTTCGATCAGCTACTCTGACTCCTGCTGGATTCCCAGGACTGAGGATTCCAGTAGGTTAATTTCTCAAAATATACAAAAACTTGCTTTGGCCTGCTGGACAGCTCCAAATATAGCCGGAAGCGTGTCGAAGACTTCCGTGGGTTTGGAAGAAGGGTGTTTACCAGCTTGGGGCTTGGAAGGGTGTGTGGAAAGGGATACAATACAATAAGTAGAACACAGGGGAATAAATGTGAATTCTCAGCCCGGTCTGTGATGGGCAGGCGTGGTTACATGAAACCTAGGACGCTGCCACGTGGCCAGCTCCTGCTTGGTTCCCTCCACCCCAACACACACCTGAGCAGTCCCAAGGAAAGGCTTAGCTTTCCCCTCTTTGGGGATGTAGGACCTAGATGGGTCCTGAGAAGAGGACACGGTTGTCTAGGTGGTACGTGTGAAGGCAGGGGACCAGCGATGCTGATGCGTGTCTGCCCCATGACTTCATGTTCCCGTTCATCAGGTACATTTGGCTAGAACGATGGGTTCCTCTTCCGTTGAGGGAGTGAACTTTTGTTTCCTTTTCCTAAGAATCAGGAAGCAGTCGATTATCTTTCACAGTAACAAGCAGCAAGAAGCAGTCAAAATTTCTTTTCCTGTTTTTTTCATGGATACATTTGTTGACCAACTCCCTGAATTCATCATAACATGTGCTGATAACTGCATGAGAAAAGCAAGGAGAGAGAGATTTTTCCACCTGTGAACATATGAATAATGGCATTTGTTTTTCCTTTACTTAAAAAAATAAAACGTACTGTCTACAAATACTGAAGATGACAGGAGTATATGCACAGATAATTATATGAATTTAGCGATCCATTTGTCTAGGGAAATCAGCTTTGTTTCAAAGAAGATTAAAGAACAGTGCTCTCTCAGAGTACTTTTCTCTGCTGATCACCTTCTGATTGTTGACAGGGAGGTTTGCCAATTTCTTTTTCCCAGAAACTTTGTGCTCATGTCAGGATTCTCTCCAGCAGTGTTCCTGCAGAGGTATTGATTGTTCTTTCCCTGAGTAAAAGAACAGCCAAGCCCACCTTCAGCGAGGCCACTCTGGCTCTAGAATGATCAAACATTCTGCCATTTACACACTATGTAGCTCTGGGCAAGTCACACCAGCTTCAGGAGCCAGACTCCTCACCTGCGAGACAGGGATGAGTCTGTCTCCCTCACTGGGGTGTGGTGTGTACACAAGGAGGCGTGACTGAATGCTGAGAAAATGCACGGCTGATAAAAGCAACAGTGTTATTGTCCTCCTCTCCCTCAGAACCGAAGGACAATGCCAATCCCTGCCATTTACTGAGCATGTGAGTGTACTGGGTATCTAACCGGTATGTTCTTGTTTAATCCTTGGGACATTGAAACAATATGATGAAGTATTACAAACTCACTTTGCAGATGAGCAAAACGATTGATTTAGGGATTCTTTTCATTATAAAGGAAAGAGCCAGAATGTGAGGCCAGAAGAGTGAAACTTCAGAAGGGATCATCGCCAGCACTTACCAGGGTTCTTCCTTACAGGGATCTTGCTGCCTGATACATCCCCAAAAAGCTGGCGTGTGTGTGTTTGTGTGTGTGCGTATCTTACCACGTGGGAATAAACTAGGAGTAAATGTTAGGCACTCAAAAATACTCTTTCCCCAGAAGGAGACACTGCCCGTTTCTCTCATCTCTGCACTCCTGAGTGGGTGGAAACCAAGCACTGTCCCAGGTCCCCTTTGGCATGGGGGAAGGCTCCCGTTCAGAGCACCCTTGGCCACGCAGAGGCAACCGACCCCTCAGTCCCTCGATACAGACTCGGAAGCTTACTGGAGAGGCTGCGTCACCCCTGCAAGCAGCATCTACCCCGGTGCGCACCTAGAGGGGCGGTGAGCTAGGCCTGGGAGACAGTCCTTCTCCACCTTCCCAACATATGCTACCAGTCAGCTGCCCTGCTTCTGAAAAGAGCCTATTTATTTTCATTACTAATATATGGCTCTCCCCCCTGCCACAACATTGCTCTGTGAACCTTTCCTCTGAATCCCTGAATTCCTTCTTGGGCTATGTTCTGTGCTAGAAGCTTGGCAATTCAGCGGTGACCGGGACAGGCTATGTGAGGAGTGTCATACTCTCTGATCAGGACAACAGACATCAGGCAAAATATCCTGAATTAGTATTTGCAGGAGATCCATGTGCAGGTACAAGAAGTACAGAATGCTTTGCAAACATAAGACTGGGGGCCTCTGAAATCCTCAGTCTCAGGTCCTCATCATTAAAATTGGTAGTAAAATTTCTTCCCATGCTGATAATAGCAGATTTTCTGAGAGTCGAATTATAAAGTACTTTGTAACTTTTAAATGTCTTATGTTATTTTTCTGCTTTTTAATAGGAATGATTATGAGGATACCTAAATTATGAGGAAGCATATTACCATTACTGATTATAAAATAATCTTAATCACATTTAATATTTTTCCTACCTTCTCTACAGACGAAGTAATTCCACTTCCCAAGCCTTCTTTGAGATAACATATTCTAATCCTTTGTGCAGATGTGGATAGAGCCCTTCCTGGACAAAATTGCTAGCTGTGGGGGTCATAGGCAATGAGGGCCAAAGGGGATAGGAGATCGCTCAAGAGAACATGCCTTGAATGTCTACCATATGTGAGCATCTCACAACTGCTTTACAAGATGGGTGTTCTTTTTCCAGTTTTCTGAGAAGGAAGCAGTTTTTAGGGTTTTCATTGAACTTGTCAAGGCCACTCAGCAGGTGGGTGGTGCAGTCATCAGCATCTGAAGCCTGTGCTCTCCCATCAAGCCAACAAGCATCCCAGGAACATTAACTTTGTAGCCTTTTTGCCCCCTTGGAGGTGCTTACTGAGCCGGCGCTTTTCTGGTTTAAAAAAAGGAAGTGGATGGACATCCACTGAAAGTGTTTTTGACTTAGCTGGGAGCTCCCCATCCCAGTGCTGAGCTCCTGGAAAATGGAAACTCCCTTTTGTGTTTGGTTTTTGATACTATGGAGCTTCTAGAAGGTATGCAATACAAAAATTTAAACTGAACCAAATGACCCCTTTCAATGTCATTTCTATTATAAAAAATGACTCAGAAATGGCACTGGCTCCCTTTGGCAGTATTTCAGATGGAGCGAAAAGTCTAGAGAAGCAATTAATGGTGTGCATTCTCCAGTCTATGGGGGCACCCTCAGATCTGGCTCCCCACTCCACTGACTCATAATTCTTGCTGAGGCTTGAGTTCTTTTCTGGAAGGCACTTCTCCAAGTTCTACATCTGTCCCTGCTCTAATTCTTGGTGAGCACAATGAGGCCCGTGCTCTGTAGCCTGCCAGGGTACAGGGTAATATTTCCCATTTGCTTTCTCTCCTCAGAAAAACTATTCAATGCAGAGAATTAAAAAATGTGGCAGACACAAGCATTTTTTTTTTCTTAGCAGCAAAGTCTGGGATATATGCCCTTCAACAGCAATTAGGTTTCTTGTTCACTTCAATCTCCTGTATTATCTTACACCTTGGCATGATTTCTGATGTGACATTTTCCTGTATAGACGCAAGGTAAGACACTGACACTCACTTTGCATTTGACAGGAAGTTGTTAAGGCAGCACTTACAGTTTGGAAGATATAGGAAAATAAGTCATCTTTGCATGACTTATTCCCAAAGCCCATTATAACAAAAAGCCCCTGATAATTCCAGTTCATATTAAATTTTTGCCATTCAGAGAAAGAACAATTTGGGCAAATAAGTGCTCATTAAAATTTATTTAGAGGGAGTATTTTCCATTAGGGTATTTCATTATTTAAGAAGAAAATAGAAGCCTATGTAGTAATGCATAACTCTCACACCAACATGGCATTTCAGATAAATTACATTTGGATAAAGATGAACGTGTTTGGGTTTGGAAGGCTGATTGATTCTAGCAGGTACTGTAGTTGCATAATTATAAGCCATGTTGAAAGAAGTTACTAAAAAACAAGGATGAACCCAAAGAAATCCACCAACAAGCCAATACAAAATTATTCCATGCTGGCCTAATTTTTGTTCCTTTGGGAACTGAGGTTTGGGGCCCCCATAGGGAAGGAGCAGGCCCGTGTGCATTCCTGAGACTGGGTGGTTAAAGGGATAGAGAGGCAGTTTAAGGAGTCAAGAGGGAATAGTAGGCAGTCTCAAGAATACAGACCCTACCTCATGGCATCACATTTCATTTTTTTTTAAGGCAAAGGAAAGATGACTTGGCCAGATCTGGGGTTGGGCCCACCAGGGAGCAGCCGTGAAATTTAGGTAATCACACACCTGTCTTAAAGAGCTGCATTTTCCATTCATAACTGGCTTAGTAACTTTTTTAACACAGACTCACAGCAAGTTCTCAGGATGCCACTTTTTGCCTCAAGGCCCTCTGCCCAGACACCTCGGATGATTAAGCTTTCTCTCTAAATAGGTTCTAGTACCAATTCCAATGTGTGTATGTGGTGGGGGCGGGGGGGCGCTTCCCACACCAACAAGAAATTCTCAGGATACCAGCAGATTGTCCTACAATTCAACTCAATTCCGACACCATCTACCTGGAGACGGCATCAGATTCCACAGGTTAGAGGCTCAGTCCTACAAGACTGTCCCCAGCCCCCACCCCAGCCCCCACCCCAGCCCCATTTACATGCCCCATTTACATGCCAGTTGCAAGCTACTATTTGCACTTCTCACTGATTGGCTATACACTGGAAGTTCCCAAGAGCCTCTACAGTTGATTAATTTGTTAGAGTGGCTCCAAGAACTCAGGAGAAACATTTTACTTCCTGGATTACTGGTTTATTACAAAAATATAGAGCTAATAAGGAATAGCCAGACAGAAGACATGCAGAGGGTGAGGGGTGGGAACCGGGTAGGGAGCTGCAATGCCCTTTCCAGGGGCGCCACCCTCCAGCACCTCCACGTATTCACCCCCCTGGAAGCAATGTGAACCCTGTTGTGCTGGGTTTTTATGGAGGCTTCATTCCATAGGCATGACAGATTAAAATCGCTGGCCAATGGCGATTGATTCAAACCCTGGCCCCTCTCTTCGCCTTGGAGGTCGGGGGCGCCAGGTCCTGAAAGTTTCAACCCTCAAATCATGTGGTTGGTTCTCCTGGCAACCAGCTCCCCATCCTCAGGTTACCTAAGGACATTTCAAAAGTCACCTTGGTAACAAAATGAAAGACACCTCTGTCACCCTCTGCACAAGAAATTCCAAGGGTTTTAACAGCTGTGAGCCAGGAAAAGGCTGCTAACCAAATAGATTTCTTACTGTCCATCACAATATCACACTCTCCATCTCCTACCCAGGTTTTCTTCAATGAGCCCCCTTTCTGCCTCCACATCTTCCTCAAGTGACATCCTCTGCACATAGTTGCCATGGTTACTTGTCTTTCTGTCGTTCCTACTACTGGAATCCAACAAGTTTCACAAACCCTCACCTCACCTCTCAGAGGGTACATTTACTTTACTTACCAGTTCCAACTTGTACCCCTTCCTCACTCCTCAGCCTGAATGACTACATCCTGCTGATCCAGAAGAGTGAGCGAGCACAGCACAGGTAGGGAGAGCTCCGCATGATCACCCACGGCTTTGGTACCTGGGCCAAGGAAGTCCATTACCTACTTTAAGCCTCAATTTCAACATTTAAGAAATGGGCATAAAACATCCATTTCAGGGAAATTCTGGAGATAAAATGATATAATGTATAGGAAAAGGCAAGCAGGTTGTTACTGATTCAACAAACATTCATTAATCAAGCAACATTTTATGTGCTGTGAGCTACACAGTGTTTCCTGGTCCTTGTTTTCATGATCCTCATCATCTGCTGTCTGGAATGTGGTTGGCAGTCAATTAATAACTGAGAGTAACACTACCAAAAAAACAAACATTTTCTTTATTCTATGTTATTAAATTAAATGCTTAACTTCTGCTTTACTCAGCCCTGTATATGATCAACACTTATTTAATATTCTAAGCAGGTTGCCTGCCACAGCTTAGAACTTTTGAATGCCAAGGGCCAAATCAGATTCTTATCCCATACAAAGAAGCACTTGGTAAATCTTCTGATGGATTTCAACCTTCTGTCATTTAGCATATATTAGGAGTAAGTCTCATACATCCCATTCATCAAGTGATGTCCAACATGATTAAGATGTGAAATATGTGCTTACCCAACTGAAAGAGACAGTTGCTAGTAAGTTAAAAATTGGTATCATTCTTCTCCATGTTTCCCAAACTCAGTAATTGCTGGCTAACTTGAACTTCAAGGATGATTGCCAGGAATTAGAAGACCTGTAAGGTAAAATGAATTTTAGTTCTAGACAGACCACCAGTATTTTCCTTTTTCTTGTCCTACATTTTAAAAAATATCATTTATCATGTTTACTTGAGCAGCTCTGATTCCTCAGGGAAACAAAACTGATAGTAAGCTATAGAGATACAGTTTCCAGAAGTATCAAAATAAAGCAGGAAAGAGGAAATCAAGATATTTAATTTTTCCCAAGGTATTTCTGGAAGACCTGGAGCTCTAAATCCCATGCTCTTAGTTGATTATTCTTCGTATACGTACATTGCCTTCCTAGCGAGGGCCCACTTTGCATTCTCATGTTCTTTCACTGGTGTCAGACTTGAGTGGGGATAATGGGGATAATGCAGGACCTGTCTGGCAGTGAAGGTCAGGGACATGTTTTCAGTCATGGAACTAAGAAATGCTCGGACTTGTTGACATCTATATCTTCACGTACCTAAACTCTCCTAACCAATATGTGTTTAGTTTTAATTTTAAAGCCTTAACTTAAGAACTCAGAGTTTTTAAAAATTTTTAAATTTACGTATTTATTTTGAGAGAGAGAGTGCCTGCATGAGTCGGGGAGGGGCATAAAGACAGGGAGAGAGAGAATCTCAAGCATACTCTGTGCTGTCAGTGCACGACCCGACACGGAGATCGATCCCACAAACTGTGAGATGAGAACCTGAGCTGAAATCAAGAGACAAGACACTTAACTGACAGACCCACCCAGGTGTCCCTCGGACCGAGTTTTAGTCTCACATGAGGTGCTCATCAAAGTCAAGAGTTATTTATTTTATCCTTATGCAATGGTTATTATCAATTAAACGGCAGTGGTCAAGTTAAACAGCATTGTTCCCCTACCAACAGTCGTGTATGCTTCAAGTTCATTTACATAATGAATACAAAATTTAACTGTTTATAGTTTATAGGGGCCAGATAAAGAATATTATGATTACTATTTTTAAAGTACATGATCAACCAGGACATTCAGTTGAGATCCCATAAAGTCAATGCCATGTGGGCAAAGACATTATGCGTTAGGACAAAACTGTTGTACATCCAACCTAACGAAACCTAAAAGTGGGCCTCACCAGAAACAAAGTGATCTGTTGGTATTTCTTTTTTTTAAAAAAAATTTTTTTTTCAACGTTTATTTATTTTTGGGACAGAGAGAGACAGAGCATGAACGGGGGAGGGGCAGAGAGAGAGGGAGACACAGAGTCAGAAACAGGCTCCAGGCTCTGAGCCATCAGCCCAGAGCCCGACGCGGGGCTCGAACTCACGGACCGCGAGATCGTGACCTGGCTGAAGTCGGACGCTTAACCGACTGCGCCACCCTGGTGCCCCAATCTGTTGGTATTTCAACTGCGCTTAGGACAAAAGCCAACACTCTTTAGGAGAAGATAACATAATATGCAGTCTCATTCACAGTGTCTAGCATGCAATAAAAAAGTAACCACACATGGTAAGAAGTGTCCAATTATAAATAGAATAGTCAATAGAAACAGACCTAGAGGTGATCCCAAGTTGGCAGGAAAGGGCTTTAAAAAAGTGGGTAATGTATAAAAAATAAAATGAATGTAACATTGAATATTTCAATCAAAAATTGTGATCTATAAAAATAATCAATGTCCTAGAAATGATAAAATACAGTATTTGAAGTAAGGAACTCTTTGAATGGATTTAACAGTAAAATGAACACAAGAGAAGACAGGATCAATAAATCTGAAGAAATATCAAAGCAGAGGAAAATGTACATGAAGCATGAAGAATGAAGAAAAACAACAAAAAAACACAGAAATAAACAAAATGTAGGACACTGTCAACAAGTCTAAAATATGTGTCATTGGAAAACCAGAAAGAGAGAAGATGTACAGAAATTATATTTCAATGAATAAGAGAGCCAAGACTTCCAAACCTGATGACAGACACTACACCATTGACCAAGAACTTCAATTAACACTAAGCCAAAGAGCTACAGAGAACACCACACTCAGGCACATTACATTTAAACTGCCAAACACCAAAGATAAAGAGAAAACCTTAACGGTAGTTGAGCTATGTGTGCATTTTGTTGTTGCCATGGTAACCTTTAATAGCAGAGCTAGGTGTACATTTTTTTGTTGCTATGGTTACGTTTGTCCCATAGGGGAAGAGGAAATGGGTAGGGATTTATGCCTTTTGTACCACCCCATCCTCCATCTTTCTTGTAAGCACCCAGTGATGTCCACGAAGAATAACCTGTGAGTTGGTACAAAATCTCTTTGTGTCTGAGAACCTCAGGAGTTCTATACTCTCACACTTGCCCATGCTTGGTCTTTAGCAACTCATTAACATTTTTTTTTGCTGAAATATGACCCAGTTGTGTGGCTTGGTGAAGAAATTAGGATGGTCTCCTTATTCGAGGCATAGTTATGTTTGTGTCAAGTTTTCTTTGACTGTGGGAAGCCCAACCTACGACGGGGGAAGGAATATTTGGTCAACCTTGTCCATGGAATTAGTTCTATTGGTCTAAATTCACTTTCTGCATCCAGTCCAATGCATGGTAACTACTGCATTTGGATGGTTCCTTTTCTGGGAGCAAAGGGCTGTGGGTCCAAGCTGTTGATACATTTCTAAAACTATGTATTTATTTTGTGATTTATCAAATCTTATAGTCTTTGAGATGAAGTGTGATAATCTATTAATTCCCTTTGGAACTTCATAATCTGTGGATACATACAGGGCAGAAGGAATCTTCCTAGACCCTTGACAGACACATGTGCTTTCAGCATGAACTGCTCACAACTACAACTCACACTGGCTGACGCATGACAACTGGACTTTCTGGTGGAAGTGCACTTGTAAGATTTGAGGTCCAAACTTTAGAATCATTAATTTAAAAAGATCGAAAAGGGGAAGGCACTTATTATGGGGGAGGAGGGATCCCTTTTACCATGATACCAGACTTGCTGGTGTCTTATTTAATAGCCATTACCCCCCATAGCTTTTTTTCCTTTTATGGTGAGGTTCTTCCTTAAGCCTGTCATGATACTAATTCCCTTGGTCAAGGGCTGGTTTAGGAAGGGACATGGGAAAAATTATGACCAGGTGATGTGTGTTTATGGGTATGGATGAGAAGAGTGCTGGGTGGTTTGCTAATTTTGTTGTTGTTGTTTGTTTGTTTTTGTGGAGACACTGTGAAAGTATACCTTCTTCTTTCATTGGATTTTTTTTTATGACACCTGGGGTGACAGCATCCAACTTATGTCCTAGTAGAGTAGAAAGAGAGAAAGAACATAACTCCTTGACAATGACGGTGAGACACTGAAATACAAATTAAGCAGTCATATAAAAATCTAAGCAATATACATAAATCGTGGAATGACAGTATTGATAACTTGAGAAGTATAGGGGCGCCTGGGTGGCGCAGTCGGTTGGGCGTCCGACTTCAGCCAGGTCACGATCTCGCGGTCCATGAGTTCGAGCCCCACGTCAGGCTCTGGGCTGATAGCTCAGAACCTGGAGCCTGTTTCCGATTCTGTGTCTCCCTCTCTCTCTGCCCCTCCCCCATTCATGCTCTGTCTCTCTCTGTCCCAAAAAATAAATAAACGTTGAAAAAAAAAATTAAAAAAAAAAAAAAAAGAAGTATATACCAGCACTCTAATTTTAATAAGTACCTTATTTTCTCTAATAATAAAATGAAAATACCTCCTTAGTGAAAAAATAAATGTAATACAAAAGGGTATCAACTTAAACATGGACCTTTCTCTGTACCACATTCTCCCTCTCGGGGGCCGTCCAGCTCCTCAGAAGTAACCATGGCCTTTGTTCAATATCCTTCTCATTCCTTTACCTTGCATTTGAGCCCTAACAAAAGGCTTAGACATACACATACAGTTTCATTTCACAAAATGGAATCAAAGCACACGCATGTATCTTCATAGTGATTGTTTACTTATTAGGCTATATTTCTGATTCACCACATACATTGTATATTTATGTACATAAAAAAGCAATTCAGTAAGACTCTGGGAAGAGGATTTGCTGCACCAGTGGCTATGCCTATTTAAATTTTGGCTGATGCTACCACACTGCTATCTAAACCAGTGTTAGCAGGTTATGCTCTCACCAGAAGCGTGGGAGAGAAAGCAATTTTACATTTTATGGAAAACTTTGGAGAACAGATGACAATCGAACAGAGAAGTTGTTTTCTGATAGGTATCAGATTTTTATTTTCTACACCCAATTCCCCTTCTAGAAATTAATCTTACAGAAATAATTACACAACAAGATCTGTCATAAGGATGGCAAATACAGTGATGCTTGCATCTTGAATTGGAGACCCCTAAATGTCTGGCAATAGGCAATCTGTTAAATAAATTATGATATGAAAGACTGTGTGCTTGAGAGATTTAATATGTCCCATAACCACCCAGCTCAGGGAATATTTGTTCTAAGAACATAAGCCCTAAAATCTAATGCTCTTAGTTCCAGCTGTCTGTGGACGCTTCCATGAACATTTAACCCACAGGTAAGGGTTAAGACCTAGCAAATGAAGCAGCAGGACACAGGATTTCAAATTTATATTCCCAAATGTTTCCTCATATATTGTTTTAAAAAGACAAAAACCCTAAAAACCATTTGACCTCGGGTTTTAAAAGGTGAGTATCAAAATCAACCAATAAAAACGAGGAAGATAAATGAACTCAGATCAAAGATATGAAAAGTTTTAGTAGAAGTGAAAGCAGAAATGTTTGGTAGTATATGTGACACTGTAACACACTTCCAGTTCTACTCAATATTCATTCCTGTCCTTTCATGCAGGGATAGAACTTTGTTTTTTTTTTTTTTTTTTTTTTTTTTTATGAAAATCTACAAAGGCTGCATTCCTAGCACTCCTTGCATCATGCTGTGGCTCTATGAAGAAGTTCTGGCAGATATATACACAAAAGTATGGTCAGCAACTTCTGGGAAGGCGAGGAAAGGGGGCTGAATCATTGGCAAAGTGACCCTCTTATCTGCCTGTCTTCTACTTGCTAATGTCCAGAAACGTGACTCTGATCATTAGAGCTCCAGCAGTTATCGTGAATAATAAGGATCATGAGGATGGAAGCCAGGTGTTGGGAATGCGAGCATGAAGACAAGTCTGGGTCCTTGATGATACCAAGGTGCTGACACAATGGATCTCTTTTCCATGAAAAGAGAGTGAACTTTTAAGATACGGTTCCTTAACTTGTTGTAATATGCTACACGTTCTATGTTGCATGATACAAAATACACATTTTGTTCTTTAAGAATACAATAAAAAGGGAAATCCCTGGCAATCCTAACAGACAGACATAGAAAATGAATATACAAGGTTAATAATGAGACACAGTCTTCAAATACACTAAAGCTTAAAGATGTATATTAAAGCATTGGTACAAACTTACCATAATAAATAAGGACAACCAAAGAGAAACAGGTAACTTGTTACCAAAACATAAAATACCTCATTTGACCCAAAAGGAGACAGAAAATTTGGACAGTCCAGGGGTGCCTGGGTTGCTCAGTCAGTTGAGCACTGGACTCCTAACTTCAGGTTTGGTTAAAGTCATGATCCAAAGATTGTGGGATTGCACGCCACGTCAATCCACTCCCAGTGTGGAGCCTGCTTGAGATTCTCTCTCTCTCTCTCTCTCTCTCTCTCTCTCTCTCTCTCTCTCACCTCCTCTCACCTCTCACTCCCTCTCTTTCTCAAAAATAAAAAAAAGATAATTTGAATAGTCCAATAATCCTAGCCAATCTGGTGGCAAATTTAGGTGGTTTTACTGCCGACTTTAATCTAAATTCACACATGATGTAATTCCTACGTTATTCTAAACAATTGTAGTCCACAGAGAAAGATTAAAGATCCCTAATTCATAGTTATCAAGTATTGTAAAGATAGCACACAAGAGAAAATAATATGAATTCCAATTACAAACATAGAAGCAACTATTTCAAATAAATTATTAGAAATCTGAATCCAGCTATTCATTTATAAAATTATGATAGAAACAAATGGGATTAATTTCAGTAATGTAAGAACTTCAGAAATAGGAACTTTATCAACGTATTTCATTACAACAAACTAAAGGGTAACAATAGATGTTGAAAGCTATTTAATAAATTATAGAGCTACTGTGAATAACTACAGGGAGAGTAGAAGCAAACCACTTAAACAAATGCTATTTACTGAAAAGAGCAAACAATATTTTGAAGGGTATAATATTAAGACCATTTACCATTAAAAACTGGAATTAGTACTGATCACTTCTCGTATTCACTCATTGAATCTTCCCATTGGCCCTCTGAGGAGGACCATTAATGTCCCCAGTTTAAAGACAGACAAAGCGAGGCGTAAAGTGGTTAAGGTAACTTACTCAAGCCAGCTAGCAGCGAGGCAGGATCTGTACTCACGCAATCTGGTTCCACAGCCCCCCCCCCCCCCCCCCCCCCCCCCCCCCGCATTCAAGATGGTTTATTCCTTTTCCTGCCCACTCAGGCCCGCCTCCCCGGCCGCCGGCCACGGCTTCTGCGCCAGCACCTTCATTCCGGAGCCCGAGGAGTCACTGTGCCACCCATTGCACCACTACGTGGCGGCGGGCCTGCAGGCTTCCCCTCATTCCCGGCGTCCACGTGTCCTTCCGAATCAGCTTCCGCCCGCGCTCCAGGGTGAACCCTAGGGCCACTGCATTCTGCATGACGTCGGAGCACGCCGTCTACGGCTCTCAAGCGCTGACGGGCCACCGGCGCATGCGCAGCTCTCACAGCTCAGTGAGCCCTGCGTGGTGCATGGAGCCATCGAGCGGCGTGCGAAGCATGCGCGTCAGGTCTGACATGCGCAGTGGTTTTCCTCTTTTACCCCTCCGCACTCTGCGGCGGCTTCTCAGGCTCGAGGGCTGAGGTCTTTGGCGGAGCAGTGACGGGACTCTGAAGCTGGGAAAGGCATTGTTCTTGTCCTTGCTTGGGGGTTGAGCATCATCTGGGCAGCTCCTGCAGGCGGGCTTCTGCAGGAAGGGGCTGGACGAAGGCTACCTCCCATCAGGGAAGCCGGCACCTGCTCCTGTGTCACAGGCCGCGCAGCAGCCCTTTCTGTTGCTCACAACGGGCTCCCCGCTGCTCTCGTGGGCCTGCAGCTGCCAGCGATCTCCTCCGGGCTGGTGCAGAATGTGCTCCAGGATAGCCTCGCGCTCGTGCAGGCAGCATTTGGCTCGACAACAGGGTCGTGGCAAGGTCGCAGAGTTGCAGCCGCCGTCGAAATTGTAGACTTCAGTCCGGCTCTGTTAGAAGGTCTGGGTCCCGAGGCCTGAGGCCGCTGTGTCCCTCTCAAGGTAAGTATAGACGGGGCCTGCAAGGCCGTTTTTGCTGTGTGGGGCCATTCTCACGATTCCTTGTTTTTTTTTTTTTTTTTTTTTTTTTTTTTTTTTCCCGGCTTCTTCACCTGTTCCCCTACAACGGAAAGGCACCAGAGAATTTTGTCTCCTATTAATTTAGCTAGCTTTCTTTGGATTGGCGTTTTCATACTGCATCTGTTCCATCTTTTTACTTTTAACCTATCTGTTCTTTATACTGAAAGGTGGTATTTTGTGGATGACAAATAGTTCTTGCTTTTTCTCCTGTTTGACCATCTCTGTCTTTTGCTTGCAGTGCTTAGACAATTAACAGTTAATGTTACTATTAGTATGGGGGGATTTAAATTTCCCATCTTGCTACAAGTTTTCTGTTAGTTCCATCTGTCCTTGGATCCTTTCTCTCCCCCTTTTCTGCCTGCCTTTGGGCTGCTACAGTTGTTTTTTTTTTTTTTTTTTTTTTTAATCCCTGTGTTCTGATAAGCTCACCATGTATCCAGATGAGCAAAGCCTTGTCCTTATAAAATAATTGTTTTTCTAGATATGCAAACTGTTTGCCTGGATAGAATGAATTGCAAGAATTTCCTAAAGATAATAGTGAAATATTGTTATTATTAATATAATTAATATGTTACTGTTAGGCTGCAGTCCTTTTGCGTGGGCCTCTCCTGGAGCAAATAGTTACATTTTGTTGACTCAGGTCACCTTCGCTCTCAGCCCAAATAGCTAAGTTTAACATATCCACAGGGTAGGCAAATGGATAAAGTATGACATTGTTACACACTTGAGTATTATACAGGAGTGAAAATTAATGTAGCATTATGAGTTAACATGAAAATGATGAATCTCAAAAGCTGAAAAAAGCAAGTTGTTAATGAATCCATACAGTAAGAAATCACTGATGTGAATTCAAGAACACATAAGTGACAGAACTACAAATATAAACAGAGGAATGGTGAAAACAAAATTCAGAATAGTCCCGCACCCTTTCTTTCACAAGATAAGAGGAAGATGGCATCAGGAAGTGTCACAGTGAAAGCTTAAATAGTATTGCCGTTTGTTGACATGAGTGGACTATTCATGGTTCTTCAATTGAAACGTGTTTAAACAAGTATAAAGTATATTTTTTTTAATTTAAAAAATATTAACATAAAGGTTCCTTGTTGGCTAAGTCGGCTAAGCGTCCAACTTCAGCTCGGGTGATGATCTCACGGCTTGAGAGTTCGAGTCCTGCATCGGGCTCTGTACTGACAGCTCAGAGCCTGGAGCCTGCTTCAGATTCTGTGTCTCCATCTCTCTCTGCCCCTCTCCTGCTGGCAATCTGTCTCTCTCTTTATCAAAAATAAACATTAAAAAATTTAAAAATAAAAATATTCATTAATATAAAAAGGCAAAATGCTAAATGTGTATAGTGCTCAAAACATACTTCATTACTCTCTTCCCTTTTCCAATCAAGTATCACCTGGCATTCAGTCACCAGTAAATCAGGGCATTTCCAAATTGCCTTCACACCCAGTTTTGTCTCTGCAAAGTAAGGAGAAACATTTTGTGATCACTAAAGTTCCTTACAGATTTTATAACTACATTTGTACCTGCCAAGAAAGTCCCCAAAACCAAAAAGCAAAAGTAGAGTCTATCAGTTACTTATTTTGATCTTTTTTTTTTTTTTGAGCAGCATCTAATGCAATACGAACAAGAAATATTTATGATAAACATTGGAGAAAAGAGTCATGATTATAAAATTTAAAAAAAAAACCATGAAACTTAAGAAAAGAATTTGATAAAGTAATGAACAAAATATAGGAAGTATTAAGTGCTAAGAAGAAAAATGAGTAAGAGGTGTGTTAGAGCTTGTCTGTGAAGAGGTTGCATAGTTTCAAGGTAATCAAAGAAGGTGTGTCTGAAGATACATTTTTGCAAGACCTTGAATGATTAATTCTGTCTTGAGCCAGCGTTGGAGGATGAGTGTCAGATCCAAACTCCGAGGTACCCTTCTGGCCAGCTGTGCGTGGGTGCAGAGAAGGAGATGTTCGGTTTAAAGGACCTCAGAGACACTTAACTGTTGTCAGGGGAAGATTAGAAAAACTGGCTTTCTCAGCTTCCAGCCGTTCTCCTGATGACGGTGCACTAACTGATGGTGAGCCAGGACAGGAGACGGGAATGGTCTTTGCAAATCTCAGATTTATCTTTAGTTTGGGTGAAGAACAAAGCCCCCTACATAAGCCTGCTGGTTTTGGATATGTCGGAAACGTCCTTTTCCTGAAAGCAAGATGAAACATTCCAACGGCCAGTGACCACAGGGGGCAAACTTTTTGTCCAGAAAAGTAGGTTTATTGACTTCATGCAATGAGGGAGGGTGTGCTAGGTGAGTCCTGAAGTGTGTCTTAGTAAGAAGGAGCAGGGAGAGCGTTTTATTTATTTATTTATTTATTTATTTATTTTTTATGAGGCTTGTGCTTTTGTGAAATGATTTTCAGGAAGAGTTAGACCAAGCAGGAATCATCTGTGAATTGTTTGCTATCATAGAAGCTGCAAAGCTGGGCTGAGGACATCTTTTGTAAAAGAAAAAAAAAAAACCCAAAAACTTAGTAGCCCTCAAAGAAGAGGGTCATTATGATATTCTACAGCTGCAGCATGACCTTTGGAGAAATATTCTTTAATGTTAACTTTGCAGTTGGCTTTATTGTGTCTGTTATCACAATCTGTTTAATGGCAGGCCTGATATTTAATGCCTTAGAGAAAAAGTGTAAAATGTCCCTGACATTTTTAGGAAATCAGGGCCGTGATCAATAGTGTTTTTTAGCCCCATTGTGCTTGAAGTCAGCAGAAGGAACCTACAGAATAGCCATAGGCTGGCTTAAGTTAGATTGACTGTCTTCCATCCAAGTCAGACTGACTCTAGAGTCTGACTTGAATGGCCTGTTTTGCTGAACTGCAAATGGAATCTAAATACTTTTTTTTTTATTGAACTAAAATTTTTTTTCAAAAACATTACCCAGTGAAAAACAACAAATTAGTTCAAATGAAAATTTAAAACTTCAAAAAATTTTTAATTTTTAGTTATTGTAAAAACATAACATTAAATTTACCATCTGAACCATTTTTTTTTTTTTTTTTTTTAAATTTTTTTTTTTTTTTTCAACGTTTATTTATTTTTGGGACAGAGAGAGACATAGCATGAACGGGGGAGGGGCAGAGAGAGAGGGAGACACAGAATTGGAAACAGGCTCCAGGCTCCGAGCCATCAGCCCAGAGCCCGACGCGGGGCTCGAACTCACGGACCGCGAGATCGTGACCTGGCTGAAGTCGGACGCTTAACCGACTGCGCCACCCAGGCGCCCCTATCTGAACCATTTTTAAGTGTGTAGTTCAGTCGTGTTAAGTGTATGTATATTCACATCATAGTCACAAAAAATCTTTAGAACTTTTTCGTTTTTCCACATTGAAACGTAATGTCCACTGAACGCTACCTCCCATTCCCTCTCTCCTCAGCCCTTGGTAACCACCTTTCAATTTTCTTTTTCTGTGGTTTTGACTATTTCAGGTGTTCACATGCATAGAATTATATAGTATTTGTCCTTGTGCCCTTGACTTACTTCATTTAGCCTAAATGTTCTCAAGGTTAATCCATGTTCAAGTCTGACCAGATTTCCTTCCTTTCTAAGGCTGTATAGTACTCGCTTGTATGTAAAAACCACATGTTCTTTGTCTGTTTACCTGTCTGTGGATATTTGGGTTGCTGCCACCTCTTGGCTATTGTGCATAATACTGTGATGAATACGGCTGTATAGATATCTCTTCAAGATTCTGATTTGAGTTCATTTGGGTATATACTAAGAGGTAGGATTGCTGGGTCAGATGGTAATTCCAGTTTTAATTTTCTGAGGCACCTTCATATTTTCCATAATGGCACACCATTCTGCATTCCCACCGACAGTGTACAAGGGTTCTTAACTTCTCTGCATCCTGGCAAATACTTGTTTTCTGCTTTTTAGAGACTGGCACTCTTGATGGATGTCATTGTGGTTTTGATTCACATTCCCTAATATTAGTTACATTGAGCATCTTGTCATGTGCTTATTGATCATTTGCTTGTCTTTGGAGAAATATCTGTTCAAGTTCTTTGCCCATTTTTAATTAGGTTATTAACTTTTGTTGTTGAGTTGTAGAAGCTCCTTACATATTCAGTATATTAACCTCTATCAAATATATGACTAGCAATTATTTTCTCTCATAACACTCTGTTAATTGCTTATTTTGATATGAAGAAGTTTCTGAATTTGGTGTAGTCCCATTTGTCTAGTTTTTCTTTTCTTGCTTGTGCTTTTGGTATCATATCCAAGAAGTCATTACCCAATTCAATGTCCCGAAGCTCTTTTCCTGTGTTTTTCTTTTAGGAATTTAATAGTTTCAGGCCTTACATTTAGGTTTTTAATCCATTTTGAATAAATTTTTGTGTGTTATGTTATTGGTGACACAAATTACTTCTTTCTATATTGCATATATATTAACACAGATTTATAATGACTTCTTATGCTTTTAAAAAATACTCTGTACATATTGATGAAGGATTTACTCATCTACCCTACAACACCACAGGCTTCTCTATTTGTCTGTATGTTTATCCCTACAGGACCCTGACGAGAGAGTGGAAGGAGAGTGTTGTGAATTACCTACCTGCTGGGTTTTGATGTGGTCGGCTTCATGCTCACCTATGGTGCAGGAGCCTTTTAATTAGTTTCTGCATTTCACACTGAGGTATTTTGTTGGTTGGTTGCTGTTAAATCCGTGTTTCTGGATAAAGGAGAGTGTAGGGCTTCCTATTCCACCATCTTGCGGATGTTACTCCCCCCAGATCTGCTTTTTAAAACCAAAACCTACAAACACTCCACTCGGTTTAGTTGAAGATCTTTAGCATAGAGTTTGTAGAAAATCTCTGGTTGGAAATGTCTGGAAGAGACTTAAAGAATGTATACCAAAATACATCCGAGTTTTTTAAGCAGACACAGAATGCTTGGTTCCTCCCTTCCTCCTTGTCTTCATAAATATAATGGAAGATATTTTCCAATTTCATGCCAAGTGCTGGGTAGAGGAAGAGGAATGGCACGATCCATATCCATACTTTACAGAATTATAAACTGAAATTCAAAAAATTTAAAGAAATTAACCAAGAAATACATCTGGTAATTGACCAAGCTAGAATTTCGATTCTTGCCTCTCCTTCAAGAAAACCTTTGTTGGAGAGAAACCAACAGTTTTACCCAACTATTTAGGTATTTCCTGGGTTTTTTCCCCTCAGGCAATCCTCTTTCCTCTTTAAAGTTTGTTTTTTTCCCCTTTCTCTCCTCTGCACCTCTGTCTGATGGCCCATTCTCCATTGTCACCCTCCTTCAGTTAGAAGCCGAACATGGATATGTATGAAGGAATGATGGATACAAGAAAGCTGTCCTTGGCTTGCTCTGGATTCTAAGGGAAAATTAGGCTTCAGGGAAGAACAGAGCATTGACTGAGCTGATGTATGATTTCCAGGAAAGTAGCTTACGTATTTTCTTGGTTCTGGACTTATATTCATGTTTATAAAGTGAAGGCTAGTGAGACTCCCCTCCCACTGAGAACATCTACCCTTGAGATTGATAAAAACCCAGTCGAGGCAGCACAATTTCAAAGAGCAGCATCATTGAGCATCCCTGCAGTTTTCAATTAGAAGGTTACTGGGAATGTAGCTATCACTGTAGAAAACAATCTTTGAACGTCCACTTGAGTACAGATGGCTAGCCTGGGAGACTAGTAGGGTATCGGGTAGTTATTATTGGAAGAAACGCCACCTATTATTTTCCTCTCCTAATAAGGTGTTTGAGCAGATAGATGAAATGAGAACTAGGTTCAGAGTGCTGCTTTTGAGGACCATCAACCAAGAAAAGGGTAATCCTGTGTTTGCATCCAAACTGGAGAAAACAGTAATGTGGCAGGAAGCTTTTTTCTTTGCTCGCTTATTTTGTTTTTGTTTTGGTTCTGAGGTAAAATCTAATGAGGGAATAAAATGCAGGGGAGTGAAAAAATACTTGATTGAATATTTCCTTTTCCTCTTCCTTCCTGTAAGTGGCTGCTCACAGAGAGAGCACTTAATGAACTATGGCAACAGATGCCTGCTCTGTTATGCATTTCTCCAGTTTATAAAGATGAGCAGACATGAGGAATGGATAATGTTTTTCTTTAGCCAATCCAGAATCGAGAGGACTTCAGCTGCCTTGAAGGAAGGGTGATCCTCTCTGGACGGGGATGATACTCTGTGGGCAGATGAAGAAGATTTGCTATCAGAGAGGGTTGGCTTAAATTGGAGTGCACCTTGGAGAAAGGGAATGTCCTCGGGCATTGTTGGAAACAGAAATGAACAAGGAAGACCAATGCAACAGGTAGTCCGATGTTGTAATCCTGGATGGGGAAGGCAGTGGGAAGTGGATGAGCCAGAAATTTAAGAGGGAAATGTGGAAGTGAAAGGGCCCTGTGGACAACGATAAGCTCCACATGTTCCTCGAAGTTTATACAGTTGTGTACATGCATAAGGCTGTGTATGCTTAGGGCTCACCAGGGAGGGTCCTAGCATTTTACTTGTTTCTGGCTGAACCCAATGCCTTGCGCGTGTGCAAAGGTGATATAGTAAGGCTCAGTACTTATAAATTACTTGAATTATTACTATATTTCTCAACCCAGGTACAGATGCATTGGCAGAGTAGAAGCTTTTACTGGCTCCATGTGTTTGAGCACAACCTGTAATGAATCATTGGCTGACTCCTAAGCACTGCTGACCCAGACACCTCTGGAAAGCCATTAAAAATAAAAACTAAAACCAATATTAAAAAAAAAAGTGAGCAGAGAACATTGTCCACACACTGCAGGTCAGACAGACTCTATGGGGTTAATCCTAAACAAAGACAAACAACAAACAAGAACAAAAAAATCCATATCAGGACATCATAATCCAGATTTGTTACACAATATTATCTAAAAGTTACAGTTCTCAACAAAATTTGTGACACGTACAAATAAATAGGAAAGTGTGACCTATACACAGGGAAGACAGTTAGTCAGTAGAGTCTGTTTTTGAGGGATCCTGACAATGGACTTAGAAGCCAGACTTCAAAGTAGCTATTATAAATAAGCTCATAGAACTAATGAAAGCATGTTTTAGTACATAAAGTAAAGTATGAGGACACTGATTCATCTGATAAATGATCCTAATGAGAAGACAGAAGTTATTTTAAAAGGAGCCAAATGGATATTCTGAAATTGAAAAATACAGTAACTAAATGAAAAATTCACAGAAGGTGCTCAACAGCAGACCTAAGTCAGCAGAAGAAAGAATAAGAAAACGTGAAGATACAGCAATAGAATTCATCCAAAGGGTGCCTGGTGGCTCAGTCAGTTGAGTGTCTGACTCTAGATTTCAGCTCAGGTCATGATGTCATGGTTCGTGGGCTCAAGCCCCACATTGGGCTTTGCGCTGACAGCACGGAGTCTGCTTGCGATCCTCTCTTTCTCTCTCTGCCCCTCTCCTGCTTGTGTGCTCTCTCAAGATAAATAAATAAACTTTAAAAAAGAGCTCCTTATGGGAAAAGATATTTGCAAATGACATATTGGACAAAGGGCTAGTATCCAAAATCTATAAAGAGCTCACCAAACTCTACACCCAAAAAACAAATAATCCGGTGAAGAAATGGGCAGAAAACATGAATAGACACTTCTCTAAAGAAGACATCCGAATGGCCAACAGACACATGAAAAGATGCTCAACGTTGCTCCTTATCAGGGAAATACAAATCAAAACCACACTCAGATGTCACCTCACGCCAGTCAGAGTGGCCAAAATGAACAAAACAGGAGACTATAGATGCTGGAGAGGATGTGGAGAAATGGGAACCCTCTTGCACTGTTGGTGGGAATACAAACTGGTGCAGCCGCTCTGGAAAACAGTGTGGAGGTTCCTCAAAAAATTAAAAATAGATCTACCCTATGACCCAGCAGTAGCACTGCTAGGAATTTACCCAAGGGATACAGGAGTGCTGATGCATAGGGGCACTTGGACCCCAATGTTTATAGCAGCACTCTCAACAATAGCCAAATTATGGAAAGAGCCTAAATGTCCATCAACTGATGAATGGATAAAGAAATTGTGGTTAATATACACAATGGAATACTACGTGCCAATGAGAAAGAATGAAATATGGCCATTTGTAGCACCATGGATGGAACTGGAGAGTGTTATGCTAAGTGAAATAAGTCATACGGAGAAAGACAGATACCATATGTTTTCACTCATATGTAGATTCTGAGAAACTTAACAGAAGTCCATGGGGGAGGAGAAGAAAAGAAAAAGAGGTTAGAGAGGGAGGGAGCCAAAGCATAAGAGACTCTTAAAAACTGAGAACAAACTGAGGGCTGATGGGAGGTGGGAGGGAGGGGAGGGTGGATGATGGGGATTGAGGAGGGCACCTTTTGGGATGAGCACTGGGTGTTGTATGGAAACCAATTTGACAATAAATTTCATATTAAAAAAATAGAGGAAAAAAAATCCGCTGATCCCATAGTATAATAAATAAATGTGATTTCTTCCGGAAGAAAATAAAAATAAAAAATAAAAAAGAGCTCCTTAAAAAAATAGAATCCATCCAATCTGAATAAAGGAAAGAAAAAAATGCACGAGACCTGTGAGGCATGGCATCATCAGGCAACCAGTGTATGCATCCGGGGAATTCCAGAAAGAGAAAAAGCAGAGAGAGAAATGAGTCAAACATGTATTTGAATAAATAATGGCTGATATCTTCCCACCTTTGCTGAAAAAAAAAATTACACCTACTTAGTAAACACTTGACAGGCTCTTAGAATCTTCACATGGAAATTACAAGATGGTCCAGTCATTTCATCTGTAGGAATCTACCCTAGAGAAGATGTATGTCCACACAAGGACCCTGAGTAGTGCATGGCACAGTTTTCACATGAGGCTTTACCTCTGACAAACAGTGGCTGTGGCAGAACCACAGAGAGGTTCCCTCCCGCTCTGCCTCAGACCCAACTGTGGTGGGGGTTGGGGGGGGGGAGACCTCAGGATCACCAGAGCAGATTTCAAATTAACACTTTTTATAGTGCTAACTTCCTCATCTTACGTGATAGAACAGATATTTGTACACCAGTGTTCACAGCAGCATTATTCGGTCTAGCCAAAAGGTGAAAACATTACTGAAATGTTTGTTGACAGGTGAATTGATAAAACAGAATGTGGTGTGTGTGTGTGTGCGCGTGTGCATGTGTATCCATCCTTTAAAGGGCATGAAGTTTTGACACATGCTATAATGTAGATGAACCTTGAGAACATTATGCTAAATGAAATAAGCTAGACGCAAAAGGACAAATATTGTGTGCTTCCACTTACTGAGACTCCTAGAAACAGAAAATAAGAGTGGTGGTGGTTGGTAGAGGCTGGAGGAAGGAAGGAAGGAATGGGGAGTTATTGTTTCATGGTTACACAGTTTCAGTTTGGGAAGGTGAAAAAGTTCTGGAGATAGAAGGTGATGATGTTTGCACAACATGTACAGGTACCTCAAGCATAGACTATAGTTTACGCTTAAAAATAAAATGATAAATTTTATGTATATTTTACCACAATAAAAAAAAACCCTAAAAAGTAAAAAGAAAGAAGGCAGTCCTTTCTCCCACCATAATAAATTGCACGCAAAACCAACCCGCCCCACAAAAACAACAAAGTAATCACAAGGAGAAACTTGGTTTTGTTAGTATTGTGGACAAGTGTGGCCGAATAGTGTACTAGTGTTTTTAGGGATAAAAAGTTGCCAGGTGATAAAAAAGTAACCAAATAATTTTGAGGAATCTGGAAATGTTTTGGGGGCAATAAGCATTGTAGGGATGAGGCAAAAATACATGTATGCTGTAAACACTAAAATATGCAGCTATATGTTTCCAGTGCTTTCTTTCCCTTCCTCACCCACGTGAGTTTTCAAGTGTCCATTAGCCACTGTGGGTCTGCATAAGGTTAGCCATCATCAAGGAGTGTTTAGAGCGACAAGTAGGGAGTGCTTTTGTCGATCCATTCCATTTACAACCCAAGAAAGGACAGGGAACTAACAAGAGTATTTGTTACATAAAATATGTTATCTTGGAGTTGAATTTTACAGTTTTATCCCAGACACTTCACATGTTTCTCTTCTGTTTTAAAGTTTATTTATTTTTGAGAGAGAGAGAAAGAGAGAGGCAGGCATGAAGAGAGAGAGAGAGTAGGAGAGGGGTATAAAGAGAGTCCCAAATAGGGATTCTGTCAACACGGAGCCCAATGCTGGCTTGAACTCATGCACTGTGAGATCGTGACCTGAGCTGAAATCAAGAGTCAGAGTTGGACGCTTAACAGACCAAGCCACCCAGGCACCCCTTCCCTTCCCTTTTAAAGGAATCAGATTTGTATGGTGGAAAGAACATGGATTTAAGAGCCGTATAGTTGCCTCTCTATTAATGTGGTAACCTTGAACTTCTCAGTATCAGTTTCTTCATTTGTAAATTGGTGGAAATGACACTGACCTTTCAGGGTTTCTTTGAGGAGTAAATGAGATCAGGAAATTGCCGAACCTACGAGCCTGACACACAGCAACTATTGAGTAAATGCTAGTTTGTCTCCCGTCCTCTCCCTTCCCCTCTTCACGGTTGATCAAGATGTCAGGGGTGTGGGTGTTAGTTTGGAAGGCGTAATGTGGAGTGCTGGGTAAAAATGTGAGTAATAATGAATGCCAGCTGTCAGAAATGGAGCCCCAGCTCAGCAATCTGCCAGCTGTGTAACCTCAGGCATGTTTCTCTAATCTCTCATTTTTCTCAGGAATATAATGCGGCGTATAAAATTATAAATGTACTCTACATTTTTTATGGAAACAGTGTGAACCAGAATTTATCAGAATTTCTGTGTTTGTAAGGCACTCTTCTGTAGTAGTGCTGCAAACAGAAGGTACATCTATAAGTGAAGTCGCATGTCTTATGAATACAAACTATCAAAACTAAAAAAAAAAAAAATTCAGTCAGCCGTGCTAGAGGAAAGACTAAATTAACATTCTATTCTCTCTAGAGAAAGTGAAATTACAAAATTGTTGCCATGTAAGAAAGCAATCAGAGTATACAGGTTACAAAAAGAGAAACAAGCCAAAAAATATTTTCTGGATGCGTTTTAGGCACCCAATTAATACAAGTGTCATGCGTCTGCATTTTGTAATAACAGTGGTGTTTTTCAGATTTTTATAGATAATTTCTCTGTAATTTCTCATTCTAAATAAGCACACGCATTTGTCCACAGTTCCGTATTTGTCATCTTATATTCTTTTTCTTAAATTGGGCGCCGTAATTTGCTCCTGGGATTGCCTCTTACCAGATTCTCATTCAAGCAAGTTGATGGAGTCAGAGCCCAGACTAAAGCAGGTGGTTTGGGCCATCCAAGGCAAGGAGAATTCTACCCACAGAATTCTGTTTTTCTAGAACTATCCCCAAAACCTCAGGTGATGAAAATAAACAAAAGAAAAAATAATTCCATAACTGTTCTTTGAAGTTTTATTATTATTTTCACATTTTGAGACTTTTTTTTTTTTTATGCCTGGCACTGTGACCACTCCACATGCATTATCTCACCTAATAACCACAGCTCTATGGGGTACATGCTGTTATTATCTCAACATAATAAGTGAAGAAAATGAGGTTTGGAAAGATAAGCCCCTGTGCACCGTCTCCAGGCTAGAGACCCCATTATAAGGTGTTTGGGAAGCAGGACAAGAGCAGAGATTATGACAAGTCAGGAGGGCGGTAGGCATTCCTGCCTGTTGAAGACACGTGTGGCCACATTACTCGGCGAGTGGCTGCGTGCTATTTTCCGCTTGTACTTGTGCTGTTGGTTGATGAATGAGGAGATGTGGAGGCCGCTCCTGAGACTTGGGAAGCCTAAATTTTTCTAATTGCTAAATAGGGATGTGGCACTTTCACAAGCTTCCATTTTTCGCAACTAAAGAGGGCTTGTTGGGGGAAGGGTTCAGGGTTTTTTAATGGTTTGTGATTTTAATATGAAAAAGTGCTTTCTGAGACTAGCATGTTTTTGTCGTGATTAAAATGATCTTTCTACCTTATTTAATTTTTTAAAAACTTTAAATGCAAAGGCTCAACTTCCTTGACATTTCTATTTGATTAAAATGATTTACAATCTAAATAAACAAATAAGTGAATTAATCGTACTAACTGCAATAATATTACCATTTTGTGACCCAGATTGAGGTCATTGTATGTAAATGATGCAAAATGAAGAGAAGGGGGGTGCTGGTCCTCACGTTTCTTTGGACAGTGAAAAATTATGTCACAAACCAGGCACTTTATTTTCTAAATTAATTTTTAGATTGTTTAATCTTTGCATAATTTATATACATGGACACACTTTTATGATGGAGAGTCAATAGGAACTTTTGTATAAGTTAAATGGTATATTAAAAATGAAAGCATATATGTATAAAAGAGGTGTATTTGGTTGTATAAATAGTTTGGCGGAGTTCAAGACATGATTTACAGAGTGATAATTTTAAGTTTCAGAAATAGCATTTAGTAATCTTAAACTCTTCACAGTTCCTTTTTTGGAACTCACACCAACTAGGGAAATAGTATTTTCAAAAATCCCCATACAATCAACATCCATATTCAGCAAGGATCAACCTTGCCTCCTTTTTTTTTTTGAAATCCCCTCATGTATTTTTACTGAAGTATTTTAAAGTGGGTTCCATATATCCTGTCATTGGATCCATTATAAGTGGAGTTGATAACATGAAAGGCAAAGGTAATGCATTGATTCCTTAGATGACAGAGTTTAAAATCTGATTTAGGAGATTCTACTTTGTACCGCAGACCTTGAAGCCAGTATATGGTGCATCTTGGTTTATAGTCAATTTCCTAAAGCCCTGGCCTATGCTTTTTATGGAAAGTAATAGAATAAAAACAATCACCATGGCTTGGAACATTGGAAGAAATGAATGGAGAAGTGTGTATGTGGGCAGGGAGGGTGCAGCAGCCCTGGATAGATTGGAGGGAGTTAAGAAGAGGACAGTGGATACACCTGAGAATCAGGAAAAGCTAATGGCATGGTGAAATGGTACCTAAGGAAGAGTAATGTGTATGTGTATCTGTATGTGTACGTGTATATATGTGTGTGTGTATATATACGTATATATTTGTATGTATATGTATATATATGTATATACATGTATGTGTATGTATGTGTGTATATGTATACGTACATATGTGTATATATATATGTATGTATACATATACATATATGATGAACCTGAGCATAAATGGGATGATGGGGAACTTGGGTACTCTTGCCGGTAGTGCAGGTGTGAGTTTATGCAAAATCAGAGTAGCAGTCGTGGGAATCAAGAGAAGGAGGAAAATCTTCAGCTATAATCAGTAAATACACATTTTTTTCTGACCTGAAAATAAAATCATTCAATAAAATTCTAATAGTGGTTAATTGGACAATATAGAAAAGTATGGAAAAGAAAACCATGTTTTCATAGCCCAAAGATGATAATTCTTAACATTTTTCCTTGACTTTGTTTTTTTAATTAATAAGCCTTATTTTTAAGAGCAATTTTAGGTTCAAGGAAAAATTTAGCAGAAAGTAGAGAGTTGCCATACATGTATCCCTGTCCCCCCACCCTACAACGACCCCAGCTATCAACATCATTTACCCGAGTGGTCCATGAGTCCATGCATTGTCTATGAGGCTGCATTGATATATCATCATCTAAAGTCGATAGTTTACATTAGGCTTCCAGTCTTGATGTTACACGTTGTGGGTATACGTATAATGTATAACGCTTAATGACGTGTATCTACTACTATAGTATCATATAGAATAGTTTCACTGCCAGGAAGATCTGTGCTCCACTTACTCATCCCTCCCTTCCCCTTAATTCCCGATTTAGTCATATATTTGGAATCATACTGTATGTATCCTTTTCACATTTTCTTCTTTCCTATAGTAATATGCATTTGTTTCTTCCATGTCTTTTTATGGCTTCTTAGATCATTTTTTTTAGCATTGAATAATATTCCATTGTCTGGATGTATCACAATTTATTTGCTCATTGACCTACTGAAAGACATCTTGGTTGCTTCCAGGTTTTGGCATTTGTGAATGAAACCGCCGCAAATGTATGTGTGTAGACTTTTGTGTGGACAAAAGTTTTTAACTGCTTTGGGTAAATACTAAGGAGTATGATTTCTGGATTGTATGGTAGAGGTATGTTTAGTTTTCTAGGAAGCTATCAATTGTCTTCTAAAGTGTCTGTACTGTTTTACACTCCTGCTAGCAGTGGATGAGAGTTCCGGTTGCTCCACACCCTCGCAAACAGTTGGTTTTGTGTTCTGGATTTTAGCCATCCTGATAGATCTGCAGTGGTATCTTGTTTTCATTCCCATTTTGCTGATGACAAATGATGTGTGAAGCATCTTTTCACATGCTTATTTGCCATGTGGATTTCTTCTCTGGTGAGGTGTCCATTAAGACTTCTGCCCATTCCCCACCCCCCCCAGCTTTATTGAGGTATGATTGACAGGTAAAAATTGTATATATTTAAGATATGCGGTATGAGTTTGATATATGTATACATTGTGAAATGATCATCACAATCAAGCTAATAAACCCATCACTTCATATAGTTGTGTGTGTGTGTGTGTGTGTGTGTGTGTGTGTATGTGTTGAGAACACTTTAGATCTATACTTTTAGCAAATTACAGGTATCCCATATGTCTTTGTTAACTGTAGTCACCATGCTTTACGTTATATCTTTCAGAACTTATTCATCTTATAATTGAAAGTTTGTATCCTTTAACCACCATTCTTCCACTTTCCCTACTTCCCCAGACCCTGGCAACCACCATTCTGCTCTTTGTTTCTATGAGTTCATTTTATGGAGAGCAGGGATCATAGTTGGATAGGCAGCTAACATAGCTGATAGCGGACAAGAGGTCGTCCTTTTGGACATTTTTTTTTAATATATGAAATTTATTGTCAAATTGGTTTCCATACAGCACCCAGTGCTCATCCCAACAGGTGCCCTCCTCAGTGCCCATCACCCACTTTCCCTCCCTCCCGCACCCCATCAGCCCTCAGTTTGTTCTCAGTTTTTAACAGTCTCTTAGGCTTTGGCTCTCTCCCACTCTAACCTCTTTTTTTTTTCCTTCCCCTCCCCCATGGGTTCCTGTTAAGTTTCTCAGGATCCACATGAGTGAACACATATGGTATCTGTCTTTCTCTGTATGGCTTCTTTCTTTTTTTTTTTTAATTTTTTTAATTTTTTAATTTTTTTTAACGTTTTATTTATTTTTGAGACAGGGAGAGACAGAGCATGAACAGGGGAGGGTCAGAGAGAGGGAGACACAGAATCTGAAACAGGCTCCAGGCTCTGAGCTGTCAGCACAGGGCCCGACGCAGGGCTCGAACTCACGGACCACGAGATCATGACCTGAACCGAAGTCGGCCGCTTAACCGACTGAGCCACCCAGGCACCCCTGTATGGCTTATTTCACTTAGCATAACACTCTCCAGTTCCATCCACATTGCTACAAAGTATTTCATTCTTTCTCATTGCCACGTAGTACTCCATTGTGTATATAAACCACAATTTCTGTATCCACTTATCAGTTGATGGACGTTTAGGCTCTTTCCATAATTTGGCTATTGTTGAGAGTGCTGCTATAAACATTGGGGTCCAAGTGCCCCTATGCATCAGCACTCCTGTATCCCTTGGGTAAATTCCTAGCAGTGCTATTGCTGGGTCATAGGGTAGGTCTATTTTTAATTTTTTGAGGAACCTCCACACTGTTTTCCAGAGCGGCTGCACCCGTTTGCATTCCCACCAACAGTGCAAGAGGGTTCCCGTTTCTCCACATCCTCTCCAGCATCTATAGTCTCCTGTTTTGTTCATTTTGGCCACTCTGACTGGCGTGAGGTGGTATCTGAGTGTGGTTTTGATTTGTATTTTCCTGATGAGGAGCGACGTTGAGCATCTTTTCATGTGCCTGTTGGCCATCATCCTTTTGGACATTTGATAACAGAACTACCTGTTATGTATCTTCGACTTAAACCTGCTCTTCAGCCATAGATTGAATATATAAATGAATGAATAAAATGCTTGGTCTTTGATAACTCATAGTGTGGACTGAAAATTAACTCAGTCCACTGATAGAAATAGAAAATCTGGAACCGTAGTGTGAGTACCTTGAAATTTTGTGTCCAGAGAAAATTTTCAGTTATAACTGAAGAGAATCTGAGGTATAGTATTAACCAGAGATTCTAGCTGTTACACAAGTGTGAAAGCTTTGGAAATATCAGAGATTTAGTGTCCCTTAGTCATGCTTGGGCCTCAGAGACACACACAGATGGGCTCTTCACCATCTTTCCACTTAACCATGAACACTAAGAAAGGGCATGTTTCAGGCTCCTTTCCTGAAAATGCTGCCGTAGCAAGATAAAAGCTTCAAGAATAAAAAGGTTTAATCAAGGGAGTTATTTGCTATATTCTTATTGGTGCTATGTCCTAGAGCAAAGCTTCCCCATAATGGTTCTTGGTGCATGTGGACATGGGTTGTTCTCATATGTGAATCTGAGCTTGGTATGTGTTACAGTTGATTTTGCATGACATATCCAGATAATGTACAGCGATTTTTTTTCTGTTACATAAAATTTGGGATCTTCATGGATAAAAATTTGAAATTCTTTGAGAACTACAGGGGAATATATGTTCATTATCAGTAATGAGTTAGATATTAAATGTCAGTGTGAAACCCTTATAATCCCATAATCACAATACTGCTAACATTTTGGTAGATTGCCTTACTAGATCTAATTTACTGTCATTTAAAAGTGTAAAATTAATAAATGTTCATTTGTAGGAAGTGAAAGTGGTACAGAAAGTAGATATCAGTTGCTTCCTCAAACCCCAAGACTTGCTCTCCAAGATTAGCTAGTGCTACTGGTTTATAGCCTATGTTTCCAGATATTTTAGCGTGCTTATTTTTAAAGCTTAGAAAACATTCGACACCACCTGTCATATTGTTCCATGAGAAGAAGAGATGGATTTTACTTAACACAGAGAGACTGTTCTGAGGGTCATAATAGATAATGCGTTTGACTTAAATATGAAAATCTTCCAGTTCCGCCTGAGAACCACTTGTGCAGTTCACTTAAGTTCTTGGTACCATTTATCCCATTACAAAGAGATGATAATACGTTGGGAATGTGTAATTCAATTATTTCATGAATAGTTACGGCACAGCTACAATATGCTTGGTATAGTGGTGGGTACTCAGGAGACTGTGAGCAAAGTTTGTGTGTTTAATGCAAAGGAAACAGTGACAATTTGGTGACTGGTTGTTTCACTTTTATATAACTGGTACCCGCAGTGCTTAATGGCAGTGCCCCTAGTAGTTAGATCACAGATATGCAATTTCAGCAGGGCTCTTATCTCTGCTTCATGCAGCATCACTGGGCAGGCTTGGCTGAGGGATTGAGGATACACTTAGATGATGGCTCCCATACCTGATTGGCAGTTTGGTCTTGGCTATTGGCTGCGAGCTCTGCTGGGGATAGGGGCCTTTGACCTCGCTTCTTTTCTGCATGGCCTTCCCCACAAACTTAGCTGTAGCCTTGTGGCCGTTTTCCAAGGGTGAGCATTTCAAGAGATACAGTAGCTGTCGGTTTCTTACTTCTTTGGCCTGGAAGCTGGACAGTATCATTTCCACCATACTCGATTAGTCAAGCTGGCATGAACCACGTTCAGGTTCAGGGGGTTTAGACCTACTTCTCAACGGTAGGTATGTTAAAGGAATTTGAAGTTGTGTTGTGCTGTGTGTGTGTACTTAATGTGGCACTGCCCTTCTTCCTCTGGTAAGATCACTTATCTTTCTGTGGGGAACTTCTTCACCTCTACCACCCATCCCATAGAATTCTGGTGGGGGCTTTCGCTCGGTTTTCTGTCCATTGACTGCAAAGTGAGTAGATGGTTTTAGTGTGGCCAACAGTAATAGTATATGCATAGGGCCAAAATGAATGGGCCTGCAGTGAGCACATGCTTCCAGGGGGTCTACCGTATTCTTTCTCTGGGACTATCATGACAGATCCAAGATGGAGCATCCTCCCCAATTCTTCTGCTGTTGCTTGTGGCAGTGGTGAAAGCCTGTGGTCATGTCTTCAGTCTTTGCCCCATAAAAACAGCTCGTCTACAATAGGTTTGAATCTCACGTGCCATATAAATACTTGACATATCAGATCCCTGGGTGTCCGTTTCCTCCCTTGGTAATAATATCTACCTTGCAAGATTGTTATAAGGACTAAATGGGACATGGTAGGCACTCAGTAGATGGATTATGAGTATCATAACATTATTGATGAACATAGGCATAAGTGGATGAGAAGTTTTATAAAACAAGTTACCAAATGTTTGAAGTTACATAGATCTTACCTTTTGGAGGGCATGAAAAGTTGATCAAAGGAAGAGATGTTAATTATCTAGTTAGCAAAAGTGAACACACATAAAATATATATATTGGTTTGCAATCATAGATCCACATTATGAGAAGTCTCAACTTAGTTTTTAGAATAATTAGACATTACAGATGTAAGTGTGATATTGAATTGTATTTGATATGTTTTTCTTATCTAAAATATGAATTAAATGCATTTTTATGTGCACATGTGAAAACACTGGCAGTATTTACTTCCTTTAGGCAGCATCTCAGCAGATGTATCTGGAAGGCATGAACTGTTACAAGGATGAAAGAGGGAGTGTAATGTCAATATAAGGCAACAATACTCATTTCAGACATGATATCCTCGCAAAAGTTTAAATATAAACATTTAACAAAAATGGAAATGTACCTACAACTGTAGATACATCTGGAATTACATTATGACATATTTTTCTTATTTCTGCATTTTATAAATGAAACCTTACGGTTTCGTCAATGACTGAATATGTGTCTCATCTGTGATAAACTCTGTTTTTAGTTTTGATACCACATGTGGCTGAGTTTTGTATTCATATCTTCCCCCAAATGGTCTGAGTATACTTTCTTTCAAAGGAAGTATGTATCATGTGAAGTTGTCCCTAGACTAAATATTGCTGCTTTCCAGTGGTTATAGTATATACAACTCAGCATAAAGCATGGGATGATGGTTCATGCAGTTGTTTTCAATGGGTTATTCACTTACTGAAAAGCACAGACACATATGCCAACAACAGTAAATGAGATATGCCTTCAGGAGGAACCAAAAGTAGAAGCTTAGAGAAAGGGAAAACATATGGTGCATACTCCCCAGATAATTTGTGGAGCAGCGAAAAGTGCTGTGGCCCATCGAATGTGTTCATTATGCTTTGTATCCAAGAGTTCTCACACAGGAAAGCTAGATCTCTAGATGTAGGAGAGGTTGAAGTGGTCTAGATGGGTAGATGGACGGAAATCCCTGCAGAGATGCATCTGATCACTGTGCTGTTCTAACTCACAGGAATGGCCTTTTCTGTCCCACACAGATATGTCATGCCATGATGGGTCTTTGAACTTGAAGCATTTTGGAAGTCCACTGGAGAGAAATCAGAATCTGTGGTCCATGATCATCTGGCTGCCCTGGCTTGTTGTTTTTAGCTTTTATCACTATTTTTATTTTGTTGCTATTCTCAGTGTTCCCATTAAGTAAAGACTTGCTGCCCATAGCATTTTGTGTACAAGAAAGCGTAAGTTAATAAGGTCTTTTTTTCCTCTAAGCCTGAAGGGATAGAGGGAAAATCAACAAAAATAACAACTCCAGATAACTGATGAAATGGCTCTGCATATGTTCAAATTTCAGGTGCTTCTGACTTACACCTCAGTGCTGAGATGAAAAAATGTGGGCAGGATAGCAATTCTCTTAAGTGGGTTCATAGGCCCTTGAGAATTAATTTGTGCCAGGGAGGGGTGAATCAACAGTGGAGTACTATCGGGTGTCTGTCTCTCCTTGGTCTGTTCTTCAACATGTGGATGAGGATATAAGTGGCATTTTTATGATTTTTTAAAAGTGAAAATGGTCTTGACAAGCTTGAATAATCCATAGGTTGCGTGTGAGAGTATAATAGAGGCACCTATGATGGTATCCTTCTCTTAGATCTTTGTACTAACTACTATGTGGACAGAGAAAAAACATGTTATGTATAGTAGGCTCCCATTTTGTGAAAAAAAAAAAAAAAAAAAAAGAGCTACATGTTTGTATAAACACACCTGTGTGCATGTGTATCTGGGACCGTTTCCAGAAGGAGATTCAAATACGGTGGCAGTGGTTGCTATAAAGCAGGCCTGAGGGACTGGGGATCTGGACAGCAAGTGATACTTACCTTGTACTACATACATTTTTCTGTTGCTTGACTTTTTCTTTTTAACTATTTAATTTTTGAGAGAGAGAGAGAGAGAGAGAGAGAGAGAGCACACATGCATGAGCAGGAGAGGGACAGAGGGTAAAGGGAGAGAGAGAAGCTTAAACAGATTCCACTCCCAGCATGGAGCCTAGCACGGGACTCAAGATCATGACCTGCGCTGAAATCAAGACTTGGACGCTTACCCGAATGAGCCACCCAGGTACCCCACCTATGTAATTTTTTTTTTAAATTTTTTTTTTTAACATTTATTTATTTTTGAGACAGAGAGAGACAGAGCATGAATGGGGGGAGGGCCAGAGAGAGAGGGAGACACAGAATCTGAAGCAGGCTCCAGGCTCTGAGCTGTCGGCACAGAGCCTGATGCGGGGCTCGAACTCACGGACCATGAGATCGTGACCTGAGCGAAGTCGGACGCTCAACCGACTGAGCCACCCAGGCGCCCCCTATGTAATTTTTTTCAAATGTCTCTGTGTTAGTTTTTTTTTAATGTACTTATTCATCAGAAGGAGCAAGGGGGATGCAAGTAAGGAAGACGTGGATTAACAGGAGCCAAATTGGAAAACCCCTAGGGATATGTTAATCGGAAGTTCAAATTTGAATCAGCTGTCTGTTGCAGTTAGTTGACAACAAAGTGAATCCATTGGATTTCAGTTGTTTGCCTTCCTTATTGGGTCATGATGGTCTCTTGGAATGCAGAATATATGTTCTAGGAGATACCTAGGGTTCCATGAAGAACCGAGGTTAAAGTGCCCATTGCTCAAAGGATTTATGTGTGGAGAGTTGTGTCTGATCAGAAAGACCTGGCACCCTATTCTAATTACCTGGTTAAGGGACTAGGTGTAATGGTCCAGGTGTTATGCTTATAGTAGTTTTTTTTTTTTAAGGTTTTAAATGGCTCTTCCATTTCATAGATGGACTCTACATTGTTACTCTATTAGGCTTCTAATTTTCCTCTAAAACCAGAAGTTACCATGCTAGATGCTTAGACTTGAGCCAGAAACAAAAATAAAAACAAACGTATCCAAAATGATGAATTATTTTTTTATTTGTAGGGAAGTTTATTGTCAATAAAGATTTCTCAGTATTAGCCTGAATTATGAAAGGTGGTGGTAAAGTCAACTTTCTTGACATCTTAGGATGTTTACAATAGTGTAATAGATGAAAGTATATAGTTCCAAAGATGTTTTCCATCTTGAGACTATATGCAGTGCTTATTTATTTTTAGGTGGAAAATACGTTGTTACTCATTTTGCTATACTGCAACTGTGCTTAGCAGATCTCCCCCTTCATACTTGCTGTTCTTATTAGCATATACACTTGTTTTTGCCTGGCGTTCAGTATTATCAGTTTCACTTTGGAAAAAGGTAGCAATACAACAGTGTTTGCTGGTGTAAAAACCGTTAAAGCTACTTAATGTATTTATATATAAGGATATAACGTGGTTAGAACATTTGATGGCATGTTCTAGGCTAAACATGTAACTTGATTTCCTATGTTAATCCATACTCTGAGTCATTAATTGCATCAGAGTATATTGGAATAGTATTTGCTATCTTTTAAAGCAGCGGTAAATACCTACTTCCATTAGAAACTTTTTTTTTTCCTAACTTTTTTTTTTTTGAGAGAGACACAGAGTGTGAGCAGGGGAGGGGCAGAGAGAGAGGGAGATACAGAATCCGAAGCAGGCTCCGGGCTCTGAGCTGTCAGTACAGAGCCTGTTGCAGGGCTCAAACCCATGAATGTGAGATCATGACCCGAGCTGAAGTTGGACGCTCAACTGACTGAAAGTGCCCCAGGAACGGTATTTTAAAAGTAGCTTTAAGGGGCGCCTGGGTGGCTCAGTTGGTTGAGCATCCGACTTCAACTCAGGTCATGATCTCGCAGTTTGTGGGTTCGAGCCCGCATCGGGCTCTGTGCTGACAGTTCGGAGGCTGGAGCCTGCTTCAGATTCTGTGTCTCCCTCTCTCTCTGCCCCTCCCCCGCTCACATTCTGTCTCTGTCAACAATAAAGAAACATTAAAAAATTAAAAAAAAATAAAAGAAGCTTTAAGTTATAGAATATAAATATAGAGTATGTAGATATTTATTCTGTGTGAATATGTAGAATAAAATATTGTGCCTGGAAGATTTCTGACCACATCAGCCTCCGTGTGCTCTTCCCCTCTCCCTATAGCCTTTTTTTGTTTTTGTTTTTGTTTTCCTAACTATGGGAGAACAATCTGGATGCCAGGGAAGTTGGAGCCAGCCTGGCATTAAACAAATAGGCACAGATAATCTTCCCTAGCTACCTTCGAGCTTTCTCCCAGCGCTAAAGCTGAACCAACAATAGTCCCGAGCAGATCTCTTTTAACCATTATTTAAAGAGATTCCTAAAAGAAACGGCAGACCTTTCTCACAGGTGCAGATCATTTTGGCTTCATCTCTGCCTTCCTCGGAGCGGGTTGTTAGAATAGTTTCTGTTGCTCAGGGCAGCGCTGGAGGAGATAGCGGGCACCAGGAAGGGCTGTGTAGACACCTGCTGCAGTGGAACTCGCTCATTCCCACACCTGCCGCACAGCTGGCGCCCTGCTTGGGGACAGAGACACAAAGAGCCCATTTAAGTGAGTTACCTCTTTGGATTTGAGTTGGAAGGAAAGTTAGTATATTAGGGGGAAAACTCCAAAAAGATTGTAAGCACAACTGAAGTGTGTACAGATGGAATGTAGCTAGACAGATCATACCAATTGTTATCTTTGGATGGGGACATGATGATTCTTTTAATGTTCAGTTTTCCTGGAGTTTTCACATTTCCTGTCATATGTATCAATACCTCTTATAATCAGAAAAAAAGTTATTTAAAGGTTTTTGTTTTTTTTTGTTTGTTTTTTTGCTTTATCCAGGCATCTCCTATCTAAAAGGATCGTAGGATAACAACTTAATAAGACATTTCAGGATTGAAGTATTTTGTGGCCGTGATTTACTCCCTTGACTCTTGTTTCTGAAATAGAAGAAACTAAAAGCGTCTCCCAAAGCATTTCCTCTCCTCCAACTCTTCTTAACCCCAATTTAAGGAGGAGACGATCTGCTTAAGCATCCCTCTTGCCAGATTATTCCCAGTTACGTAGTGCTATTGATGGTTGGTTCCAAGGGGAGACCATTTCCAGAGCTCCGTGGGGAGACTCGTGGTCAGTTGGAGCCACAGTCCTGGTGAAAGACACTGAAACCTTGCAGGAGAAAAAAGCAGATAATAAATCGTTCAACCTATCCAAACTGACTCAACTGGGTCTAAGAGTCATTGGTTACTTTGATCTATTATTCCTCAGCTGCTTAATTTACTTATGGGGCAGTTCTGGCTCTGTGGGTCTTGAAACTGGAAAATAGACTTCTTGATAGTAAATCCTTTTGAAAGATTAGGTAGAAAGTCGGTTGCTATGTTCACAGTGAAATGGTTCAGATACCTGGGAAAATGCGTAAGAAGCTGGCAATCGTTGTTGCCTCTTGAGAGGAGACTTGGGCTTCTGGATTGGGGGGTGACCTATCTTTCCTCATGTGCCCTTTGATACTGTTCACACTTACAACTTTGCATCTGTGCTGCTTTTTCAACTTAGCAACAAGTAATAATTGTGCCTGGCTCAGACTTTTATTTTCTGACTTTTCCTGGCATGATTTTCTATATGCTACCAGTGATGACCTCACTAAAAGTATGTGAAAATTTTTTTTCAGGAAAGTCAGGAAGATAAGCTGGTTCCTAAAATAAACTTTTATGAAATATAATTGGATGTGCTTGGCTCCCACCTTTTTTCCCCTCATGCAAAGGCTCTTCTGGAGTGTAGCACTGTCCTGAGGAACGACGTTTCTACCTTGTGAGGTGTCATGAGATGTTAGGTATACCTTTTTGTACTTTTAGAAGGGGAAGGGGCCTCATCTTTTCTTCTCCCAGACGTGGTGTCACCATTTCCACTCTCATTACCTTTCGTGCTGTTTGGATATCGCCTGGAAGTGACACAGACAACTCATACTCAGCTTCTTAAAAACATTTTTTTCTGCCAACACGTCCAAGTCATAAGGCTGAGAGTCGCTCCTGATTGTCTCTGCACTTCGCTCTGTAGCACCCCCCCCCACAACCCTTCATAGCCCTCCATGCAGTCACCCACCAAGCCCTGAGGCAGCTGAGTCTTTGAAATCTCTCATGCCCCTCTCTCACTTCCCCACCATGGACTACTCTCGCTCATTTTCTCAGCTTATTTGCATGAGTGCAAAATCTTCACATAAATATCCTTGCTTCCGGTCTGGCCTCCGTCTCACTCATCCCTCAGTAGGCTGCCAGGTGGTTTCTCTAAAATGCATTTGTGGGGGCGCCTGGGTGGCGCAGTCGGTTAAGCGTCCGACTTCAGCCAGGTCACGATCTCGCAGTCCGTGAGT
This sequence comes from Felis catus, assembly GCF_018350175.1. Lineage (NCBI taxonomy): Eukaryota > Metazoa > Chordata > Mammalia > Carnivora > Felidae > Felis > Felis catus. The sequence continues at coordinate 51,153,878 of NC_058382.1, read as the reverse complement.
TCGAGCCCCGCGTCGGGCTCTGGGCTGATGGCTCAGAGCCTGGAGCCTGTTTCTGATTCTGTGTCTCCCTCTCTGTCTGCCCCTCCCCCGTTCATGCTCTGTCTCTCTCTGTCCCAAAAATAAATAAACGTTGAAAAAAAAAATTTAAAATGCATTTGTGATCTCGTTGCTTTTTAAATATAAAACCCTTTAATGACACACTTTTCTTTCTAGATTATTATTCTCAAGGTTATTCCTGACCTACTCTGATGGAAACTTCCAGCCTCTTGTCATAGTACTCTTTTACACGATAGCCATGCCCGATCTCTTAAAAGTCGTCTTCGTGGGTCACGGTCTCTTTCTTCATGCCCTCGCACCTCCTATTTCCTTCGTCAGAAATGCCTTCTCTTTCTTAGCACCTTCCACTTCTCCCTTACAAAATGCTTCTAGCCTTGCCTTCTCCAGTCCTACTCCTGCTTTCCTCTTATCCGCTCTCATTCCACAACTATGCATATATTGACTCTTGCTCTCTCTCTATAATTTTAATTTTTGGCTTGCTTATTGTTTTCATAGTAGATTATAAATTCAAATTTACAATTAGAGTGTGTCTTTGGAGGGAACAGTTTGGGGGGGCAAGAGTTTTTAACAGGAATGATAAGGGAATATATACTTATTTTAAATTCCTACTTCTTTATCTTCCTATAATAAACAGTCTGACTCCATTTTTGATATTTGACTACTGTCAGCTTTTAATCCCCATCTTCTTCTTCCTTTGCCCCACATCTGGGAAGGGTGGTAGGAAAGCCCCGGTTCTTCCTCCTCAGCATGAAGTTCAAACAATGTAAGCCCTGTCCCACAGGTAGGAGGAACCCTCACACCGTCCCATAACCAACCCCAAGCCATTCTTTATTCTCTGTGTTCTCAAGGCACTCTTAGCCATGTTTGGGAGCTGACCCAGCTCTCTACAGAGAGCTTCATTTTGTGAGCAGTAACTCTGTCCATCCCATGTTGGGGAGTATGTGGCATCTTCAGTCTTGGTATCTGAACCAAAGTTTGGTTGAGAACATCCATATGCTGCTAAGGAGTGAATACAGGCTTCCTCCCCAATCATGGGTCTCCAGACCCATTTAATATGATATTTTATGCACATAATATTCATATAGTATTTATTGCATTTGTAGAAGTAAAAATGGCATATTCAAAAGCATCCCAGTATGTAAGCTCCTCCCTTAAGACAAAGTTTGTTTCAGCTTTTTTTTTTAATGCCTATTTGTTTTTTTTGAGAGAGAGAGAGAGCACGCACACATGCACGGTTGTGTGAGTACATGCGCAAGCAGGGCAGGGAGAGGGGCAGAGAGAGAGGGAGAGTGAGAATCTCAAGCAGGTCCACACTCAGCATGGAGCCTGAGTTGGGGCTTGATCCCAAGATCCGTGAAATCACGACCTGAGCCCAAATCAAGAGTTGGATGCTTAACCGACTGAGATATCCAGACGCCCCTGGTTTAGTTTTTTATCTGGAACATGAGAGCAGGTGAGAGAATGAACATTTGCATTTATAAACCACTAGGAGAATTTATAAATATGAACTGTTATTTATTACATCATAGCTACTTGCTTCTCCCAGAGTGTGTTATGGATGCTTGAAATGGGTGTTTATACATTTCACAGAATATAAATCTGTTTTGGGGTATTCTTTTTGTCACAAAAAATCTTTTGACTAGTTGTATGTTTTCCATAAGCTGATTTTAATAAGGACACAACACTGCCTCAGAGCTTGTTTCCTGCACCTGCCAACTTCCATGAGTAAATCCAGTGAGCCCGACTCCAGCCTAGTGTGTCACTCCTAAAAGCCAGCGTGGCTCATCACGCCAGTCTGTTTTGGGTCTTGTGCCCTCTCAGAGGGCTGATGATCCAAAGCCTCTTGTTTGAATGGTGATATCATTATAGTTTGTCTTCCTCCTGTGGACTTTTCAAGGTCACAGTGTCCTAGCCCTTAAAGGACTCAACAAAAGTGAGGAATTCTGCATTTCAGGCCATACAAAAATTGTGTTAGCGACTAAAAGAACAAGAAGCCTCTTACTAAGTAACTAATCCCAATTCAAGCACTTTGAAAATAGCTATAATGAAAATCACACCAGGAGAAGGACATCAGATGTCTGTTAGCAAAACAAAGCATAATGAAACCCTTTACTTTACTCTATTACAAGGATCCAAATCACAGGCTACTGAAGAGATTTTATAAAACACCATTTCTTTCTTCCTTTCTTTTTTAAAAATGTCTAACACATTGATGTAACAACACAAAGGAAGTGTCAAAAATAGAAAATGTGTCCTATAATTCAATTCTTTTCAATATGCATCATTACTGTTCAAGCCTTGTTCCAGTGATTATATATTTTTCAGCAGGTATAAATCTTTTATGTTCTATTTCATTTTAATGGATCATATATTTTTTCTTTTGGAAGCATAGTTTTCAAAATGATCATTTAAAAATAAGTGCATGACAATACATGTTATTAATGAATCACCTTTTTCCAAAACTATATCCCTTTGGTTGGGAATTTAAAAGATTTTCAATGTTTTCTGTTGTAATTACACATAACAATGTTTTTTTCAAGTAAAGAATCCATGTGTAAGTTGAATCTTTTATAGAAACAGTGAGCATCTTTTAATTGGGTCTCTATGTTGGTTTTTTTTCTAAATAGGAATAGGAAACAGTATTATTACTATGGTTGGAATTCTTTTAGACCAAATAGTAAAGCTGGATTTACTTGTGTGATATTTCTTTCAACAAGCATATCAGAACTGTTATATGCTCTTTAGTGTTTGAGCGCATTGATATTAAACAATACAGCAAACTAGGTCATTACTTGCTACTATTGAAGACCTCATTTTTCAAGATAAAGACATACTTGGGAAAGAAATATTGTTAGCTTCCACAGTTCACAAATATTCTATCTGAGAGGAAAAACACATTATGATGGCTTTACTTGACGAAAATATTATCATAAAACAAAGAAAATATTAATTTATTGGAGTCAGAATTAACATAGAAAACAAAGACTGGTTTGGTCTTTTTCCTTGGGAAGTTGACATTTTAATGGAGGTGATGGACAAGTAAAGAGGCAATTAAAATGTAGGGAGCTGCTAGGCCAATCCTAATGAGACCTGCCTTTTCTGTGATCAAGAATAATCTTTTAAATTATTATGATCATGGGAGGGAGGTTGTTAGGAAATGTGACAGGTTTTGAAATGAGCAAAAATGACAAATGGATGTCCTTTCTGGTACACTATTCCAGGTTATCTGTGTCTTTCTCTGGCTTTGAGCTATTTTACAACTCTGTAAATTGTAGAAAGCTGATAGTAATGCAAACGATTATTGTCTATAAAAATGTAAATAAATTGTGTCTGGTGCCATACAGTTGACTGTTGCCTTGTGGCTATTCACTGGTGTTATATCTACTTGTAAATTCACTTCAGTATTCCTGATTGCCTGTACAGGTATGTCTTCGCAGAATTCTTTGAGCAAATTTTAACTTTTTACTGGTTTCCTCATTAATTAATGAGTTAAAATCTCAAGCGTTCACTTAATATTTGTACGACAGTCATGATTTTAACTTTTTTTTTCCCCCAAAGAAATATCTTTTAACACTAGGGTACAATAGCTGCTTAGTAATCCTCTTCTACAACCTTCAGTAAAGGCCACCCTTGGTAATTCACAGGCTTTCTAACAAGACTGACTTTCAGTGACATAATTTTGCAATTATCCAGCCTAATTCAAGTCTATGAAGATTTATTGATCGCTTGCTCCATGCATGCAGATCAGAGATCAGTAAGATCCACTTGGGTCCCATAAAGTCCACATGGGTACAATTATAACTCCAAGCCTGACTATGTTATGTGTTATGCTATGTGTAATAATAGAATCCTATGCAAAATGCCTTGGGAGACTAAAGAGGAAGCAGTGAATTCCAAGGAGATAGAATGTGCTGTGCTTTACCTGGGAGGCAGAATTTTATCTGAGTCTTAGAGGATAAGTAAGGTTTTTACCAAAGGAAGGAATAGGAAAGGACAAATATTCTAGAAAGTCAGTGGGATACGGAAGGGTATCTTGTCTGGAGAATAATCTCTCAGGTAGGTGGGTATGGATGGTGTGGGGATACCCTGGGGGTAAATGTGAGATAGGAAATTTGGAGCACGACCAATTACAAAAGCCTTGAGTGTCAAGTTTTGGAATCAGGACTTGATTCTAGAGCAGTTAATACCTTTCACAGTTTTTAGGGAGAGGGTAATGCCATCAGATCTTAATAGAGGGGAGATGGTTGGATTTGTGGTATCTTGAAATATCCCAGCCGCTAAACTACTAGAAGGGATTTGTGATGCAACCAGTATATATGGTTTATTTTCACACTCAGCTTGGAAGGGTATACTGGGCAAAATGTCCTCTTACCATATTTCTTCATTTCAGTCTTTCACATATATTCCTGACAGTCTCCCCCGTCGTGATAATCTTCTCAGAATTATTCTTGATCACAGACGCCCAAAGGCTGATCTCACTCACTGTCACACTTCTTTTCTTGCCAGAGAGTGTTGGAAAGGTCACAGGGATTTGGGGAATCCAACTAAAGAGAAATTGATTCAGAGATATATTTGATTAAGGGTTAATATTATATTTTGTGCATTTGCAGTCACTTCCATGTAGAGATAAATTATTGCTAGTCAAACCGGTATAGGAATGTCTTCCAGGAATATTCTTATCACCCACCTTGCTGACCTGAAAGCAAGGGACCAGAAAGTCTCTGGTCATGTAACCACATCCTGTGGCTCTGGGCACTCTAAATGGTGGGAGAAAGGCATCAAATATCGAGAGCCAGATGCTATTGTCTGGAAAATTACTATTGAAGGTGTGTCAGACAAATAATAAAATATTATAGTTTTGTGAATATTTTATCATTTTTTGATATTTGTGATTTTCTATCTGACATAATTTTATATCAGTAATTTTCTGTTCTTAAAGAGAGAGCCCCGTGTTATATAAGCTTCATGTTTCTTAAAACCTGGATCTACCTTTGGTCATGTGACAGTAGATTTATTACAGTAATAGGGGTGCCTGGGTGGCTCAGTCGGTTGAGCGACCGACTTCGGCACAGGTCATGATCTCGCGGTTTGTGAGTTTGAGTCCCGCGTCAGACTTTGTGCTGACAGCTCAGAGCCTGGACCCTGCTTCGGATTCTGTGTCTCCCTCTCTCTCTGCCCCTCCCTCACTCATGCTCTGTCTCTGTCTCAGAAATAAACAAACATTAAAAAAAAAGATTTATTATAGTAACATTATATATTATAATAAAAATAATTAAAATGCAGCAACAAGGTTTGGAGGCGATCTCCTCATCACCCATTGTCTTCTGACCCCCACCACCACCCCCACCATTGAAGATCTCACCAAGTTAAAAAAAATTTTAACTTGGAAGGATACACCTCCTTCTTTTTAGTATCATTAATATTGCATAGGATGGGGACACCATGGAGTTCTTGCCCACTACTTTATCGAAAGACACTTAGGTATTTGCTAATTATCTGCTAGTGCCAGTAACGTATGTGGGCATCGTTGAATATATGACATTATGCAAAAGCATGTGCATTTCTGTAGGATAAACTTATAAAGGCAGAATTGCTCTTGAGATTAGAAAATAAGGGGTATGTGTGCCCATAAAATAGGTGGGAAGCATAAAAAGAAACGAGAAGTTGAGAAGACGGGAGTTAACTGGGGATTCGTCAACACGGAGAGGAAATTTATAGTGAAATACAGGCTCTCCTTTCAGATAGGTTTGCAGGATAATGAGGAGGGATTTGGGAATGTCATGGGATTTGTTCTGAATATTTGAATACCACTTTGTCTCATGGACTCACAAGACTGTTTTCAGACAAGATCTGTGTGGGATATTATGTACCAGGACTTGGAGACTACGCTGACAATTCATGCGAGGTTTTGCACCGCAGTGGGGGCCTTGGGGACAGTGGTGCTTGGCAGAATATGACTTTCCTGGGAGGGAACCCATGCAGCAGGAGCCCTCTCCAGGACTATAGGACACTGGCGTAGGGGGACATCCCTGGAACCAGAGAAGGCAAAAGGTCAGACGCTGCTTGGTAGCTGGGAGGAGGTGTAAGCCACTTGTAACAGCGTTTTAGAAATAATTGCAAAGGAATGCCCGAGTGAGGAGGAGCACGACAGCATGTGTTACCTGAATCAGTGAGATTTAGGGGAAAGGGTGAGCAGTAGCGTCTTCAGTGCCCACAGAGAGATGGTTCTCGAGCCTTGGTTGTACGTTAGGATGGCCGGGACAGCTTTGACAAATCCTGATTCTCAGGCCCCTGTCCCGCCCAGTTAAATCACAGTCTTCGAGAGGGGATGCTGGCATCGGTATTGCTAAAGCTCTCCAGGTGATTCCAAAGTGTCTTGAAGACCAACAGAATTAAAAATACCTAACAGTGAGTATTCATCAGTCACAAGGACTTCAAGAAAGCGGACTTTACCAAGTAAGGCTTAGATCTGGAATATGCCCTCAAGTTATATAGCGTTTAGGAAAGGCGCATTCTCTGTTTTATCCCTCCTACAACTTACTCTCTGATCTTAGAGATTTTTGCTTACTATTCACAAATAAGTGGATCTGTGGGCATTAAATTGCAACTCGTTGCAGATGGAGTAACTAGCTCCTCTGAGTGGGTATTTGTCAGATGTGCTTTTCCTTGGGTTTAATTTTTTGGACTTGACATTTCCTTGCAGTGTCATGGAGATGAAAGCATTAGTGGTTCGCACAGGGTGTCCTTGTCTCTCAGTATAATTTATCATCTGAAGTGGGGAACTGCCTTGTATCCACCTGCAATTATTTCTTGTAATTAGAGCTGCCCTCACATGTAATAATGCTCTCCCCGTGAGATCCCAGAGGATACATTTAAGGGTAAGGATCACTTAATTCTTCCCTAGTGAACTGATCCCTCACCCGAGTGTTTCAGTTTGTATTGAAAAAATGCTGTGTGCGGTCAGGCCCTAGATGAGTTTATGTTGTTCTGTCATTTTGCCATGAAATATTTCTATAAAAATGTTCCCTCAGTTTAGGAAACATAGACCAGTGGCAGTTAAAGGATGAGAAAATACAGGAGTCGTCTCAGGTTGAGTTCTTTGGGAAGCAGACTCTGACCGAGATTAGTAAGCAGAATGCTTAATAAGGAGAAACCTTGGGGCCAACGCTTGTTGAAGGATGGGAAATGAGGAGTTGGAGAATTTGAGCTGCAGGCCCAACATCACTCTTGCCTGAGCCCGTGTGGGGCTGTGGGGCTCAAATGACCATTCAGAATTGCCCCAAGTTGGGCCTAGAGGGCCAGAGCTTTAAACTCCTGCCTCTTTATAGGCCACCCAGCAAGGGGCAGGACCTTGGGTAAGGCAGCTCTGCAGCTGAGGCCCCCAGCACCCCCAGCGGCTGGGGCGGTGAGCCAGCCTTCCCTTGCAGTGATCTGGCCAGCACATCTCAGGGGCCATCACAATGATGTAAGAAGGCTGTTCCTGCATTTACAAGGCCCATGGGCTGGTGAGCTAGAAAAGGAAATATTTGTGTCTTCAAATCTATTCCATGGGGCAGTGCTAGGACTGAGGAGTAGACAGGCCGCTAAGGATGCATGGTGTATGAGTGTGCACACACCGGAAGGAAGCCGGAGGGAGGCAGAATGTCAAGCCATGGTCTCCTCTTCCGCAGCCAAAGCTGCTGACTCTGACCGTTCAAGAGCAGTTATAGTGAGGAAGAGACCAGAAACTCAGTACTGGGTCTGATATCTATTTGGTGTTCATCAAAAATACAGTCACCGGTCAACTTGAAACGGAACAAGATAAGTACTTCTTTTAAGCGAATGTGCATTCTTGCTAGATGGGCAGAGGCAAATTTGGCATGATTTTTCTTTTCTTCCATGTTCCCTAACAAACAACAGCGTCTTCTGCAATACACAGACTGTGATTAGGCAAAAAGTAATAAATACCCAAGTCCCACAAACTCCCCTTCCTTACCTTCAACATCATTGATCTGAGCACAGCTGCCATGGAGAATTTGCAGCCCAATGGCTATGTCTGTCGATATAAAAGCCCGAGTCATTTTCCCGCTGACACATGTTCCACTTTTCCCCTTCCTTTGGCAAGGAGGAGGGGTAGATGAGAAAACTGACCATGGAGCAGCTGCTGATTTATACTTCTTTTCTGGACCAGGGAATTCATATTGATTAGTTGGATGAATGAGTCTGTCCCTTTGTTTCAAATGATTAGAGTGAGTGTCTGCCCTTGGAATATATCACAGCTCCACTGTGACACAAGGAATAAGATCCACTGTGTTTTTGTAAATCTCAGTGCCTTTCCCATACTTATGAAATATACCTGTCGATGATACTTAACCTGGTTATGGAGAAACAGGTCTTTAGGGAGTTGCGAAGAATGCATGTGCCAGCAAGGACATCAAGATGTGTCAACTTCTTCCTTTGGGCTCTTTGATGCTGCTTAATGTATTTACATTGAATTTGTCATCAAAGTGGTTGATGACATATTTGTTACTCATCTGAATTCAGTTTTCCTGTCACTGCTATGCTGTGGGATTTCATAATTGCTCAGTGCTTCTCCAGATAACTTTTAGCTGAGTTTCTCTTCTACAAGACTCACTTGCTTATTGGGGTGGGGGGGACCACTACCATAGACTATCCTTCTGTATTTTAGTGGCATATTTGTTTTTTACCATTTATAATGAACATGTTTACAAAAACAGATTTAGCGTTTTGTTTTCCAGGAATTTTCTAGGCAAGGTGGCTGTTGAAGGGAAAATACGCTTTTTATGTTGGTCTCTCTGCACCATGTTGATTTTTTTTTTTCCAACGTTTATTTATTTTTGGGACAGAGAGAGACAGAGCATGAACGGGGGAGGGGCAGAGAGAGAGGGAGACACAGAATCGGAAACTGGCTCCAGGCTCTGAGCCATCAGCCCAGAGCCTGACGCGGGGCTCGAACTCACGGACCGCGAGATCGTGACCTGGCTGAAGTCGGACGCTTAACCGACTGTGCCACCCAGGTGCCCCTGCACCATGTTGATTTTTGAAGGAGAAGATGGACTTTTTAACCAAATGTCCTTCATTCCTAAATTGTTAGACGTGCATTTATTTTGTGGAGCTCAAGTGTGTTTCCTTGAATTCTTCCCTTGGTACCTCCTGGTTTTTCTCTCTGGAAGACCTCAATATAATATTTATCCTTCTCAACCTGGCAATCCTTCAGATATTGAAAGGAGTTCTTAGGTTTTCCATTAATTTTATCTTCTCCTGATAGACTTCATTCTTCAACCATCCAAAAATTAATTCAGTGGTTAATATTTTTAAAGTTTACTTATTTTGAGAGAGAGAGAGAGGGCATGGGAGGGGCAGAGAGAGGAGAGAAAGAGAATCCCAAGCAGGCTCTGCACTGTCAGCACAAAGCCCAACACGAGTCTCAAACCCACGAACTGTGAGATCGTGACCTGAGCCGAAATCAAGAGTTGGACGCTTAACTGAGCATCAGGCACCACTGTCCTTAATGATTTTTGATGCTTAGCTCTACCTGTTGATATCCTTCTGGGTGGTCAAGGTTCAGAGGAAGTGCCCAGAGCCCTCCCTGCTCCACCAGCAGGAAGTTACCTCTTCCTTCTGTGTTCCGGTAGATTATGCACTTGAGTTGTAGCACTGATCCTGTGCTACCCAGGTGATTTATGAGTTTCTTAGCTCCCCTTCCAGCAGTGCTCTGAGCCCCTTTGTTTCCAAGTGACCTGGAGACATTTCTAATCAATTGGGCATCCCTATCTCAGTAAATTCATACATGGGCAGAGTGAGAGAATGAGGGATGTGGCGAAGGATGAGCAAAGAATGGTTGATGAAGAAAGTCTGGAAAGGGACCATCATCTTTTTTTTGGTAAACACTCTCTGGGAGTCAGTGTCTCTGTTACAGAATTGGTCCTGAGTGAAAAAATACATGTTCTAGATGCAGTAGCTTCTAGTTGGAATTCAGTTTCACGTAATACTCTTCACAGTACTCAAGACTTGAGCTTTCAGTTATATTCTTGGCAACTCTTCTGGATATATATGGAATATCCCTAAATCTTCCCAAATGTTCCCAGCTCAGACATAATCAATCATGTTGATGCTTCTAATTGTTCCTATCTAATGCATTTTTATAAACTCTATTCAGAGAACACCCTGTGCCATAACCCGCCATTCCCACACCCAGTGAGTAGATACTGGATCATTCTACCACCCCTCCAAATACCAAGGACCATTTACAAAGATTTTCATCCTCTTACTCTTAATTTTTGGCATGCAAATCTATCCTAGCCTTGATTTTGTATGTTTATAGTGTCTTAACTTTTGATTCAGGACAAGGTTCATGCAATGAAGCATGCATTTTGAGTTTTAAATATGTGGTATATCCTTTAAAGATAACCATGAAGCTGTAAATCTGTAGATCTCTTCATCTTATGTGATGAATTTCTCAAGAGGTACGATTGCCGGGCTCCTCGTCCTCTGCTGCTCTTGGCAGCTGCACGCTGTAATGTCCCTGCTGGAGCATCCTCCTTTCCCTTATCTGCAGTATCATACTCAGTCAATAGCTGGAAATGGCGATTAGTGGGAAGCAAAAACTAGTGGTGAGTATCCAGTGGGTAAAATAAAACAAAAACAGGATTGAGAGCAGGGAAGCGGTGAGCGAAGCACAGATGACCGTGACTTGCTGAGCACTAAAAATCAAAGATACGAGGACAGATGAAGCGAGGATTGGTGGAGCTGTCTCTCTTCTCTCCTGGTGTTCCATTAGAACTTCTGAAAAAAGGAGCTCTGCCCAGAGGACGTCTCACCCACCGTGCCTGGAAGTTCCTACGTGTCCAGGTTCTCCAGGGTTCTTCCTGTCCCAGTTGTGACAATTGACTCTCAGGCTCTGTTTGCATCCTTCGTACTTTCTGCTGCCAGCTTCTGGGTTCTTGAAACAGGAGACATCTCAGAGCCTGCCCTAAAAGATGGCAGTAATTCTTATCTACCTCTTTCTTTAGATACCTCCTAGGTTGTCGTACCCGATAATTGAAATTTCCAGACCTACCATCACCCTCTGCTGTGATTTATTTGGCTTTAAAGTCTTTCCGGCTCATGAAAGGGCTCTGATAGAGTCGCAGCAGTGTTGTTCTAGTGTGGTCCCAGGTATCCTGGTTTATGGCCGGGACAAGTTCTGGACTTGGGGCGTCCCAGGTTTCCTTGCCTTTCTGAGGCTACGGTGCATGCTGGCGCACTCAGAAGTGAGCTGTCTTACGTGTGTGGTGTACATGCCTGAGCATTTTGAGGAGAAACCACGAGGAGTTCTGGTTTTGCACCACTGTATGATATGAATTGGCGAAATAAATCCAAACAGAAATTCAGCTCTGAGTGTAGGGATAGCCTGTGAAGTGCCAGGCCCATCCTAAAAGCATCTGGAGGAGTATGAGTCATGATGCTTGGCTGTCGCTGTACTTATAACCTATACAAGGAGATAAGCCATGAGTGAGAAAAGCAATAGCCATATATTAGAACAGTGGCAACAAGAAGGTACTAAGCAGGGAGAGAGACGAAGAGTTATGAGCCATCTTTACCAGTATGATTTAGCCCTGATTTATGAAAAACTGGTTATGTGTGGGAGTGAACTTTTGCAATCTGGCTGATGAATGACTGAGCTCTGTGATGTTATAAATGTGAGCTTTCAAAGAATCGGATCATTAATTGATTGCTTTAATGTGAAACACATTTTCCTAAAACAGATGCTAAAAATGGTGGTTGGGCCTCCAAAAGCCAATTTAACTCAAAATGTAACTGAAATATAGAGATGTCGTATTGTAGGTTTTCCATTCTATATTCAAGGACAAAGCGTTCCGTATTCCAGGTCACCTAGCTGCGATCTTTTCTAGGCGCTCATCTGTGCGTCATTAGTATCCAGCCTGATGTTTACCCTTCTTACTTCCCAACCTGAAACAGTATACTTTCCTCCCTCCTACACCTAGGCCGTGAGAGGGTGTCTGCCTTCCCCTGTGTCTCTCCAGCATCTGGGTGCTGCCAATGGAATCCCCCTCCACCCCCTGCCCCAGCCTGTCAAACACACATTCTTTGTTTCTAGAGGTAGCGATTCAGTGATCACTGGTGGAAACCCTGGAAGAAGTTATTTTGATTCTAAAAGGGTTGGGAAGTGTGTTTCAGAGAGAAGGTTGGGGGTGATAGAGAAGGTTGAGGTTAGCTTAATGGTAAGACAGGATTGGTTGGACTGAGTGCAAACTTTTAAAAAGTAGGGCTGCACATAATGGTCACATGTCTCAATGACAAATAGTTGTAAACTGTGGCTGCCTGTATTTTACTATCTGAATGTCTCTAAAAAAGTTGGGAAATTCTTGTTGATCTGTACATTTCTCCCATTTTTCTAAGTGGCTTAAAACGGTAACTGTGTTATTATCTCTCCCAGTTGTATGGGTTGATTGGGTTCAGCCTTGAGATTTCCCTTGTTGTTGTGGTCACATGGCAGCTGAGACTGGATTCGCTGGAGGGTTGACTGAGATGCTAGGATTACTAGGCTTCTTACCGCCTTCATATAGTGTGTTGGCTTTTCCTCTCCATGGAGCATCTGTATGTGGTTTCTTCATTGGATGTCCCAGCAGAACATCTTGACTTCTTATATGATGGCTTGGGTTCCCGAGAGCACCAGGGAAAGCTGCAAGAACTTTTTAAGGCTTTGGATAGCTTCTGTTGCTATAGCTTCAAGTTCACTGAACTTTTTTCCCTCAGGTGTCTAATCTGCTATGAAATACATTGGGTGGAGCATTATTCATCTCTAAAAATTCCTCCTTAGTTGCGTGTTTAATTCACATATTTCCCTTTTCATTATTTTTATGTTTCTCTTTAAATCCTCAATCCTATTTAAGATACTTATATAAGGTGTTTTAACATTCTCTGTCATTTTGGTCATTTCTGATCTGTTACTCTGGATCACATTTTGGTATGGATCACATTTCCCTTCTCTTTTCCTGTCCAGTATTTTTTTATTGGCTGTAGGACATTGTGAGGTTTTACCTTTTTTATTGCTTTTTTTTTTTTCTTTAAAAACTTGGGTTTTGTTGGGGATGGGCAGGAAAGCTAAAGGATAAATGTGATCTTTTTTGAGAATTGCTTTTAATCTCTTTCATCATGAATCTGGAGTAGGATTACCAACTGCCCTGAGTTGTCTGGGAATGGGGGATTTTCAGAGATGTGTCACTGTAAGTGCTAACCTTGGGAAAATTGTGGGCAAACCAGGGCAAGTAGGTTATCCTAAGACTTTAGAGTAGCCTTTAACAGGCTTGTGAAAAAGATAAGGAAAGTAAAAGTTTTGAGACCATGTAGACTGAAAAATGCCTGTATTCTACTTAAAAAACATTTTATTTATGTTTTGGGAGAGTGCAAGCAAGAGAGGGGCATAGAGAGGGGGTCAGAGGATCTGGAGCCGGTCCTGCGCTGACAGGCTGACAGCAGCGAGCTGATACGGGGCTTGAACTCCTGAACTGGGAGATCATGACCTGAACCAAAGTCAGACACTCAACCAACTGGGCTACGCAGGTAGCCCCTTCTGTATTCTGCTTTTAAAATTAACTCATAGCAAGTTGGGCATAAAAATAAGAGGGAATTTATCTGATAATTTTGAAGGCATTATTTTGGTGCTTTTATCTTCCAAGTGTTATAACAGGTTGGAATTTGTTTGCATTCTTGAAACTTTATACGTGCCTAGTGTTATTTTGGAAAACCAGTATGTCTTTGTTTTTGTTTGTTTTTCCTTTCTGAAAACATGTAGATTCTTCCCTTTTTTTCTGTCTCAGTGTTCTGAAATTTTGCAGTAACATGCCTTGGTCTGGGTCTGTATTCTCATGTTATGGAACTTATATAGTTTTTTTTTTTTTTAAGTTTATTTTTGAGAGAGAGAATGAGAGAGAGAGAGAGAGAGAGAGAGAGAGAGAGAGAGAGAGAGAGAAGGAGGGACAGAGGGAGAATGAGAATCCCAAGCAGGCTCCGCGCTGTAGCACAGAGCCCTGTATGAGGTTTTGAAACCACAAACTGTGAAATAGTGACCTGAGCTGAAATCAGGAGTTGGACGCTTAACCAGCTGAGCCACCCGGTGCCCCATGTCACGCGCTTTTAATTTGGCAACACAAGCCTCTCAGTTCTAGGAGTTTTTCTTGTGTTTAGACGTGAACAAGTTACCTTATCTCTGGTCTCCCTCTTTTTCTGGCGCTCCTGTTTGCATGTTAAGCCTCCTGGACTCTTCCTCTGCTTTTCTAATTATTTTTCTCAATATTTCCCTATTGCTCTCATTTCTGGAAGACAACCTCCACTAAATTTCCAAGTTTTCTATTGAGTTTTTCATTTCTCAGTAGAAAACTCAATTTTTCCATCACATTTTTAAATCACATAAGCTTTTTTTTTTTTTTTTTTTTTTTGGCAGGGAGGCTTCCACATACGAATGTTTCCTTTCTCATACCATCCTGGCTCTGTTGTTTTCTCTGAGCTCTCTCAGGAGAATGATAGTTTTAATTTTAAGTCTTCCTCTTCCTGTGTAGCCTCTCGTTCTTCTCAGAGAGTGTAAAGTGCCATTCTCTCTCTGTAAATGTGTGGTGAGGATCTGGGCATCTGTCTCCTTCTTTAACAGAGTTTCAGACCATATTCCTACCCTCAGCCCCATACTTTCATGTTCATGGCCTGGCAGTTGGGGGATTCTGGGTATAAATCCTCTTCATATTCTGGGTATAAATCCTCTTCCCATCCATTTCCCGATTTACGATTCGGCTTTTTCAAGTCTGCCAAGTCAGTGAACACTTGTTCTGTTTCTCAGCTTCCAAAATATGGTTGTTCTTTTTCCTTTGTTCTTATGTTTCAACATCTAAAAATGTCTTTACTCTCATTTTTATGGAATTTGGGAAGGCATCCAAGTTTTTCTGTGTGCTCAACCCATTATTTTTATGCAGTTTAACGTTATAATCTACATTTTTTCCCCCTGGGAACCAAAATATTTACAACACAGTGTTTAGTGAATGCATCTTAGATATTTTATTTAAACAGTATTTAGGCTCACTCTGGATGAAAAAAAGTTAATTCCAAGGTTTTTTTTTTAATTTTTCAAAATTTCCATAGAAACCTGAAAATAGCAATCATTATTTTTGACTTTTCAGAATTTAAATTTATAACCGTCTAAAATTATGAATCAGTATTTAATTGGAAATGTTATTACTGAGAAACAATATGATTGTAGTTATCATAAAATGAAATTAATGCCAGATTAAATACCAGATGAAATTTATAACGCTAACAGTTGGATTGCAAGTATTGGTACATTTTGTAAATTTTATTTCTTCTTAAGAGCTTACACTCATTGCATGCTTTTTTGTGTTAAGTTCTTGGATAAGGGTAGGTGGTTTTAATTGTGCTAATTAAACTGATTAGCCATCGGGAAGTATACAGAGAGGCTGATATGTATTTTCCGATTTGTTCTTTCCCACTGTGGACACTGCTAGTAACATATTCATTTGGAGAGAATCCTCGCAATGTTATTTCGTAGTGATGAAAATCCAAGAGGCAGGAGACAGAGTTGAAAGCTAGAGCAGGATGCATTTTTAGATGGCCAGACTGCTGCGTAAAATAGCTTATTGCTTTTTAAATTGCCTTATATTTTTTCCAAATTCTTAAACAGGCTCTAGAGAACAATTCGTCCTATGTCTTTCAAAACTAGCTGCTCTAAGAAATGCTGATTTAGTTTTTTAGTAGAAGTTGCGACAGTTGGGGAAGATGATGTAAGATTTTGGTCTTACTATAGGTATGCACTCGGACAGTGGGCCTCTGGTTCGTTAAATGTAATGCCAAGAAGCTCTGAACAGGTGTAGAAAAGACAATTCACAGTTGATCATTCTGTTGGGTGCAGTTCACTTGGTTCTTTTCTGGGTGCTTCCCCACATTTTTAGTGTTGTCATTTATTCTTTTGATGTTATTTGAGTCCCTTTCTCAATCCATTCCAGTCCAATCCTTTTAAGTTAAATAAACATTCATGGTGTCAACCTCACCTCCACTTTCCTTCCCAAAGAAAATCAAGTGGGATGGGAGCTCACATACCCATGGACCCCAAATATTCAAACTTACTTTCAATTGTGCTTCTTTTGTTCTCTCTCTTGTTAGGCTAAGGGACTTGACCACCCGTTTACACATCTGACACCAATCCCTCCCCTTGTGCTATGAGGTAACCTACTATTCCTGTTCTTGTTCATATATCCAACTCCTGCCACTCAGTTGGACCCTTCCCACTGGTGTCTAAACATGCCCAGATTTTAAAACAAAAATGGAGCATCCCTCTTCAATTCTACTCTTTTCTAGAGTTTTGCCATGTTTTGATCCACTCATCTCGAAAGAGTAGTTTGAATTCAGGGCTTCCACTTCCTCTGGAAGCACTGAGTGCTCGACCTAGTCCAACATATCTTCTATGCTTATCATGGCATCAAAGCGCTGCTACCTGAGATTCCCAGTGATACCAGTGTAGCAGAGTGCAGTGGCCATTCTGAGTTCCATCTCACTTGACTTCTCAACAGTTTTGACACACTCTCTCCCTAAAGCACTGCCTTACCTTGGGTATGGGTCTTCAAATAGTCCTCATGACTCCTACTTGGGCCTCTTTTCTTCTCACTCTGCACACTTCCTCTTTGGTCTCCATTGTGCCTGTGACTTTGATAAACTGAACACAGAGTACTTAAGTCTTTACCTGGAACCAAGGCCTTCTGTGCAATTCTGAGCTACATATCCAATTGCCCACTCCTCTTCCAGGGAATGTAAATCTCCCTGCCCACACTAGAACTCTCAGTCTTCACCGATTAAGTGAAGTGCACTCTTTCCAGTGCTCTCTCTCGGTAAGAGGCCTGTCCTTCCAGCCAGTTGCACAGATTAGGCTCCTGGGCGTCATCATCAACACCTCTTTCTCCTGTACCCTCATATCCAGTCACTTAGTGCTCCAAACCGTACTTTCGGATTATCTCCCAAATGTATGTGTGTCATCTCTCCTGTCACCCCACCCGTGCAGAAGCAGACATCTTCTCTGGCCTGATGGCAGCAGCAGTCTTAGGCCTCTTTCCCCAGATCATCCCTACCCACCTCTCATTTGGTCTCCCTCCTGGAGTCAGAGTAATCTTTTGAAACAGTCTTTTTGTCAGCCCGTACTTAAAATGGTTCAAAAGTTTCCCATTGTTCTTTGAATAAAGGTGACGTCCTTATCTTTGCCTGAAGGCTCTGCATAATCTGGTCCCATTCTATCACACACCACTTTGCTTTCTGTGTCACTCACACTGGCTTTTTAAATTCCTCAATTTAAAGCCTCTTGATCAGTTCACAAATTATTTGCACATGATGTTTCCTCTCCTTAGTAAGCCTCATCACTCTTCTTGCCTAGTTAAATCTCTCTCTTCCTTTAGATATAAGATCTATGGGTACTTCTGGAGGAACTCCTTCCTTCGTCTCTTTGATTTGATTAATTTTCCACTTGATGACCCCAGGTAGGGGTGATGTTGTGGTGTACCCCTAAAATTACTCTTTCGCCACCTGAGGACTTACTACTCCCACCCGCCGGGAGTGTTGGCTGCTGATGGCTCTTGGCTGTGTCTCTTGTTAAGCGCTGCTTCAGCCGAAAGGTGCTGCCCCACTTGGGAGCGTACCCCATTGCTGGAGACAGCCCACACCCCGTGATGGGTCAGTGGAGGATGGAAGGTAGTAATCCTGGAGTCATTCCCTCAGTTCAGGACATCCTCAAAGGGTCATCCTGACTCTGGTGCTACCCACTGCATAGGCTAAGGCTCTGGTCTGACTGCCTAGCTGTTCAGTGTCTCCCTGTTCTCAGTCCTTCTTTCCATGCTCCCTGACACATGTTGTTCCAAGAGCATTCTCCAAAGAACCTTCTACATGCACCTCTCCACGTCAGTGTCCACAAAACACAACCCAAGGGCCCACATGCTCCTCTTCCCACCGTTTATCATGGTGGTAAACATATGCCTGCCTCTGAATCTGGTATCTTCTACTTAATAGCTCTTTGACTTTGCACAACTGAGTTATGTTGTCTGTGGCTTGGTTTCCTTACCTATTTCTTTGGAGAATTAAGCTGGTTAGGATAGTGTCTTAGTTTGGGTTTTGCTGTAACAAATTACTGTAGACTGGGGGGATTAAAGGAGGGGCAGAGGGAAGGGAGGGAGAGGGAAGGGCATTAATCCCATCATGAGGGTTTACCCTCATGACCTAATCTAACTATAATTATCTCCAATGGCCCCACCTCCAGATATCACATTGCGGGTTAGGGTAACAGTATGTGAATTTGGAAGGGACACGAACATTCAGTTCCTAGCAGACAATGATATATATAACTGATTCTCAATGATAGCTGTAATTATTATTGTGTTATTATTATTATCCCAAAGGAATGTTGCTGCTTTTATCTAGAGACAGTCTAAAATGTAAATACTTTTAGGAGGTGACACCTTAACCTAAAATTTCACTAGAGTTTTATTGCACGTGAGTTAACACATAGATGAAGAATTCTTTACTTCACTGTGAGAAGAGCTCACAAGTTTCACTTTTGGAGCCTCAGGGCATAAAGCCTAAGCACTTAAAGAAAAATAATCTGCTTCACCTTTACGAATCCAGTGGTCCTGACCTCCCCTCTATGAGACATTTCCTCAATTAATACCTATCAAGCCTCACACAGAGAACTTTCATTTGCAAAGGAAAAGGAAAAGCATATTTCCTTTTTACTAAGATGAAATACACAAATTGTCATTTTTGCATTTGTGTGGATAATCGAGATGAAGGAAAATGGAGGAATAGGAGAGAGGCCAAGGAGTATGGCTGGCCCTTGAACAGCAGTGAGTTTGAACTTGGATTCATACATGGATTTTTTACAATGCAGTATTGTAAATATTTTTGTTCCTATGACTTTCTTAATAACATCTTTTTTTCAGATTATTTTGTTATAAGAATATAGTATATAATACGTATACAAAATACATGTTAATCAGCTATCTATGTTATGGGTAAGGCTGTTGGTCAGCAGTAAGTAAAGGTTTTGGGGAGTCAAAATTTCTATGTGGATTTTCAGTTGTACAGGGGAGTCCGGAAGCTAACCTCCGTGTCTTCAGGGGTCATCTATAATGAAATATGATGAGTGGATGCCTGAATTGCTAAATAGCCTCAGTTTTCCCAAAATGTTTGAGAGCAGAGTAAAAGGCCTTATGTATGTATGTTATTATGTTACATTATATATAGTAATGGTCTCTATTTTGTCCCCTCAGAATTCATGTGTTGAAACCCTAATTCCAATATCCAATATTCCAATATCACCTATTAGGTGATAGGACCTTTGGGAGGTCATTAGGTCATGAAGGTGGAGCCCTCATGAACGCTGTATTAGTGCCATATAATAAGAGGCCAGAGAGATGGCCAGTTCTCTTTCTCCCATGTGAGGATACAGTGGGAAGATGGCCATCTACAAAGCAGGATTGGGACCCTCACCGACACTGGATACACTGGCACCTTGATCTTGGACTTCCCTCTCTTCAGAAGTATGAGAAATGTTTGTTGTTTAAGACACCCTGTCTATGAACATTTGTTGTAGTAACCTGAACTAAGACAGAATATATAATACACATATTTACAGGAACAGCAGTCAAACCTGTTTCATCCATCCATGTGTCCCTGTGTTTATTCATCCATCCGTCCGTCCACCATTCCATTCATTCCTTCAAGTAAATATGGATTGAAGTCAAAGCAAATAAAAATAAATTTTGTTTATATACCATTTTCAGTTATGAAACACTGAATTTCCAGATATCCTCCGTTAAGTACTAGGTAACTGAGAATCAATAGCTGGTGAAACATGCTAACTACAGATAATTCTCAGAGAAGGGAAGATCTGGGAATATTCTTTTTTTATTATTTAAATCCAAGTTAGTTAACATATAGTATAATAATGATTTCAGGAATAGAATGTAATGATTCATCTCTTCCATATAATACCTGGTGCTCATTCCAACACGTGCCCTCATTAATGCCCATCACCCATTTAGCTCACCCCCCAACCTACCTCCCCTCCAGCAACCCTCAGTTTGTTCTCTATATTTAAGAGTCTCTTATGGTTCGTCTCCCTCTCTGTTTTTGTATTATTTTTGCTTCCCTTCCCTTATGTTCATCTGTTTTGTATCTTAAATTCCACATATGAAGGAAATCATATAATATTTGTCTTTCTCTGAATGACTTATTTCACTTAGCATAATACCCTCTAATTCTATCCACATTGTTGCAAATGGCAAAGTCTCATTCTTTTTGATCACTGAGCAGTATTCCATTGTATGTATATTCCATTGTATGTATGCACACACACACACACACACACACACACACACACACACACACACACGTACCAAAACTTCTTTATCCATTCATCAGTCAGTGGACATTTGGGCTCTTTCCATACTTTGGCTATTGTCGATAGTGCTGCTATAAACATTGGAGTGCATGTGCCCCTTCAAAATAGCACTCTGGTATTCTTTGCATAAATAGCTGGTAGTGTAACTGCTGGGTCATTGGGTAGTTCTATTTTTAATTTTTTGAGGAACTTCCACACTGGTTTCCAGAGTGGCTGTACCAGTTTGCGTTCTCACCAGCAGTGCAAAAGGGTTCCTCTTTCTCTGCATCCTTGTCAACATCTCTTGTTGCCTGAGTTGTTCACGTTAGCCATCCTGACATGTGTGAGGTGATATCTCAGTGTGGTTTTGATTTGTATTTCCCTGATGATGAGTGATGTTGAACCTTTTCTCATGTGTCTGTTAGCCGTCTGGATGTTTTCTTTGGAAAAGTGTCTATTCATGTCTTTTGCCCATTTCTTCACTGGAATATTTGTTTTTTGGGTGTTGAGTTTGATAAGTTCTTTATAGATTTTGGGAACTAACCTTTTATCTGATATGTCATCTGCAGATATCTTCTCCCATTCTGTTGGTTGCCTTTTAGTTTTGCTGCTTGTTTCCTTCGCTGTGGAGAAGCTTTTTATCTTGAGGTCCCAATAGTTCGTTTTTGCTTTTGTTTCCCCTGCCTCTGGAGACATGTCACATAAGAAGTTGCTGCAGCCAAGGTCAGAGAGGTTGTTGCCTATTTTCTCCTCTAGGATTTTTATGGATTCCTGTCTTATGTTTTGGTCTTTCATCTACTTTGAGTTTATTTTTGTGTATGGTGTGAGAAATTGGTCTAGGTTCATTCCCCTGCGTGTTGCTGTCCAATTTTCCCAACACTATTTGCTGAGGAGACTGTCTTTATTCCATTGGATATTCTTTCCTGCTTTGTCAAAGATTACTTGGCCATATGTTTGTGGGTCTATTTCTGGATTCTCTATTCTGTTCCATTGATCTAAGTTTCTGTTTTTGTGCCAGTACCATACTGTCTTAATGATTACAGCTTTGTCATTCAGCCTGAAGTCCAGAGTTGTGATGCCTCCAGCTTTGCTTTTCTTTTTCAGGATTGCTTTGGGTATTCATGGTCTTTTCTGGTTCCATACAAGTTTAAGGATTGTTTGTTCTAGCTCTGTGAAAAGTGCTGGTGTTATTTTGATAAGGATTGCATTGAGTATGTAGATCGCTTTGGGTAGTATCAACATTTTAACAGTATTTGTTCTTCCGATCCGTGAGCATGGAATGTTTTTCCATTGTTTTGGTCTTCCTCAGTTTCTTTCATAAGCTTTCTATAACTTCCACTGTATAGATTTTTCACCTCTTTGGTTAGGTTTACTCCTAGATATCTTATGGATTTTGGTGCAATTGTAAATGGGATCAATTCCTTGATTTCTCTTTCTGTTGCTTCATTCTTGGTGTATAGAAATGCAACTGATTTCTATACATTGATTTTATATTCTGTGACTTTTCCCAATTCATGGATCAGTTCTAGCAGTTTTTTGGTGGTGTCTTTTGGGTTTCCCACATAGAATATCATGTCTTCTATGAAGAGTGAAAGTTTGACTTCTTCCTTGCCAATTTGGATTTTATTTTTATTTGCTTTTTATTTTTTTGTGTTGTCTGAGTGCTGAGGCCAGGACCTCTAGCACTCTGTTGACTAACAGTGGTGAGAGTGGATATCCTTGTCGTGTTCCTGACCTTAGGGGGAAAGCTTCCAGTTTTCTCCATTGAGGATGCTATTAGCGGTGGGTCTTTGATACATGGATTTTGTGATCTTGAGGTATGATCCTCCTGTCCCTGCTTTCTTGAGGGTTTTCGTCAAGAAAGGATGCTGTACTTTGTTAAATGCTTTCTCTGCGTTACTGAGAGGATCATGTGGTTCTTATCCTTTCTTTTATTAATGTGATGTGTCACATTGTTTGATTTGCAGATGATGAACCAGCCCTGCATCTCAGGAATAAGTTTTACTTGATCGTGGTAAACAATTCTTTTCATGTATTGTTGTATCCAGTTTGCTACTATGTTGTTGAGAATTTTTGCATCTTTTTTTATCAGGGAAATTAGTCTATAGTTTCCTTTTTAGTGGGGCTCTGTCTGGTTTTGTAATCAAGGTAATGGTGGCCTTATAGAATGAGTTTGGAAGTTTTCCTTCCATTTCTATTTTTTGGAACAGCTTCAAAAGAATAGGCATTAACTCTTCTTTAAATGTTTGTTAGAATTCCCTTGGAAAGCCATCCATCCCTAGACTCTTGTTTGTCGGGAGATTTTTGATTACTGATTCAATTTCTTTACTGGTTATTCAATTTCTATACTGTTCAAATTTTCTATTTCTTCCTGTTTCAGTTTTGGTAGTTTATATGTTTCTAGGAACTTTTCCATTTCTTCCAGAGTGCCTAATTTGTTGGCATATATTTGCTCATAATATAATCTTATTATTGTTTGTATTTCTGCATTGTTGGTTGTGATCTCTCCTCATTCATGATTTTATTTATTTGGGTCCTTTCCTTTCCTTTCCTTTTTTTTCTTGGATCACTCTGGCTAGGGGTTTATCACTCTTTTTAATTCTTTCAAAGAACTAGCTTCTGGTTTCATTTATCTGTTTTACTGTTTTTTTGATTTTGGTATCATTGATCTCTGCTCTAATCTTTATTATTTCCTTTCTTCGGCTGTTTTTGGGCTTTATTTGCTGTTCTTTTTCCAGCTCTTTTACAGTTAGGTGTAAGAAAGGTATCTGAGACCTTTCTTTCTGATTTAGGAAGGCTATATACTTCCCTCTTATGACCACCTTTGCTGCATCCCAGAGGTTTTGGGTTCTGTTTTCATTTTCATTGGCTTCCATGTACTTTTTAATTTCTTCTTTAATTTCTTGGTTAACCTGTTCTTTCTTTAGTAGGATGTTCTTTAATCTCCAAGTATTCATGGTATCTTCAAATATTTTCTTGTGATTGATTTCGAGTTTCATAGTGTTGTGGTCTGAAAATATGCAAGGTATGATCTCGATCTTTTTGTACTTGTTGAAGGTTGATTTGTGTCCCAGGATGTGATCTATTCTGAGGAATGTTCCTTATGCACTTGAGAAGAATGCAAAATGTCTTGAATTTATCTGTTAAGTCCATCTGGTCCAGTGTGTCATTCAAAAGTGTTTCTTCATTGATTTTCTGCTCAGATGATCTGTCCATTGCTGTAAGTGAGGTATTGAAGTCCCCTACTGTTATGGTATTATTATCAATGAGTTTCTTTATGTTTGTCATTAATTGATTTATACATTTGGGTGTTTCACATTGGGAGCATAAATATTTACAATTGTTAGATTTTGGTGGATAAACCCCTAAATTAAGATATAATGCCCTTAATCTCTTGTTATAGTCTTTATTTTAAAATCTAGTTTTTCTGATATAAATATGGCTACTCCAACTTTCTTTTGATGACCATTAGCATGATAGATGGTTCTCCATCCCCTTACTCCATCCCCTTACTTTGAAGTCTAAAATGGGTCTCTTGTAAGCAATATACAGATGGGTCTTGTTTTCTTATCCATTCCAATACCCTGTGTCTTTTGAGTGGAGCATTTAGTCCATTGACATTAGAGTGAGTACTGGAGTGCCTGGGTGGTTCAGTCAGTTAAGTGTCCAACTTTGGCTCAGGTCATGATCTTGTAGTTTGTGGGTTCAACCCCCACGACGGGCTCCATGCTGACAGCTCACAGCCTGGATCCTGCCTCAGATTCTGTTTCTCCTCTCTCTGCCCCTTCCCCACTTACACTATGTTTTCTCTCTCTCTCTCTCTCAAAAATAAATAAACATTAAAAAATTTTAGAGTGCATACTGAAAGATATGAATTTAGTGCCATTGTGTTGCCTGTAGAGTTGGTGTTTCTTGTGATATTCTCTAGTGTTTGTTGCTTTTTGTCTTTTTTGTTTTGTTTCATCTTTGTCCACCTCAAAGAGTCCCCCTTAAAATTTCTTGCAGGGCTGGTTTCGTGGTCATGAACTCCTTTAGTTTTTGTTCTTCTGGGAAACTCTTTATCTCTCCTCTATTTTGAATGACAGCCTTGCTGTATAAAGAATTCTTGGCTGCATATTTTTTCAATTCAGCATGTTGACTGTATCCTGCACCCTTTCTGGCCTGCCAGGTTTCTGTGGATAGGTCTGCCGCAAACCTGATCTGTCTTCCCTTGTAGGTTAAGGACTTTTTTTCCCTTGCTGCTTTCATGATTCTCTCCTTGGCTGAGTATTTTGTGAATTTGACTATGATATGCGTTGGTGATGGTTAGTTTTTGTTGAATCTAATGGGAGTTGTATGTACTTAGAGATTTTGATATCTCCATCCTTCCCCAGATTAGGAAAGCTTTCTGTTACAATTTGCTCACATAAACCTGTCCCTTTTTCTCTCTCTTCATCTTCTGGAACTCCTAGGATTCACATATTATTCCTTTTTAATAGGTCACTGAGTTATCTAATTCTTGTATCATGCTCATTTGTCTTTGTTTCCCTCGTTTTTTCTGCTTCATTATTCTCCGTAATTTTGTCTTCTATATTTGCTGCTCTGCTTTGTCCATCCTTGCCATTGTGACTTCTTGGTTATAACATTTTAATTTCATCCTGACTAGATTTTACTTATTTTATCTCTGCAGAAAGGGATTCTGTGCTTTTTTCAACCCAAGCTAGTATTGTCACTGTCATGGTTCTAAATTCTAGTTCATACATCTTGCTTATATCTGTGTTGATGGCTCCCGGCTGTCATTTCTTCCTGTTCTTTCTTTTGGGGGTGAGTTCCTTTGTTTGGTCATTCTGGAGGAAGAAAAAAATAGAACTAAAAAATTAAAATTAAAAAAAAAAGCAAAAAATAAAACGAAGCTAGATCCTAGGTGTGTTTTGGTCTGCTTGTTGGAAGAAGCTTGATAAAATAGAGAAAAAGGGGAAAGAAAAGAAAAACGAAAGGTAAGGAAAATTTTTAAAAAAGTTATGTAATAGAATAAAATGAAATAGAAGAAAAGAATTTAAAACACAAAGTAAAAATAACAAAATTTTAAAAATAATAAAAATAAAAATAAAATTTTCACTGTATCCAAGGAAAAGAAAAGAAAGGAAAAGAAAAACAACAAAAACAATTTAAACAAAAACAGAAGCAAAAAAAATGAACTTATAAATGAACCAGAAAACACAATGAAACCTGAATGAATTTATATCCAGTTTCCCCTAGAAGTCAAACTTCGAAGCACTCTATAGTTCTTTTCCTAAGCAGGTGGAGGAACTTGTGCTGGTTTTCTAGGGAATGTGCTTGGAGGGAACAGTTGGGCGGGTCTTGGTGTAATGGCTCCATTCTCCCCCAGGCGGCGCTGCTTAGCTTCCTGGGGTTGATCAGTGTGGCGTGCACGTGTGTGCACAGGAGAGGGGGAAATGGCTTCACCCAGCTCCCTAGTCTCTGGCACGGGCACTTTGTGCTCTCACTGACTCATGATCAAGCACCCCTCCTTTGTCTCAGGCCTCTGTCCACTCCCTGCCTCTACCCTGTATATGTCCAAGCTGTCTGCCTGCCAGGTGGCACCTCCCTCCAGAGTTTTAGCTCAGATGGGGTTTTGTTTCAAAACTGCACACTTCAGAGACCTCTGCAGCTTTGGACCTAGGCCGACACTCTGGGGGTGGGTCTCTCTGAGCAAGAGTTGGGTGCTGGCTTGCCCCAGAAAAAGTTTGTGTGATCATGCTGTGGTAGAGGTTCAGTGATTGTGGCCAGCCACCGGCTTGCCCCAGAAAGTGTCGTGTGATCGCACAGCATCAGAGGTTCGGAGATTGTGGCAAAACACAACACACAAACTGCACCAGGTTATACCGCACTCTGGCGTCTTTGTCCCAACATCAGCACATGTGGCTGTTCTCTGTGGTCCGCTGCGACCTTGGCCTGTGGGGAGGCCATATGGCCTCTTCCAAATGCACTTTTAGCAAGGGAACTGCTTTTCCTGTGGGCACATGGACCCCTCAGACCCCACTGCCTGCTCCTGGGCATTGATTGCTTTCTCCCCAGAGCACCACCAGGCGCTGAGCTCTGGAACTTCAGACTCTGTTCTCCAGTGTTTATAGAATCCTGGTAATATTGAAACCCTTTGCTTTCTTCCCATCAGGGTTTTGGGGAACAGATTTCTTGTTCAATCTCCTGCGAGTGTTTTCACTCTTTCTCTCTTGTTCTCTCCAGCTACTTTTGGAGTGTTTTTCCTGCACTCCTGATGCACCACACTCTCCCCTTTCTCTGTCTTCTCTTCACAAAAACAGCTCCCTACCCTCCGCGGGTTTTCTCTCCCCCAGTTCACCTCTCTGCACCATGTACCTGCCAAGTTCTGTGGCTCAAGTTATTCAGACTGTTGTGTTAATCCTTGGATCAGTTTCCTAAGTGTGCAAAATGGTTTGGTGCTGACCTAATTGCGTTTCAGGGACAAGACAAGCTGAGGGGCTCCATGCTGCTGCGCCATCTTCTTTCCCAAAGTACCTGGGCATATTCTTTAGAAGATATTTGTCTCAGAATAATTTATTACATACCTGCCTCCTGATTCCATACGGTAGCTTAGTGCTTTTTGTGACAGAATGGCCGTGGAAATAATGTTTTGGGAAATGCCAGGCACAGCTAAATGGTATTCCAAGCATGGAATTATTGCACAACTTGATATGTTAGATAGGCAGGGATTTAAGATGAAAAAAAGAAAAAAAGGGTAAAAGACATGCCATCCTGGAAAATCCTTCAAGTTCTCCTGATCATCACCAGCATGTTTCTAATGATGCCAGAAACGACTGATCCTTCCAAGACTCATTGCCACTCCCAGGTGCTAGTATAATCCAGCTAAGGAACCTGTAAGTTTCTTTCCATATTGGAGTTAGCCAGCAGTATCTTGATGTTTATTTATTTTTGAGAGAGAGAGAGAGAGAGAGAGAGAGGAGAGAGAGAGGAGAGAGAGAGAGAGAGCGTGCACACAAGCGGGGGAGGAGCAGAGAGACAGGGAGACACAGAATTTGAAACAGGCTCCAGGCTCCTAGCTGTCAGCACAGAGCCTGATGCGGGGCTCAAACTCACAAACCCTGAGATCATGACCTGAGCCGAAGCTGGACGCTCAACTGACTGAGCCACCCAGGCGCCCCATCCAGCCGTATCTTGAGAACTCAGCTACTCTTCTCTAGCTTCCCTTCTCTAGAGAAATAGAAATTTCTCTATTTCATCAGCTCTTAAAATGTGGACTGTCTTGTTAAGGAGATATTTATAATATTTATATGTATGTATATGTACTTATTTTATATGTTAATAAATGTATATCTCTATGATATATATATGTATATATATATAATATATATATAGATGTATGTGTTTATAAAAATCCAGATAATTGTCTTAACGTTGGATTAAAGGCCCGCTGAAATAAGGTCTTTAGAAAACTTTCCATTTTGAGAATATATTCAGATCTTTTATATCTTGTTAATTATGAACAAAAGCATAGTAGAATAAACATAGTGAAACAAATGGAAATAAACCATAAAAGATTAAAAGGAGAAGAAACCGAGGCAAGTACAGGACAGTTTCAAAAGCCACGTTATTTTTTTTTATTATTTGGTGCAGAAAACTGTGAAGCACATAAAACAATCTAGAGGAAGTTGGAAAGATTTCTTCTCATTACTGGCCTTGAGGCAATTTTTTAAGCTGCCATAAACTGACAAACAGACATGATGGATATCATTATAAAATACACTGAGTTGGAAAAAGGAGCACAGAATGAAACGGTCCACATCAAAAGGGAAAAAAAAAAAAAGTCCCATGGAGTTCTTTACAGAGTGAGTAGCTCCAACACTGTTAAAGATGGATATCACAAAATTAGCCCCAACATTGCCTCACCTTTTTTTTTCTGGAAGACCATATGATGTTTTCTTTATTACTTACATCTTGTGATTCCAAAATTCACATCAAGACCTATCAAGGAAAATTAGAGCTGGTAGCCCTAATGTTATACTTTAATAAAACAATTTTTATAATGAATCTACTTCAGATTTAAATAATGAATTTCAGAGGCAAAAGACAATTAATGCGTGTTTGCTCTTTTTTCAAACTCATGGAGGGTGGGGTGTGTGTGCATTAACTCTTTCAGGCCCCCCCGGGACCATTGTGTGTGCACCAATGCCAAATTGTCCCAAAAGAGTAAGCTGCGATTCCTCTAACACATCTGTGTGGCTCTTCTGGTCTGAGGCCACGAAGCGGTCGCTCAGGAGCCTGTCGTGTAGGAAACCCTCCTCCGTTCCTCCTCCAGTGCCCTGTGGATCACTGCCAGATGACCGAAAGCTGTGTGGTTATAGCAAAACTGTGATGTGATGCAGACAAGAATCTGTGGGTCCTGGGATCCCCAACCCAGTCCTAGGCCACACTGTGTGACACACATCACTTAAGTGACAAGTATTCGAGTTTTCTTGTCTTTTAAATGGCTGTAAGAAAGGCTACCTCACCTGCTTATTGCAAGAGTGAAATAAAATAAGTTATGTATCAGGGATGTAATTCATTATTACCCTGTCTGTACCGGTCATCTTTGTCTTTGTCCTGACATGTATATATGGCTTTTATTTGATAACTGTTTTTGAGGATTCTTGCACCTGTGCTCATGAGCAGTATTGGTCTCTAGTTTTCTTTTTTTTGTACTGGTTCTGTATGAAGCTAATACTTGTAATGTCCACATGATGAAATGGCTTTGGAAGTACCTCGTCTCTTATTTTCGTAGAAAAAGTTGTGTAGAATTCATCCTGTTTCTTCTTTGATATTTGGTAAAATTTGCCAGTGAAACCACCTGGGCCTGGAGTTTTCATGATTGATTGATTGATTGATTGATTAAGTATTCTTTAAAAAAAATTTTTTTTAACTAGGCACCACGCTCATGTGGGGCTTGAACTCATGACCCTGAGATAGAGAGTTGCATGCTCTGCTGACTGAGCCAGCCAGGCGCCCCAGTTTTCTTGATTTAAATGTGAATTCAATTAAAAGAAACTTTAATTGGTTTGTTGGTTAAGTGTCCGACTTTTGATCTCAGCTCAGGTCATGATCTCACGGTTTGTGGGATTGAGCCCCCAGTTGGGCTCTGTGCTGACAGTATGAAGCCTGCTTGTGTTTCTCTGTCTCTCTCTGTCTCTGTCTCTCTCTCTCTCTCTGTCCCTCTCCTGCTTGCTCTTTATCTCTCTCTCTTTCAAAATAGACATTAAAAAACTAAAGCAGAAAAGACTTTGTCCTTCCCGACATTGATAATTTTCAGTTTTTAATTGATTATTTTAATATCTCAAAAATTGTTAATTTTTTTCCTGATATTGATAATTCATCTTCACCCTCTCTCTCTCCATCAGTCTTATTGCAGGAGCTCTCTCAATTTTATTGATCTATTTAAAGAACAAGCTTTTAATTTTATTTATCTGTTCTTAATTTTGTTTCTGCTCTCTTTAAAATTTCCATGTTTTTTATTTGCTTCAGTTCTGTTTTGTTCTCCTTTTTTAATATCTTGGATTATTGATTTGGTACCTTTTTTTAATGAGAACACTTAATGCACAAAATTACCCTCCAAGGACTGCTTTAGCTGCATCCCACAAATTTAGGTATCCTGTATTTTCATTTTCATTCAGTTTGAAATGTTTTCTAAGATTCTGGAGATTTGCCCTTTCACATATGGATTAACTGTATATATGTTCTTTAATTTCCAAATTTGTATACTCTTCTGTTTATATTTCTCTCAATTCCTAGATTAATTCATTTATGGTCAGAGAAAATACTTTGTATGATTTCAGTTCTTTTGGGTTTGTCTCCGTGTCTTTTATGACCCAGGATACATTCTGTCTTAGTGAATGTTTTGTGCATGAAACAAAGCCCCCAGACCACTATAATAATAGCAGACATTCATTGAACACTTACTGTGTTCTGAGAACACAGCTAAATCCTTTATGCAGGTTATTCCATTTAATTCTCACAAGAATTTTGGGAGGTAGACACTACTCCTGTATTAACCTAGTTTTCAAAAGAAACTGAGAGTCAGAAAAAAATAGTAAACAGTAAACCCAGGTAGATTCAAATCTAGGTCTCTAACTTCAGAGCCCATCTGCTTATCCACTATGCTATTTTTATTTATTCTTGCATCTGCCCCCCACCAAGACCACCCGTGAATGCAAGTGTCTACCCAGTGCCTACTGCTTTGGGGACGTGTGCGTCAATGGGCCTTACCGTTCATGCCCTCCAAGTGTGGCCCTGTGATCAAACCTGGCAGCTGTAACCTTCCGCCTGGTAAACAGGACTGCAGATTTGGTTGTCAAGCCCAGGACCCACCCCTTCTTCTGATAATTGCGTCTAGATTTATTTGGGGCAGTGCCCAGGTCCCTCAGTAAAAGCGGCTTGGACGGAGATGACTCTGTCTCCTGTCTCCAGGGGGAGTGAGTCATGTGATTCAGGCCTGGCCCTCAAGCACCAAAACGTCCTGGCTGCAGCGATAGGTCCGGGAAGGACGTATGACCCAAACCCAGCCAATAGAGCTGATCCCGGGATTTTACTCAAGTCACTGGGTTTCAGTTCTGCGGTTGCTAACTGGGTATGTGTCTATAGGGTCCGCCAGGAGTGCTGCCTGAGGAGATCATGCTGGAGAAGGAAGCTGACACGGGAGAGCATAGACCGGTCCTGATGGCACTGTGCGCACTGTGCCAAAGACGGGTCCACCTCTGGACTTTTCAGGGACCTGGAGCCATTACATTACTTTTTTGTTGTTCTGTTCATAAGCAAGTATGAGTTGGATTCCTTCCTTTGAAACAGAGATCTAGAAAAGCCTCCCCGCCATTGATTATTTTTATGATTTTAGGCTATTTTTATTATTTTTTTTAGCTTTGAAATTCTTTTTGAATTCTTAACTTTTAAAAATCATTTTATTTTATTTTTTCATCTTAAGTGCACTCTTTTATCCCTGTCCCCCATTTCCTCCATCCCTCCCTTCCCCCTGGTCACCATCAGTTTGTTCTCTGTAATTAAGGGTCTGTTTCTGGTTTGCCTTCGTCTCTCTCTCTTTTTTCCTGTGCTCATTTGTTTTCTTTCTTAAATTCCACATGTGAGTGAAATAATATATTTGTCTTTTCTCTGACTTACTTTGTTTAGCATTATAGTCTCTAGCTTCATCGGCATTACTGCAAATGGCAAAATTTTATGCTTTTTTTTTCTCTTTGTAAGGGAATGGTTTATTTTTTATTTAATTTTTTTAAATATGAAATTTATTGTCAAACTGGTTTCCATACACCACCCAGTGCTCATCCCAACAGGTGCCATCACCCACTTTCCCCTCCCTCCCATCCCCCTCAACCCTCAGTTTATTCTCGGTTTTTAAGAGTCTTATGGTTTGCCTCCTTTCCTCTTTGTAACTTTTGTTTTTCTCCCTTCACCTCCCCCCTGGTCTTCTGTTAAGTTTCTCAGGATCCACATATGAATGAAAACGTATGGTATCTGTCTTTCTCTGCCTGACTTATTTCATTTAGCATAACACTCTCCGGTTCCATCCACGTTGCTACAAAAGGCCAGATTTCATTCTTTCTCATTGCCAAGCAGTATTCCATTGTATATATAAACCATATCTTCTTTATCCATTCGTCAGTTGATGGACATTTAGGCTCTTTCCATAATTTGGCTATTGTTGAAAGTGCTGCTATTAACATTGGGGTACAAGTGCCCCTATGCATCAGCACTCCTGTATCCCTTGGGTAAATTCCTAGCAGTGCTATTTCTGGGTCATAGGGTAGATCTATTTTTAATTTTCTGAGGAACCTCCACACTGTTTTCCAGAGTGGCTGTACCAGTTTGCATTCCTACCAACAGTGCAAGAGGGTTCCCGTTTCTTCATGTCCTCTCCAGCATCTCTAGTCTCCTGATTTGTTCATTTTAGCCACTCTGACTGGCGTGAGGTGGTGTCTGAGTGTGGTATTGATTTGTATTTCCCTGATGAGGAGCGACGTTGAGCATCTTTTCATGTGCCTGTTAGCCATCTGGATATCTTCTTTAGAGAAGTGTCCATTCATGTCTTCTGCCCATTTCATCACTGGATTGTTTTTCGGGTGTGGAGTTTGGTGAGTTCTTTATAGATTTTGGATCTAGCCCTTTATCCGATATGTCATTTGCAAATACCTTTTCCCATTCCGGTGGTTGCCTTTTAGTTTTGTTGATTGTTTCCTTTGCAGTGCAGAATCTTTTTATCTTCATGAGGTCCCAGTAGGTCATTTTTGCTTTTAATTCCCTTGCCTTTGGAGATGTGTCAAGTAGGAAATTGCTGCGGCTGAGGTAGAGAGGTTTTTTTTCCTGCTTTCTCCTCTAGGGTTTTGATGGTTTCCTGTCTCACATTCATCCATTTGGAGTTTATTTTTGTGAATGGTGTAAGAAAGTGGTCTAGTTTCATTCTCCTGCCGGTTGCTGTCCAGTTCTCCCAGCACCATTTGTTAAAGAGACTGTCTTTTTTCCAGTCTTTATCAAAGATTAGTTGGCCATACTTTTGTGGGTCTAATTCTTCAGTCTCTATTCTATTCCATTGGTCTATGTGTCTGTTTTTGTGCCAATACCATGCTGTCTTGATGATTACAGCTTTGTAGTAGAGGCTAAAGTCTGGATTGTGATGCCTCCCGCTTTGGTCTTCTCCTTCAAAAGTACTTTGGCTATTCAGGGCCTTTTGTGGTTCCATACAAATTTTAGGATTGCTTGTTCTGGGTTTGAGAAGAATACTGGTACAATTTTGATTTGGATTTCATTGAACGTGTAGATTGTTTTGAGTAGTATTGACATTTTAACAATATTTATTCTTCCATTCCATGAGCATGGAATGTTTTTCCATTTCTTTGTATCTTCTTCAATTTCCTTCATAAGCTTTCTATAGTTTTCAGCATATAGATCTTTTACATCTTTGATTAGGTTTATTCCTAGGTATTTTATGATTCTTGGTGCAGTTGTGAATGGGATCAGTTTCTTTGTCTTTCTGTTGCTTCATTGTTCATATATAACAATGCAACTGATTTCTGTACATTAATTTTGTATCCTGCAACTTTGCTGAATTCATGTATCAGTTCTAGCAGACTTTTGGTGGAGCCTGTCAGCTTTCCGTGTATAATATCATGTCATCTGCAAAAAGTGAAAGCTTGACTTCATCTTTGCCGATTTTGATGCTTTTGATTTCCTTTTGTCGTCTGCTGATGCTAGAACTTCCAACACTATGTTAAACAACATCAGTGAGAGTGGACATCCCTGTTGTGTTCCTGATCTCCGGGGGAAAGCTCTCAGATTTTCCCCATTGAGAATGATATTAGCTGTGGGCTTTTCATAAATGGCTTTTATGATGTTTAGGTATGTTCCTTCTATCCCGACTTTCTCGAGGGTTTTTATTAAGAGAGGATGCTGAATTTTGTCAAATGCTTTTTCTGCATCAATGACAGGATGGTTCTTATCTTTTCTTTTATTAATATGATGTATCACATTGATTGATTTGTGAATATTGAACCAGCCCTGCAGCCCAGGAATGAATCCCAACTGATCATGGTGAATACTTCTTTTTATATAACGTTGAATTCAATTTGCTAGTATCTTGTTGAGAATTTTTGCATCCATATTCATCAGGGATATTGGCCTGTAGTTCTCTTTTTTTGCTGGGTCTCTGGTTTAGGAGTCAACGTAATGCTGGCTTCTTGGAATGAGTCTGGAAGTTTTCCTTCCCTTTCTATTTTTTGGAACAGCTTGAGAAGGATAGGTATTATCTCTGCTTTAAATGTCTGGTAGAATTCCCCAGGGAAGCCATCTGGTCCTGGACTCTTCTTTGTTGGGAGATTTTTGATAACTGATTCAATTTCTTCACTGGTTATGGGTCTGTTCAAGTTTTTGATTTCTTCCTGTTTGAGTTTTGGAAGTGTGTGGGTGCTTAGGAATTTGTCCATTTCTTCCAGGTTGTCTAATTTGTTGACATATCATTTTTCATAGTATTCCCTGATAATTACTTGTATTTCTGAGGGATTGGTTGCAATAATTCCATTTTCATTCATGATTTTATTTATTTGGGTCATCTCCCTTTTCTTTTTGAGAAGCCTGGCTAGAGGTTTATCAATTTTGTTATTTATTTATTTATTTATTATTTAAAATTTTTAAAAAAATATTTATGTATTTTTGAGAGACAGAGGGAGACAGAGCGTGAGCAGGGGAGGGGCATAGAGAGAGAGGGAGATGCATAACCCGAAGCAGGCTCCAAGCTGTCAGCACAGAGCCCGACACGGGGCTTGAACCCACAAACCGTGAGTTCATGACCTGAGCCGAAGTCTGACACTTAACCGACTGAGCCACCCAGGCGCCCCTTATTTTGTTTATTTTTTCACAAAACCAACTCTTGGTTTCATTGATCTGCTCTATGGTTTTTTTAGATTCTATATTGTTTATTT
Organism: Felis catus; assembly: GCF_018350175.1. Classification (NCBI taxonomy): domain Eukaryota; kingdom Metazoa; phylum Chordata; class Mammalia; order Carnivora; family Felidae; genus Felis; species Felis catus. The sequence continues at coordinate 51,118,931 of NC_058382.1, read as the reverse complement.
CTGCTCTGATCTTTATTATTTTTCTTCTTCTGCTGGGTTTGGAGTGTCTTTGCTGTTGTGCTTCTGTTTCCTTTAGGTGTGCTGTTAGATTTTGTATTTGGGATTTTTCTTGTTTCTTGAGATAGGCCTGGATTGCAGTGTATTTTCCTCTCAGGACTGCCTTCGCTGCGTCCCAAAGCATTTGGGTTGTTGTATTTTCATTTTCATTTGTTTCCATATATTTTTAAATTTCTTCTCTAATTGCCTGGTTGACCCATTCATTCTTAAGTAGGGTGTTCTTTAACCTCCATGCTTTTGGAGGTTTTCCAGACTTTTTCCTGTGATTGATTTCAAGTTTCATAGAATTGTGGTCTGAAAGTGTGCATGGTATGATCTCAGTTCTTTTATACTTACAGAGGGCTGTTTTGTGACCCAGTATGTGATCTATCTTGGAGAATGTTCCATGTGCACTCGAGAAGAACGTATATTCTGTTGCTTTGGGATGCAGAGTTCTAAATATATCTGTCAAGTCCATCTGATCCAATGTATCATTCAGGGCCCTTGTTTCTTTATTGACCGTGTGTCTAGATGATCTATCCATTGTTGTAAGTGGAGTACTAAAGTCCCCTTCAATTACCACATTCTTGTCAATAAGGTTGTTTATGTTTGTGATTGTTTTATGTATTTGGGGGCTCCTGTGTTCGGCGCATAGACATTTATAATTGTTAGCTCTTCCTGATGGATAGACCCTGTGATTATTATATAATGCCCTTCTTCATCTCTTGTTACAGCCTTTAGTTTAAAGTCTAGTTTGTCTGATATAAGTATGGCTACTCCAGCTTTATTTTGACTTCCAATAGCATGATAGATAGTTCTCCATCCCCTCACTTTCAATATGAAGGTCTCTTCAGGTCTGAAAGGAGTCTCTTGTAGACAGCAAATAGATGGGTCTTTTTTTTTTTATCCATTCTGATTCCCTATGTATTTTGGTGAGAGCATGTAGTCCATTTACATTCAGTGTTAGTATTGAAAGATACAGGTTTAGAGTCATTGTGATGTCTGTAGGTTTCATGCTTGTAGTGATGTCTCTGGTACTTTGTGGTCCTTGTAACATTTCACTCACAGAATCCCCCTTAGGATCTCTTGTAGGGCTGGTTTAGTGGTGATGATTTCCTTCAGTTTTTGTTTTTTTTGGGAAGATCTTTATCTCTTTTTCTATTCTGAATGACAGATTTGCTGGATAAAGGATTCTCGGCTGCATATTTTTTCTGTGCATCACATTGAAGATTTCCTGCCATTCCTTTCTGGCCTGCCATATGGGTCTCCCTTTATAAGTTAGAGCGTGTTTATCCCTAGCTGCTTTCAGAATTTTCTCTTTATCCTTGTATTTTGCCAGTTTCACTATGATATGTCGTGCAGAAGATCGATTCAAGTTATGTCTGAAGGGAGTTCTCTGTGCCTCTTGGATTTCAATGCCTGTTTCCTTCCCCAGATCAAGGAAGTTCTCAGCTATGATTTGTTCAAGTACACCTTCAGCCCCTTTCTCTCTTTCTTCCTCTTCTGGAAAACCTATTATACGGATATTGTTCCGTTTGATTGCATCACTTAGTTCTCTATTTCTCCCCTCATACTCGAGGATTTTTTTTATCTCTCTTTTTCTCAGCTTCCTGTTTTTCCATAATTTTATCTTCTAGTTCACCTATTCTCTCCTCTGCCTCTTCGGTTCACACTGTGGCCGCCTCCATTTTATTTTGCACCTCATTTATAGCATTTTTTAATTCATCATGACTAGTTTTTAGTCCCTTGATCTCTGTAGAAATAGATTCTCTGCTTCCTCTATGCTTTTATCAAGCCCAGTGATTAATTTTATGACTATTATTTTAAATTCTTGTTCTGTTATATCGCTTAAATGGATTTTGATCAGTTCATTAGCTGTCACTACTTCCTGGAATGTCTTTTGAGGAGAATTCTTCCGTTTCGTCATTTTGGCTAGTTTTCTGTCCCTTATGCGTTTTAAAAGCTTGTGTGCTTTGCACCTGCGAGCTCTGCTATATTAAAGCAGGGTCATACGCTGTGCAGGGCCTGGCCCTTCTGGAAGTGTTTTTTTGGGGGATTGTTACTTGCTCTCTGTGTTGTGACTTTGGTAATTTTGTTACCCTACCCTTTGCTTTGATTTGTTCCTTGGAGTAGCTCTGGAGAGGAAAACAGGCCAACAGGAGATGAAAACATGCAAGCACAAAAACAAGTAACAAACAAAAACAAAAAACTAAAAACAAAAAATGCAAAAACACCGAGTACAAGTAAAGAAGAGGGTGGAGACGGTGCTGATGGAAGAGCACATACAAAGAGAGAAATGACAGGAGTGGGGGGCAGGAGCAGGGAGAAAAAGTAAACATTGATTAGGCAGAGAGATTGAAAGGCTTAATCCAGAGACAGAGAAACGAAAATAAGGAACGAGGCGGGGAAGACGAAATGAAGATAAAATTACCCAGAGAAACTATATGGCTTGATTATTCCAGAGAGAGAGAAAGGAGTGTAAAGAAGGAGGTGTAGAACATGTATCAAGACGACGGATTAAGCACGTCTGTTTAGACCAGTAGCCAAGTAACCAGCCTACCGGAGGAAAGAGGGATAAGCAGGGGAAATGGGGGGCGGGGAGAATATATCTATGTATCCAGAATTGACCTAGAGTTAATCCAGGTAATGCTGCAGAGCTTGTCGGGAGGAGCTGCCCGCAGGGTCTGTGTGAATCAGGTGGATACGCAGTTACCCAGTGCGAGGGGTCGTGGTTTGGCGTATTCTGAACCCACCTCCACTAAGGGCCTGGGGAGTGATCCCTGAGGCCCCGCCTTGGTGGGGGTGGGGGTGGGGGTGGGGGTGGGGGCGATGGTAATCTCCCAGTCTGTTCTCCATAGAGCCGGACCCGGTGGACTCCATTTGAGTCGTCTTCACTGTGCCGCAGGCGGTCTTTCTTGCTCCACCAACTCCCCTTACCCTGCATTTGGCTAGGATTCAAAGTCCCGCTTCTTGCACTCTGGTGCTGGGGAAACGCCTCTCAGTGCGGTGATATGTGGTCCTGGCTGGCTTTGGCTTTGTCTGTGCCGCCGCACTTCAGGGGACAGCCGACTTCTCCTTTGCGGACTGAGAGCCACTGCCCTTGCCAAGATCCCCCCAGGGTGGCGGATGCAGGCAGGCTTTGTCTTTTCCCACAGCACTCCAGGGAAACGGCCGCCTTGCCTCCTGGGGACTGCGCCCTGGGCCCAGCCACCGTGCCCGGGGGTGGCGGACACAGGCAGGTTCTGAGCTATCGCACAGCCCTCCAGGGAGGGATCCACTTTCTCCAGCTGCGGACTGAGCCCCTGACCTACCACCGCACCCAGGGCTGGCTCCCCTTCTCCCAGGTGCAGGAACACGGAGCCGGCCGCTGTCCGAACAAAGCCCCGCAGTTAGAGATGGGATCCCTCTCAGTCTCAGTCCGAGGTGTTTCTCCTGTCCAGCTACGGTCCTGCCCTTTCCTAGCCGCTCTTTCTCTTCCCTTCGTCTCTCCGCAGAAGGGGGTCCCTCCCCTCTGTGCCCACGCAGTCTTTTTTTTTATCTCCCCTAGTTTGTCATTACCCACCTATCTCTTTTTCAGCTTTCCCATTTTCTTCCTAGTAGATGCGGTCTCTCTTCCTGCCAGGCTCTGGTGTTCAAAGTCATTTGGCTTCCACACTTCTTTGTTTGAGAGACGCCGGATGCATGGATTCCCCCTGCTTCTCCGCCATGTTGGCCAAGATTTTATTCTCCTTGATGGCTGAATATTCCATTGTATATACATACCACATCCTCTTTATCCATTCATCTATCGGTGGTCGCTCGGCTGCTTCTGTATCTTGGTTATTGTAAACAATGTTGCAGTAAACATAGCGTTTTTGCATTTTTTTGGCGGGGGGGGGGGGGTGAATACCCAGTAGTGCAATTCCTGGGTCAGAGGGTCGTTCTATTTTTAATTTTTTGAGGAACCTCCATACATAGGGTTCCACAGTGGCTCTACCAATTTGCGTTCCCACCAGCAGTGCACCAGGGTTCCTTTTTCTCTACATCCTCACCAATACTTGTTGTTTCTTAAGACTTATTTTTGGAAAAAAAAAAAAAGTCAGGGTGGATTCAAGGTTATCCAGATAACACCGTGCTTTTGAAGTAGGTACAGTGCATTATGGGGGTCTTCCCTTGGGGTGTGTCTTTTGTGGGATATTGTGCAGGAGGTGTGGGGTGCAGCTGGGGAGGGGAACAGATGGAGAATAGCTGATAGAAACTGGTGACAGCATAAGACCGAGTGAGGAACAAACACCCTGCTGCGAGACCGTGGGGGAAAGGAATGATTAATTCTGGCATGAACTGTATACACAAAAGGAAAACAAGAGAAATAAAGCATAAATGGAATCAACAACTAACCTTAAACCATAAATAATGCATATTGATGAATTATCTTTGTGTTCATCTCTGCCACATCCCTTCAGTGTCCACATGATGTCACTATGGAGAGTCAGCATCTGGAGCTTGGGGAAATGGTGCGTGTGTGTGTGTGTGTGTGTGTGTGTGTGTGTGTGTGTGTGTGTGAGAGAGAGAGAGAGAGAGAGAGAGAGAGAGAGAGAGAGAGAGAACTCATTTCTCTGGGTTCCCAGTGACCTAATTTCTTTATTTCTTGGCATTTAGCCAATTTTCTATTCTCAGAAGTTTGAGTTAAAGTATTTATTTTTTTTGTAGTCAGGCATGAGTGTATGTGGCAACAATAGCTCACTACTCCTGTTTATAAAACTGCAGTGAGAAAGCAGTACCCCCACAGCCAGCTGGAGAGATTGATGAGGACGCTGGGAGCTGGCAGTAACATGGGGAGCCGAGAGTCCTTAATCTTCCAACAGAGCCACAAACTCCTTGGGCCTGCATCTAGTGCACCGAATGTTCTGGCAGCAGCAGCCCTGTTAACCTCTCAGGAGAGGCATTTGAATAAATGCTTTTGAGCTCAGGTAGTATATTTTATCTGTAAGGATGGAAGTACATGGTTCACCCTGACATCCCGCTCATTTCAAATTACTATTGATAAGTGCTAACCTGACATTTTTTTTGGAGGATAATTACCTTGTAGCTTAAAATAACATTTTAGGTGCCGTATATACAAATACATAACTTTTTAGATGCTACTTATACAAATATATAACATTTGTAATAGCTGTGTGAAACTGGTCCAGGTATTATCCTTCTTTTTGTAACATACGGAAACAATGGCCCCAAAGGAAAAGGCCTTTCAGGAGCTGTGCTCGTAGTCACTTAGCACAATTCATAACACCATTTTATATCAGGATGGTATGTTTGCGTTTCTGAGCCCACTTATTAACTGCTAATGTATTTCATTGGGGGAGGGGGGATGAGCAGGGTGGCCATTATTGTGCTCCTTTCACAGAGACAGAAATTGAGGACACAGAGGGTGCCTGTGACCAGAGAGCCAGACAGATCATCTATCTTGTAATTCTCTTTCAGCCAGGAAACAGAAGGTAGTAGAATGGGTAATTGAGCCAAATACACACATTCCCTCTTTAGCACAGATGAGATAAGCTTGTGTAAAGGCAAATCCTGCTGGAAAACATTTCCAGGAAGCCTCGTGGCCAGAGGAAATCTGTCCACAAAACTCTGGAGGCTATTATAAAAGGAGGTGCAATCCTGAGACCTCGCTGAAATAATAGCAGGACTCACCTAAGAGATGTCGAAGAGAGAGCAGTTTGAGGCTTAACTGGTGAGAGCAGAGAAAATCGTACCAGTTGTTTTGAGAGCAGGCTCAGGGTGGCTTTGTCTCATCCTGGGTAGAGCTGGGTGCCTTTGTAGTTACATTTTGGTGTTTCTTTTCCGTGCACTACCGTAGTCTTCTGTAATAACTAGGAAGTTGTTTTAGTCTTAAAAATAATTGTATGTATATTTGAAAAGTAAAACTCATAAGCAAAAACTTGGAAAATAAATGAAACAAGAAAAGCTGTTACATTTACTGCTGTCTCCCCTGCACTTGGCATTTTGTGCCTGGACCGTAAAGGCACTGTGATAAATACTTCTGGACCGAATGAAATGAACTCACAAACCCAACCAGAGATTGACATTTGGTATTCAGTGTAAAGTGAAAATACTTCTATGTGTTTTAGTTAAATAATACATATACACCTTGTTCTCTGTGTGTATATATGTATTATATATGTATATATTGCTATATTATATATAGTGTGTATTTTTCATATATATGTATGAACATACACATCAAATGTACATTTACAAAAGATAACTAGATTTATTCCATATTGTTGCTGACTGTTTAGCACTTGCCACCTTTTTACTCACAATACTAACCTGGAGAGGTGGGATTGGAGGATTAGGAAGTTTAAATAAATGGACCAAAGTTGTACTGGTGACATGTGATTGACCCAGGATTTAAATCCAGCTCTATTTACACAGAAGTTGGAGCACTGAATTATTGTCCCAAGTATTCTGAATTGGACTTAATAGTAAATATTTCAGCCTTTATGTAATATATATATAGTCTTTATATCATATATATATATCTTATATATATATCTATCTCATATATATATATCTTATATACATATATCTATCTTATATATATATATCATATCTATCTTATATATATATATCATATATATATACAGCCTTTATATAATATGTGTATATATATATATATATATAATATTTTATATAATTGTTTAATTTTCCTGTCAAACATTTTCTAACGTCTTGATAAGTTTCCTTTGTATGAATGGACCAAATCTTATTGAAATATTCTACCATTTGGGACTGCTTTTTTCTTCTTCAGGAAAGACTCATGTTTTACTCTTAAGGCCCTTCACCTGATTAAATGTGGCCCACTCAGATTATCTAGAATTATCTCCTTTACTTAAAAGCAACAGATTATGGGCTTTAATGACATCTACAAAAATACCTTCACCTAGATTTGTATTTGATTGAATAACTGGAGACTACACCCTAGCCAGGGGGACCCAACACGAAGACCATCACGGCCATCAGCACCTCAGTCAGAGCCTGTTTCGTTTATTGTTCTCTCCTCACTGCATAGAGCTGTTTCTGGTATATTGTTCACATTCAGTGAATGTTTGTGGAATGTGTGAACGAATAAGTGACTGTCAAGTTGATGCTCTTAACTCTAGGCTAACTTCATTCTTCATTACATCCTTTTTTCTTTTTTTTTTTTCTGTTCAAGAAGCTCTACTACTTGCATTTTATCTAGCTTTTCTAATACAGCCTTTAAAATCTAGCGTTCTGCTTGGTGATCGTAACTTCTGGTCTTCTGGTCGTCAGGAATGTTCACATTTCTACAGATACTGTGCCAGGCTTGCTTTTTGCCTCACTCTCAGTTACTCACCAAACTGCGGCCCCCCAGCCCAGATGTCTGGAATGGAGTTCTGCCTCTTCCTTTGCAAGAAGGAATGGTTCAGAGTTCTCCCAGACAGTTACCTTTCTCAAGGCTTGTCTAATCAGCAGTATGTTATTTTGTGTGTCCTTGTTTTGGATTCTTTGATTTAAAAGTGATACTTTGGACCTCTTAAAGACTTCTGTGTTATTTAATTGTTTTTTTTTTTCCTTTCTGTGTTCTGAATTGATGAAGCATATTGAGAATATTATCACTGCTTCTCGCATATGGTTTGCTGTTCTTTAGATCGTAACTTCTCACTAGATGTTTCCCTGTGGCCTTGGCTCAAGTCCCTGACCTTCTAGTATCTAGCTCTGTGCCTTTGAGCTGTGAGGCTTGGGATGCTCTGAAACAGTTACAGAAGAAAAAATTCCATCTTGTGTGCCATTTTAGCTCTCACCTGTCAGTAAGTTTGGGTCTTCTGTTTATTTGGTAAGAGTAAATTAGTCACACAAACGTAGTCTGTATTATTTGTATCCTGTAGAGTTACTATTCTTCTTATAATTGATCCTCCAGACATTTTGGATAGTACTTTTGAGAGTGAAATAAAAATTTAAAATAGTTAAATTTATCTAATTTTTTTCTTAATTTCTCTTGCTGATAGTTTTAACTATCTAAATTTTGTACTGTTTGGGTCTGATTTGTATCTAAATTTAATAATTTAATAGTTAAATATATATATTTGGGTCCTTATATATTGGTGGATCAATAGTACAGTGTTATTCCAAAACTATTTAAATAAAACGATTTCTATAAAGCTAATAATAATATATTTATGTACATTCAACAAAAAACCTTGCTATTTATTAAGGGGATATGAGAGAGTGTTTCTTGTTCATAATTATGTATTTTAGTTTGCCTTTTAGCTCTGTCTTTAATAATGTGTATCCGGTATTTTCTGTTTTCTTATTTCTAAAAATTATCTTAATTTTTAGAAGTAAAAGTGCTTTGTTCTTCAAAATTGCATTTGATGGTTAATAAATATGAAAGTATTTGCATGTTAAGGGACTCTTTTCCATAAATCATAATATTGTTGAATCTGAGAAAAAACAGTTGTCAGGTAAAGTACATAGTTGTCAGGTAAAGTCAGGGCGAAGTCTGAATGGAGAAGACCCTCAGGTCTGTTTGTTTCACACTGAGACATATAAATGTTCTAGCCCCGATATTTTCGTAAGGACTGGCTTCTTGCCCGCAAATAGAGTATTTTCTTTGTTAAATATGTATATAAGCAAAAGTTCAACAAATTGTTTCTGTTAATGATTATTTTGAACGTTTCATCAAATTTTGATGTTTCACCAAATTGTAGGTTTTCTCAGTGTGGTTCCAAGATATATTTTTCCAAGTATACATGGGAACTTTGGGATACTCTAAAATATTGTTACAGAAGTACAAAACTAAATTTTGTATGCCAGGTTAGCTCTCATCTGTAAGTTTGGGTATTTCTCATTATTTTACAAGAGTAAATATCATTATCATTCTCTTTGCAAACTTTACGTCAATAATTGCAAGTTCCTAAACGTCTCCTAAGCTTCCAAAGCTGTAGTTCATTAGGTTGCTCATTTGATAGGCTCTACCTGTCTAATTTAAGTGCGGCGATGAAATGGTTGATAGGATGTGTGATAAATGGCACATTTAAATACATTTCTAATCTATAGATTTCTTAATTTATTAAGAACATGGCTTTTACCAAGATGCTGTGTTCCACCACAATTTCTATTAGAGTTATCGCTACAAAATCAAATAATACTTTCCTCAAAATAGGACTTTACTGAATTTATAACAGCATCTGCAATAACAACAGATGTTTTACCTTTTACCAGCTAAACTTCTCAGAACATAAATTTAACTCCAGTAACTGGATGGAAAAACAGAATGCTTATTGAAATATATTAACAGATAATTTTGTGTTTAAAGTATGTGATAGTCTTGATACAAAATGGTATCATTTCATTTTTGAGGAGTTGTTTTCATTGTTATTTTGCAAATGGAGCTAACGTATTAACGGCCACCATTTTACTTTTTACGTGTACATAAAATATTTGGGATCACACATACGCAAGATTAATTTAGGAGGACAGTCACTTGATCTAAATGAAGATCAGTTGAGCCCTTTCTGGAGGTGGAAGAGGATCTAGACTTTGGGTTTATCTTCTTAGCACAGCAACCCACTTTGAAATGGGTGCTGATGCTTCTTTAGCAAATAGATGCTGATGTCTTCTGGTGTTCCTGGGGCTGGTGAGATGTAAACACTGTATACATTCGACCTCAAAGTTTATGATTTAAAAAAAAATTAATATGCCTTTTTGAGCTCTTTCCAGTCTTAAGGTTTCAAAAGAAAGCAAAAAAGCACTAAAATGCATAAATTACACGAAAAAGATTGACACACACAATATGTGACAAAACCTCTGTAGCAAGCATTTTGGACTGTTGTGTCTTTGCACACTTATTTCACGGACCTAACTTGTAATGGTCTAGCCCATAATTTCCCACACTCCCCTCTGCCCCCGTCTGCCGAGCAGCGTTGAGCTCCCCACAAGCCGCACAGCAAACCACCACACAGCACTCTGGCGCACTAGGTGACCGGCAGGAGCCTCGTATCCTCCTTTACGCCTATCACTGCCCGAGACCCGACGGGGTCACTGTCCCTAGCTGGTCCTGTCATAGAGCACTTAATTTTATCAGCAAGCGCCCTGCATGTTGTCCTTGAGAGGGAGGTGTTAATTACCTTGTGTCCGTAAAGTGCTTGGAAAAGAGAGAGGTTATAGCCAGTTAACGTGCAGATTTAACCACATGTTTCCATAAGCTGTTTCCCTGCACCTATGACTCAGACATTTCATTCGTAGGCTCTGGCAGAAGCTGAAAGGACACCGTGCAGCTCTGTCAAATCCAGCTTAGCTTATGTGAGTGTAAGTACTACAATAATACCTTATTAAAATATGAAAAATCCAGGACGAATGCCAAGCATGCCAGGAGGAAAGAATATGCTGGGACAGCGGGGATAAACCGGGACACATGGCCACTCTATTTATGAAGATGAAACAGTGTGTAAGAAGATTCTTCGTTGAACTGTAAATTCATCGTCTGTAAATGACAGTGGCTCTTACTTTGGCTTAACTTGAAGCTCAGATTTCTCGAATCCAGATACAATGTTTTTTTTTTCTTCAGTAAAGGGCCAAGTAATTAAAATATTTTATACCTTTCCTTTGTTTATCAATTATTTCACGTAAGCATCAAGTCTTTTCTTTGTGAAAGCAGTAGGTTGCTCTGTAGAGATAAGTGAAGCTAAAAATGGCTGTCCTCAGGACTACTGTTGTTGTTTGTTTTTTAAACATTTTGAGGGGTCGGATGACTGGATCTGGATGGAATGAAAATTCTCATCGGTAAAAACATGCCTGTCCACATATGCTTCCACAATAATTGCAAGATGTCCCTGACTCCAGAGTCAGGCTGTGGATCTGTTTCTTGAGGATCTAAATTTATATGGTTGTATGAAAAAGAAGATCATGTGTATGGAAGGTGGAATGTGCAAATAAATGTATTCGGGTTCTCCAAGGGAAGCAGAACCAATTCTCTAGAGACATATGTAAGAGGAGACTTACTACAGGAGTTGGAGAAGTCCCACAGTCTGCCGCCGGCAAACTGGAGAACCAGGAGAGCTGGTTCAGTCTGAGTCTGAAGGCCTGAGAGCCAGGGGAGGTGCTGCCGTAAGTCCTGAAGTTCAAAGGCCTGAGAACAGGAGCTCTGATGTCCGAGGGTGGGAGCACATGGCCGTCCCAGCTTAAGAAGGGAGAGAATTTGCCCTCCCCTCGCCTCTTTGTTCCATTGCTGCTGTCCGTGGATTTCCTGATGGCCACCCATGTTGATGAGCACGGATCTCTTCACTCAGTCTCGGGAATCAGATGCTAATCTCTTCCAGAAACAGACTCACAAATGAGAAAAACAGCGTTTTACCGGCTCTCTGGGCATCTCAGCCTAGGCAAGTTGGCACATTAAGGATCACAGTCAGTATGTCCAAAAGTAGAATAGCCAGAATGTTGTTTGTTATTTTGTTTTCATTAAAGGATAGGCCACTGTAAAAATTGAAGCTAGAGTCTTTTGAGATCCATGTAAGAGAAACAAATAAAATTACTTTGGTCACCTGGCTAAGGTGGCGCTGTCAGTGTTCTCCCCTCTAAAGTTAGGATTTTTTCCCCTTCCCATCATCGGTGTGTTAGGAGCCGTTCACGAAGTCCAGCCCACAGTCAAAGGGAACATGACTGAGGTAGACCTCCTCCGGGAGGAGTATCAAAAATGTTGTCGATTCAGGTTAAAACGACTCCAGTAATTAACAAATTTTTGTTGGAGGTGCTTGGAGACCGTGCTTGCAGTCTTGCCTATCCCACGAGTTCTGCCCACTAATTTTAGCGTTCTTCCCTGGATTTTTGCCTGCGGCAGTTACTGTTGTGGTGTCCTGAAGCTGATTTTCCATTTCCTTCATTCTGTAACTGAACCCAGGCCATCTGCCCATTGTGCAGCAGAGCCAAAAACTGAGACATAGGTTTGCAGCAATGAAAGTTTATTCGAAAGGTGGCCAAACAAGGTAGGCAGGAAGACATGCCCCCAGTCCACCTCCCCGAAGTGGGAGAGAACAAGTTGGTTGGAATCCTAGGGGTTGAGATGACATGCCTATTGATGGAAAGGGCAGGAGAATTTATGACGGTCCATGAGGAAAGATGGAACATGTGCATTGAGCAAACGTGTGTGTCATACAGCCTGTGTTCCCTCTGGGTGGAGACTTAACATTGGGACGAGGCAGAATTCAGCCCCTGACATCAGGTTATCTTAGGACAAGGAGAAGGGGCCATGGGTATGCTCCGAAGCTGGTATAAACTGGATGGGGTCTTGGTCTCCTTGTGTTGGGCAGGGAATGCAGGGCTTTGCTCCTTCAAAAGCTGGACCCCTATGGGTTGGCCTTGAGGTCTCTCCTCCAGAGACAGCTGGTGAGTTTGATAGCAGGGTCTGGAAAGGCACAGTAGCTGATTAGGGGGAAACAGTTCTCTGAAAAATAAGCTTTAAACTTTTTGCTGGTTTCAGCCTCATTAACCTTATGAACACAGTTTGAATTCCTTCTTCATTTATGATCTGAAATTCTTCTGTGAGGAAAAATGTTCTCTCCCCCCGCAACTTACTTATTCAGTCATTTATTACTCTCAGCACAGACCCATGGATATTTATTTCATTATTTGGGTTATAGTCCAGTAACATCGATAATTTATTTTACTGCCAAAGTTCTTCCAGCTCTGGCCATTGTGGGCTCTTTCCATTGACTCCTGTTCCTTGTGAACATCTTTTCTGTATTTTCTTGGGTCTTGTATTGTTTAAGGACAGTGAGATGTTCCAGGCTCACTGTGGATATTTCCCGCCCCAGTTCAAAATCAGCCATTTCTCCAAGGATCCCTGGTTTCTGGTTTCTTTTATTGGAATGGTATTTAGAAATTAAGATTTGGGTACTAGGTGTGTTCAATGCTGCTACTGGGGCATCACCGATCGTAGGCCCCCAGAGCTAGGAAATGTTTGTATAGTAACTGATGTATACATCTGCCTATAAACGTGAGTTTTTTATTTCTGTATCTGCCTATAAATGTGAGTTTATATTTACATATACACCCTAATCCACATTCTAGCCTTCTCCCCTTGCTTTTCCTTGCTTTTTTGTAACTTCTTTCTGGGATAATGAGAAACCTGGCTCCCACGATGTACAAATTATTTACTTGTTTAATCCTAGTATGCATATAAAGTAGCTTCAGAATTGCTAGCCTCTACTCCTGTGAGAAACAAAACTACCCATTAGAGTACAGTGTTTATGTGCAGATCTTTTGTCTTTAATCTTCAATATCCAGTCAGAACACTGTTTTCCAAAGTTATGTAGGTCAGCTCATTTTCTGCCCACCACCTCCAGTGAGGATACGCCATACGTTTGTAATGCAGTGTATTAGTTTTCCAGTGCTGTGTTAATTTACCACAGCCTAGCAGCTGAAAAGAATATCTCTTTATTAGCTCACAGTTGGATAGGCCCGAAGCCTGGGTGGCTCTTCCAGGCTCTTTGCTTAAGGTCACACAAGGCAGACATCAAGACGTCAGTTGTGCTGGGCTTTTGTGTGGAAGCCCTGTGGGAGGACCTGCTCGCAGGCTCATTTAGGTGGTTGGCAGATGCAGGTTGCTTGAGGCGGTAAGAGCGAGGTCTTCATTTCCTTGCTGGCTGTCAGTCATCCTCAGCTTCCAGAAGTTACTCTCCAGTCCTTGCATGTAGCCCCCTCAAACTTCAAAGCCAGCAGTGACCCCGTTGCTTCAAAGTCGGCAGTGAATCCTGCCTACGATCCCACTTCTGTTACCAGCTGGAGAAAACTCTTTTAAACTGCTGATGCTATTAGATCCATCTGGAAAATCTCTTTTGATTAACTGAAAGCCAATTGATTGGTAATTTTAATTGTATCTGAAAAGTTCCGTTTGAAATGTAACATCACATGGTCACGGGTGCGCGATCTTCTCGTCTTCACAGTCCCAGGGGTGGTAGAGGAAACACAGGGACCCCTTTAGAAATCTGCTTACCGCCTGTAGTTAGATTCATTTGTCATCATCTGCCTCCCCTTGTGGGATCTCCTGATATGCAGGTTGGGTTTTTAAAGTTGGGTAGGTGTTTGATATGTCTGTTTCCTTGATTGTGGTAATGGTGCCATGGGTGTTTGCATGTGTCCAGATTTACCACACTGTACACATTCAGTACACGCATTTCTTTTGTATATCAATTATATGTCAACAAAGCTGTTTAAAAATAGCTTGTTTGTATGTGGTTAGGTTCATTTCTGGTGATGTGGAAATGCATAGGGTTGTGTATCTTACCATCCAAGTAGCATACAGAACAGTTTTGTTACCCTGAAGTCCCCTTGTGTCAGTACGTTGTAGACAACCCCCTCCTCTTAACAACCAGCCCTTGGCGGGCACAGATCTGAATCTGTTTATCTGCCCTAGAGTTCGGGTTTTCTAGAATGTCAGATGAATGGTGGCATACGGTATGTAGCCCTTTGGGTTTGATTTCTTTCACTTAGCAAAATACATTTAAAATTCAACTGTTTTGTTGCATGAACCAAGAGACCCTTTTGGCAGCTCTAGTTGTATCCAATGTATAGATGTACCAAGCCTACACTTTCATTAAAGTGTTAAAGTACAGTGTTTGTCAAGATGACGGAATTTACTTTATAATATTGTCTGTGGCAACACAGGAATTCAACTTGTCTTGTAATGGGAGTAACCTTTCATAAATAGCTTTTTGTAAGTAATAAAGGACACACATTTACAGGTGTGTGTGTGTGTGTGTGTGCGCACGTGTGTGACTTCGATGTCAGTTTGGCTTCTGTATCAAATTGACTTCTATAAAGTAAACATGAGCGATACCTCCACCTCCACCTGGACTTGAAGAGAGTTTCTCTAGCCTGGAAAATGAGAAAGTCATTCTTTAATCCTATCTGCATAAAGCCTTCTATAACCAGCCTTATTTATTTCTTAAGTGTCAGTAGTGATTCCCAACTTTTTTTATGGTAGAGGCTCAAAGATCCAAATATTTACTTAATGGCTATATAACAAAGAAAGGACATTCTGTAATTTTTGGGTGATGCCCCCCCCAAGAATATCACTGAATTAAAAATTAATTGTGAAGTCCTCTAAGAGAAGAAAATAATTAGAGAAGAAATTAAGCCCTCACATGATTGTCTTTTTCTGCAACTTTAAAATTGCAATTCAGATCCTTTAATTCTAACTTAAGGAATATACTGTAAATGGTAGAATATTTTCCATGAAAAACATTGAAAATTTGGCCTTATTGGAAATGCATAACTTATGTATAATTTATTTAAATAAAATTACTCTTTGTTCCAAACCCTGTCTTTGCATACAAGCGAATGACTAAAATAATGCATCTTATGTAAGCGTTTCACTCAAATATACTGCTGGGCCAAACATGTCATGTAAATATGACTCTTTGAGAGATAGTTTTAAAATGCATGTAAGTATGAAAAAGGAAAAACATAAAGCAGGATAACCGATACTACCCATAGCGGAACTATCTTACGGATTTGGGTGTAGTGTGTCTCATTGTGACGATTTTAAAACATTTGCATTATGTGTGTGTTGAAGAACAATATTAAAAAAATAACTTCATAGAACAGAATGTAAGTATGAATTTTGAAGTGATATTCATAACTGAGGGCAAAATAATTTTCAGAAAAAGAAAATATTTCCTTCTCTAAGAAGCTTATTTTTATAATCACACTACAGATGTTAGAAAATAAGCCATAAAACACAGTTAGATGAGGTCATTTTGTGACGCTTGAAGTTAATCGCAAGGTTTGCATAAGCTTTTTCTGCTCCTAGTCAAGTTCAGTTTTTACTGGAGTTCCCCAAAGCATTACTAAAACTCCTTACTCTCAGTTGAAATGTGGAAAAATTCACTTTTTTTATGTATATAAAAACAAAAATATTCCAGTAATTGCTACAGACTAGGTATACTTGGAACTGTATCTCCTTCTCTATCTACTTTATTGAAGGACACAGCACTTACTTTAAATCTTGCTCGTTTTTGAGATAAGGAAACACAACAACAACAACAACAAAACAGCAAAAATGTAACTGATCCAAATCCCTGCAATTTATAATGGAAACCATAGATTCCCTTTCTTCTCTCCAGAGGACTTTTCTAGTTCTTCTTGGTAGGCTCATCTAAATAGGAATACGAATGGTATTCAGTTGTTTCATCTTTAAAACAAAAGAATTTATTTCTGGGATGCATGGGTGGCTCAGTGGGTTAAGTGTCTGACTTGATTTCGGCTCAGGTCATGATCTCATGGGGATGAGATCGAGTCCTGTATCAGGATCCATGCTAGGCTCTCCCTCTGTCTTCCCCTACCCAGCTTGTGCTCTCCCTGTGTCTGTCTGTCTGTCTGTCTGTCTCTCTCTCTCTCTCAAAAAAAATAACATTAAATAAAAAGAATTTATTTCTTAGATTTCCTCCACCCTACTTGTATGCAGGCAGTTTCTTTTCTGAAGTGATCTCGGGGAAGAAGGATGATGGACAGGAGACTGTAAAGCAAGGAGAGGGTGGTCTAGTAAAAGGTCTCCTTGAGCTGCCTGCTTTCTGGAGAGCCAGTTATAAGGCGCCTCAGGGTAGGTGTGGAAACACTCATCTGTCAGTTCCCATCCCCACTGGTCAGCAGCTTCCCAGTGGGATGTTAACCATCTCTACAACCACATACTAGGTTGTAGGAATCTGAGATGGCTGGAGTCCGGGGGGAAGGTGAAAAATGAATCAGGCTACTGTGTGAAGGTGTTGCCAGATGACACGTGTAAAAAGCAGCTGTCCAGCAGGTGGTGGCTGGTGTAAAAGATGAGCAGAGAGGGCATTAGGGAGTGGCAAGGAGGTTATCTGGGGATGCCTCACACTTGACAAAATGAGAATCCCCTGAAGGACAGACTCCAACAGATGGTTGGGTCTTACCCTGAGAGTTTCTGATTCAGTAGGTCTCGGATGGGGACAGGTGGCGCTAATAACGCTTTCTGGTCAGAAGATTGCACTTTGAGAACCACTGGATTGGGGTCTCCAAGGCCTTCCTGTTCTTGTAGGTTAGGATGGATTGTAATAACTAAAAGAGAAAAGTACATGGACAGAAGCAGGACATGGAAAAGAACAGAGACTACAGCAAAATTCAGTGAAGCAATAAAGGAGATAAAAGTTAAAATGGTAGTTAGATGTGCCGGATAAATGAAATGGGGCGACTTAACGAATTAAAACTAACATCTCTAACATCTAGGGGCTTCTTATCCCTTTTTATTTTTGCAGTCACATCTCTTCTATTTTTGAGTCTCACCTAGTGCTTCAAATAGAAAACAAATGGGTAATGCACATATTTTAGATATTTTACATTTTGGGGTCACTGTCGGTTTTATGTGTTTCCGTTTGTATTAAAGAGTTATAATTAAAACATGTGGAAATATAAATTTTGAAACAAAATTAACAGTACTAAATCGCAGTATGATCAGGTGGCTTCAAAATCTCCCATTTGAGTATCAAGCTGTATCACTTGAATGAAAAATTTAGAAGCTTAAGTCATTTATGGTGGTGTAATGTAAATTACAAGAAGAGAAATTATAGTCCACAGCCTTTGCTGGGTGTTGGACCTTAACAGCATGCATAATTCATAGAAAAGTACTGTAAAAGAATATGGAGTAACCTTCAAAGATAAATCAAGGAAACCCGGTTACTAATCTACACAGTAGTTTACCTGGAGGAAGGTAATATGAAGGAAAACAGTCCATCATCCCACCTAGCTTCATGCCATCCCTGATGAAAGTTACCCTGGGCTACATATTACACGTGGAATAGAAAATATTTACACCCGAATATCTGCCACTTGGAAAGAAATCAGCCAGACAACGATAAATGAATTTAGCAAAGCAGGTTTTAAATTAAGCAGATAAATTTCACTTTGATTGGGAAGTTCAGCCAGAGGGGAAAGAATTGGGGGAAGAAGCCATAGCTAGGAGCATCCAAGTCTGCTGTCCAGAGATGAGCACATAATCAGGCATTAGGACTCAAATTACCCACTGTATGAATTTCATCAATGAGCAGCTAAAAGGCACTCTAATTTTCTTGATAAACAGTGAATCTCCTGGTGGTGACGGAAAGCAATGCTCGAAAAACTCACGTGTCTAAGGAAGACTTTGGTTTGGATGTGTTTCTAACTTCATGTTACGTTCTGATGAAGTTTATAGACTTGAACGCGTTTACTTTGATACTTATAAAGTGTAGTCTAATAAAATACCCTTTACACTTACCTAATACCCAAGAAAATTTTTCATAAGTTCTCTTGATTTTTGCAAATATGAAACTAATGTTAATGTTAAGTTTTCAAATTTCAAGTTCTCTTATTTACAAATGAGTTTCTATCAGCCTTGGTAAATAAGGAGATTCCAGAAGATACGATGATTTGAGGGTCAGACATGAAGTTTACACCGTATCCCAAAGAAATGATCTCTTATAAGATACTCTTGAGCACAACACTTGGCTTGGCTTTGATTTGTATGAGAACACCCCCATGGCCTGCTTTTGGTTACCTATGACACCTGGACAAAAGGAAGGACTGGATAGGGGAAATTCATAGCTATGCCCATCAGAATTCTCTTTGGCGATAAGGGGGAAAGTTAATTGGCAGGCGGACGTAGTCACCTGCTATTATATTCTGTAATGCTTCTTACCTATTTAGGATTCCATGACCTGGGGAGTGACACGGGTAAGCCACGCTCTGCATTTCCTTATCTGTTCCTCACTTAACCCGCCATGGACTTCTGTCATAATAACCTATTTTAGTTCACAACAGAGCAGACTTCAAGTGCGAGTGTTTACTTGGGAGGTGATTCCAGGAACCTTTGATAGGGGTGTGAGAAGTGAGACAGGGAAAGAAAAGAATCCAATAGAGGTTGTGTTTATGGAGCAGTTTGCCACCAGGCTGTGGAGGCTGAATGATGTTGGTAAACACCGAGAATCCATGTCAGGCCTCAGAGTTATCTCCCCAAGGGACAGTGAAGATGGAATATTTATCCACCAACTTCGTTCCTCCCTTGCTTTTCTAGGACTTTTGTTGAGTCTTCCACGTGGGGCCAAAGAGCACTGGGACGCCTTCAGCATGTACTGCAGTTATCAAGTGCCATGGGGAGACAAGCTGGGCACAGGCTGAATTTACTGTCTGTGCCTGTTTCTGTGTTGGAAGGTTCCTTGAGAACTATTTACACATCCTTTACAAGTTGAGTTAAACAATGAAATTGTGGGGCACTGCAAGCCACGCAACTCTGTCCAGTAATAGAGTACTCTGAAGTAGGCATAGTTTGTCCCAAGGGTAGGATTTGGGGACGAAGGTTGGATTTAAAGAATAATTTCACTCATTGATCCTCAAGGCTGGGTTTCTCTCCAGCCCATCTAAACTTCCACGAAATTGCAACGATTTGAATTCCATGGAGAAAAGTAGACAGCAGCAAAAGCCTTCGTGGATTTCCAGAGGACGCTCATTGTAGAAATTAGAGGTAGTGATTTGCGAAGTGATTTGTTCATTTTAATTGCATTGATTCCACTCTTGTCAATGGGGCAGACTTCCGGAAAATAAACCTCTTGAAAGAATTTAAGGGAGTGTGGATGAACATGGTTTCATGCACTTTATGAGTCAGGCTCTCTCTGGATACCCATCAATTAGAGGTGAAGACAATAAAAGGAAAAATTTGCCCCATCTGGTTCTACATAAAACTCCCCAAGAGCTTTGACAAAAAGTCTTCTCCGCAAAGAGAGGCCAGATCTCTGGGGAGGCATTTGTTTTTCAGGCTCGTTGAAATGCTTTTCTTTTTCAGGGATGTTATTTCAGTAGAGCCAGATGAGATGCGCTTGCTATTTTTACAAGTTTTAAAGGCTTAAGCAGGGCAAATATGTCTCTTCAAGCTGCCTTGTGCAATAAGCCTGATGCTAAGGCAGCTTTATGCCCCATAAAGAGTAACATTAGCCTCATGGAGCTACCGGCGATTTTTGATAATCTTGAGGATGATTCCTTAGTATCAGATTAGTGTAGGAAAGGCTTGTATTATTTTCCAATTTTAAAAGCTGCCTGTGTAAAATGAATTCTATTTTGACCAAAATACATTTTCTCTGTTTGACCAAGTTAAGCTTTGACAATCTATATTTTTACTGGGTATAGGAATTTAGGCTTTTGAAGAGAAAATTTTTTATTCGGTATATGGCTGTCTCTTACATTTCTGTATCCGACTATGACCATTAATGTTATTGTGTCTCCTTCTTTAATGTTTGTTTATTTTTGAGAGAGAGTGTGAGCAGGGGAAGGGCAGAGAGAGAGGGAGACACAGAATCCGAAGCAGGCTCCAGGCTCTGAGCTGTCAGCACAGAGCCTGACGTGGGGCTCGAACCCACAAACCACGAGATCGTGACCTGACTGAAGTCATCCACTTAACCAACTGAGCCACCTAGGCCCCCCTTGTGTCTCCTTCTTTACATGATACTCCCCACCTGAGAGATCGATTGCCATCTATAATAAAGTACATTAGAGATAGGTTTATTTCTTCATCCAAAATTCAAATTTCCACTACCAATGTTTTATTCTACTCGCAAACTTACATTATTAGATTTTAAAAATATTTCAGGGCACCTGGGTGACTCAGTTAAGCATCCGACTTCGGCTCAGGTCACCATCTCGCGGTTTGTGAGTTCGAGCCTTGCGTCAGACTCTGTGCTGAGAGTTCAGAGCCTGGAGTCTGCTTCTCTCTCCCTCTCTCTCTGCCCCTCCCCCACTCACGCTGTGTCTCTCCCTCTCTCAGAAATAAATAAAAGTGTAAAAAAATAAAAAATAAAAATACTTCTTTGTCCTAGAGTAGAGTAAAATCTCTATGTCTTACTGATTTATTCTAACATCCTGTATGATTCCTGTTTTCCTTCTGTTTTCCAGTCATACATCTAGTTGCTTCCCAATTAACAGTACCAGCCCTATTTCTGGCTTTCTTGCTGCCCTAGCTTCTCCCACCTTTAATCTGTCCTGCTTGTAGAAGCAAGATTTTTTAAAAATCTTTTTTCAGTTTATTTATTTTGAGAGAAAGAAAGAAAGCACATGGGGGGTGGGGCAGAGAGAGGGAGAGAGAGTCCCAAGCAGTGGGGGGGCTTGAACCCAAGAACCATGAGGTCATGACCTAAGTGAAAGTCAGATGCTTAACCAGCTGAGCCACCCAGGTGCCCCTAGAAGCAAGATTTGTCAACAAATTAAGTTTTGATTGTATAAAGCACTTTTGTGGGGGCAATAATTGTGAAATGACTTCCAATTGTGTCTTGAATTTCAGGTCCTTGAATGTGGTTCTCTTCCCTCCTTGTCATGATTATCTAAGTTTTCTCCCATCCTCTCTGCCATTCTCCCCTAGTCACATAAATCAAGACACGTACTTGTGCCTCTGTCTTTGGGCATCTTAGAGATAGTATTTGCAAATCGATATCCCTGTATTTGCTACCTCTGTCACACACAAGCGTATACACACACACACACACACACACACACACACACACACACATGCTTTTCCATTTTCTTTTTCCAAAAGCTACTCAAGATTTGACCCTTGGCAGCACTGAGTCTCAGACCCCCTGGATTATAATGTCACTAATTTATTGCGCAGCTTGGGAAAGCCCTGACCTCGTGAGCCTCGCTCTTATTGCCATGAATGAACATCAAAGAGGTATTTTCTAAGGTGGATTCCCTAGTGAACCTTTTACAATTTGCGATACAGTAGGAAATCTTTTTTGATTAACTTTTTTTGATTAGGTATTAATCACAAGTCACACCATTTCAGAGATTGTTTAGCACCCAGCTGTTTACGTGCAGTTAATGTATGTCTTTGTCAGTTACCGCCACTAATAAATTACAAGCTAGTACGGTCATACGGTGGGCAGGAACTGTGTAAGTCGTTAGCACACGTAAGAACTTTCCCACATAATTTGGTTGTGTCTCTAATACAGTTCTATGTGCTGAGAAATATAAGTATCCATGATTTTTTTTTCAATAATGCCTGACTGGGAAAGTATGAACTTGCATTTTTTAAATGTGCTTTTTTCCCCCCTTTTTTAACCTGTGTAACACCAAATGCCAAGTTGAAATTTCAACATTACCTCTGAATTGGAGCCCTTTGCCGACTTCTCTTAAGTTTATGTCCCCCGATGAGCTGAATGGTAACAGGTTGGGAGATAAGAGCTTCATTTCTCTGCCATATTTTACTTTAAAAAAACTCCACATTATATAGCAGTGCCCAATGTGATCATTAAATAAAACTGTAATTAAGGTGACATCGGCAGTTTTGGTAATTAGAGTCTTGCTGTAACTGTAAGAGTAAAAATAACATTCCCCAGCGCCGAGATGGGGCAGCTGTGGGCTCCTGCTGATAATGTACCTTGGCAATTTAACATGACTAATCATAAGAACATTTCTTTGCAGGGGATTGTGTTAATCTTCAAAAGTTCTTCTATTTCTGTAGTTTCTAGGGGCCATATATTTTTGTTTGTCCAAGTGCTGCTGTTTCTCTCTTTGTATTTCTCAGCCCCCATACCAGTTGCCTAGTAGTCAGTGGAGTTTGATGGGGCTCATTCTTGTAGCTGTCTTGTAGATAAGGTGCCAGTTCTGACTTTCTAAGTGAGTAAGGACTTAGGAAGAGGCAGGCAGCAGCCTACAGGGTGAATGGTGGGGGGTGGGGAGGAAGGCTGGGAGCATCTTGTCAACTCTTGTATTCTCAGTGGAGTATTCTGGGTGTTAGGGATTTTAAATGTGTTGTCCAGAGTAGATGAAGTACAAGGTTTGTGATGTTCCCAAATGTGACCTATACATATCAAAGTCCTCAGCAAAGAGCTATTCTTCCATTATTTTGAACCTGTCTAGGGACTGTTATCTTCAGCTCTATGCCATCCTCCTCATTTCCACATGCAAAGCCCATGCTCATTTTTTAAGAGATGGATACTCATTCTTCATGACCCTACTCATTCTCAAAAACCTTGAAAAAGATGCATCTTGGTGGATGGCATTTCCATTATCCCATGAAACCAACAAGAGACATGGTGGCCCTCTTGATTACCACCCTTAATTCCTTCCTCATCCCCTTTATCTCTCACCTTTGATCTCTTGGGTAATCCTCCCTTGTATTCTTACTGCTGCTGCCACGGATGAAACAACCTAAACATTAGTCTGTCTTGGCCTGTCCTGTTGCCATGCACTTTCTAGCCCATTCTCCAGGCTGATATGAGGTCATTCTAACATGCCCATCTGCGATCATGTTCCTCCCCTGGCCTACACTGCATTTTGGCTCCATTTTACTTTGAGGATAGAATCCGATTCCATTCCAGGACACGCAGAGCTTTTCCATAATGGAGCCTGCCTACTTCTCCAGTCTTGCTTCTCACCATTCCACATCTTTATCCCTACGTTTTCAGTAGTATTAAACTATTTTCAGTGCAGAGTTAGCTCTTGAACGGTTCCTGAGTATAAGTGTCTTGATGCGCACATCCTTCCTTTCTTTACCTTGGTCTTGGTCTCGCATGATTGTAGTCAAACCTCTGTTCGCAGTGAATTGGCTGCTGGTCCAGGCAAACAGTCAAGCATAACTATAGGGTATTGGTTGGACTTGATAAAAGTAGGGAAGAAAAAAGTCTTAAAAGTAAGGATCTGAAGAAATACACATGCCGTTAATATCATTGCATGAAAGAGTACATATTTATGGCAGAACAATATGATACCATGTCCAAAGAAAGCAACTCTTTGGGAGTTAGGGAAGAGGGGAACAACAGTGGTTGGAATCAACCATGCAAGACACTCTTATGAAATGGTGGATCAGAATAAAGATGAGAAAATGGCCTTTCACGTAAGGGAAACAGCACCAACTAATGCAGAAGAAGGGGAGCATAACGTGGGAGGGACAGAGAGGTTATGTATGGTGCATATATGTACGCAGGAAGTCAGCAGCATCTATGGGAAGAAGATACTACACAATTTTTGAGTCTTACATAACTCAAATTTAGTTCTTTCTGCTAAATTACCTGTATGTTAATGATATGATCATCTTCTTAGATTTGCCACTTGGAGTCAATTTATTTTTCTTGTTCTTCTTCCCCTTCTGTGTACAATCAGATGTTGGTGTTACATAGAATCATTCTCAAAGCTTACCCATCTTCAATCTCTAGTGAATTTTCAGCTATTTATTCTAAGCATCGTTACTCATTTTAGTGGGAAATGATATTTAGATTAAAAGTCTGCATTCTGAGGACTCCCCACTTCTTACCTGGATAATTATTTCCAGGGCTTTTCAATGGACGTAACTAGGAATGTATTTTTTTCTTTTTCCAGAGAAAATCTATTATTATGTGCTCATACTTATATTTCTGATTTAAATGTACAATTCTTGAGTTTTAATTCTTGGATTTAATACTTTTATATCTTTTACAATGAAATCTTTATTAAAATAATCCCTTATTTCCTTTATTCTACTGTGTGTGTGTGTGTGTGTGTGTGTGTGTGTGTGCGTGCGCGCACACGCACACGCACACACTTGTTTGTGTGTGTATATTATAGTTTCAGACTGGCATTATCTATATCATTGCAAGCAATATTACCTGACACAGTTTAAGAGTTCTCAACTTTGCTTCTGTTTTGAGGATATTACCCACTAGTCAAATTGCTATGTTTTAAATTCACTTGAAGTAAATACTTCCTGAGTTGTTAAGCAATCACAGTAGTAGTTAGGTTTATCTATTTCACATTGCTTTTGACTCTTATGGATTAATTTACTTGCAAACAGTTTGATCCTGTTCAGTTTTGCTGTTAAGTTTTATTCTGTGGAACCATGGCAGCATTTAGTATAGAGCTAATTTTGTCCCACTATTGAAGTCAGACCCCCAAATTAAACATTTTGCAAATGAATTTTATATTGCTAGATTCTCCTCTGTAAGGGTATTGTGCCATTTATCCTTCCTAGAAACAACGTATGGAAAGTGTCTATTTATTCAAGTCTTGTAAACCAAGTAAATGGTCAGCCTCTTTAGAATAAAATAGGTGATAAATATATTGTTTGCAAACTGGCTGTGGTACATGGAGGGCAAGGAGAGCCTGAAGAAAGAGACCACTCCAGATTGTCAGGTGACAGGTTTTAATAAGCAAGGAAATCAGTCTACTTACAAGGCTTTTCTTGGGCAGCTACAAGAAGAGCAGATCTCCACATCTGCCTGTGGGAATCTTAAAAGCTTATATAGAGACCTTAACTGGGTTCCATAATGTATACTGTCCATATGTTGTCAACAACACCTTATTTTCTAAAGGCTGTCTCCTTGAACAAGTTTCCACTGTAGGATTAGTGGATGGAATGTACATTCCAAGGACAGTGGAGGGGGTCAATGAAGCTCTGATTGCCTAGGTCCAGCTCTTGGGTCAACTGGCAGCCATGTCCTCTAGATTATTTCCTCAAACAAAATGATACCTCTGAGTATTTTTGTGTTGATTTTTTTTTGAGAGAGTGTGTACACATGCACATGTGAACAGGGGAGGGGCAAAGAGATGGGGGGGGGGGAGAGAGAATCCAAGGCAGGCTCTGTGCTGTCACGGTAGAGCCTGACACGGGTGTGAGATCATGAGCTGAAATCAAGAGTTTGATACCTAACCGGCTGAGCCACCCAGATGCCCCTCTGAGTATTTTTTTAAATTTTTTGAATTACGTTTCTTTGTTTTTGAGAGGCAGAGAGAGACAGAGAATGAGTCAGGGAGGGGCAGAGAGAGAGGGAGACACAGAATCCAAAGCAGGCTCCAGACTCTGATCTGTCAACACAGAGCCTCATGCGGGGTCCAAACCCATGAACCATGAGATCATGACCTGAGTCAAAGTAGGATGCTCAACTGACTGAGCCACCCAGGTGCCCCCTGCCCCTGAGTATTTTTGGTCTTTGTTTATCTTGTTGTGAGGAAGGTTGAATATTTTTTAAGTGAAGAGCAGTTTGCATTTATTTTTCTTTAACTCCCTGTACATGGTTCTTGCCCATTTTTGTCTTTTCATGTTCTCCATTTTTAGGTGATTTTTTTTTTAATGTTTATTTATTTTTGAGACAGAGAGAGACAAAACATGAACGGGGGAGGGTCAGAGAGAGAGGGACACACAGAATCCGAAACAGGCCCCAGGCTCTGAGCTGTCAGCACAGAGCCCGACGTGGGGCTCGAACTCACGGACCGTGAGATCATGACCTGAGCCGAAGTTGGACGCCCAACCGACCAAGCCACCCAGGCGCCCCTTTAGGTGATTTTTTTATAGTAAAGATATAAATTGTAAATATTGTCCTAGTTTATCATTTGTATGTTTATTTGCTCTGGAATTTTCACTACATATTTTTTTACATGGTCAAATTTATTGATCATATATTGTTTCTAGATTTTGAGTCATATTTAAGGAAAGCTTTCCCTAATACTAGTTTATACAAATTTATTCATTCTTCTAAAATTTCATTTTACCTTTTCCTGTACCACTAAGCAATGATCTAAATACCATTTTAAAAAAGTAATTTGTATTTTCTCCACTGCTTTGACATGAAGGCTTTACCATATCCTGAATTTCCCTATTGGTTATCAACTTTTACAATATCCTTTTTTATAATTTTGCAACATCAAAGTAGAACTAAAAACTTAAAAAGCAGCATTGAAACCATTCTAGTAAACAATAAATATTATTCTGGTGATAATTGAGTTAAACCAAGAAATGGTTATATTGATAAAGTCTAATTTCTTAGTTCATGTAATATGACTAACGAACTTCGGGAAGATTAAAGTGATAATAAGGTGAATAAATAATTTTCAAATCCTCTGTTGTGAAATGATGTTTATCACTCCCATGACTATGAAAAAATGTGGTCTTATTAAATATGGCTTTATGGAAATCTAATTCTTCAAGTGGTACAGATAAATTAGAATTTTATATATAAACAAGAAAAGAATATCTTCAGCCTGAAATAAAATTTTTAAAGGTTCTAAAATATAAAATGTGCTTTTTTGAATTAAGCTTGCCACTAAAACTCTTTTATTTTTTAGGGATAGCTCATTATTGGATCCATTTTGCTAAACTTTGCTAGATAACTTTAAGCCATAGACTTGTATAAGATATCGGATGTAGAAAGAACATTCTCAAATCCATTGCTCCTTGGCTGCCAGCCTCCACAGGGGTATAATCTGCTTACCTTGTGATTATGGCTTTAGTTGTCTTCTGACCTTCCTCAGGTAATGTAATCACTAAAGTTAGGAGTTCTGTATGTGCTTATTAAAACCCAAAACAAGATAACATTTTCACATGTCAACTTGTATTTTTAAAAAGTACCCAGTTTTGGTGCATGTGTGCGTGTGTGTGTGTGCGTGCATGCGTGTGTGTGTGTGTGTGTTGAAGTCTAAGGAAATACACATTCTTGACTTGATTTTGGGAGCAAAAATGTCTAGAACATTTCTAGAGGAACATTTGCTTATTTGTGTATGATTCTATTTACCATTGCTATTTGTCTAACCTCACCCCCCCCCCCCTTATAATTTCGGATCAAATGCCATTTCCTCCAGGAAACTTTCTGAAAACTACTTAACTCCACACCCAAACCATTCTTATTCATTCCCATCAGATCAATCACTTTGCTCTCTTGAAGAGCTCTCTTTTTGTGCATTTGGCCTGGATTTGGCTTTTCGTTCCTTGAACACACAGATTGTATGCCTTTATTTCTCATGCTCCATTCACAGTACCTGGACAGAGGAGACACACAACTTGATTTTTCCCTTGCTTTGTTGATGTTGTGTTTTTTGTTTTGTTTTGTTTTGGCCTGTGGTAAAGTATCAAAACAGTGTGTCACTGATATGTAGTCGTTTCATTATTATGGTGAGTCATTTGGCACCTACGCCATTGAGACTTTTAAATAAATAATTATTTGATTTCTGTGTTATTGTTTGCCTTGTTTCACTGAAGGCGGACACTTGATGGCATCTTATACCCATGTCACCATGGTCAGCTCTAGTTGGTGCTCAAGATCTAGTTGGTGTATTATAAAATTGAGTGACACCCTAATCAGAATATGCTATTGCTGAGATCTGTTATCCAGGTAAAACAATTAATGTATCATGAATATTTCAGAATAGTCACAGACCACACAAATTGCACAGTGAATAAGTATGCTTTGAAGTCGTAATGAATCTTTGTGTGATTGAAAGCCTGATGGAACACCAAAGGGCAAGCGATGCTGAGGAAAAAAGGCATAAATTGGAAAAACAAGTAAACTCATTTAAAACATTCCTAACCTAAAACAAGAAGGTAAGATGCAAATAAATTAATAATAATAATAATAATAATAATAATACATCACTGAAGATTATGGAAGGACTATAGTTGGCAGCAGTGACTGCCTGCTCAAAATACACTGAGGTTGTAAAACTTGCTTAGTCACCGTTAATCCAACTCTACAAATGATTATTAAGATTTATCTCTTTTCATCAGTGGCGCTTCCCCAGAGAAGATTTTTGAAACACCTGTTGACTTCATTTTGCTTCCTGGTACACTTTCAGCACTCACTGAGCATTTTCTCAATGAAATGTTTCCAGCAAGGCTGGCAGTTGTGTTTTAGAGGCAGGATTTAGAAGAAACAACTGTGCATTTGGCTTTGCTTGAAGGTCTGGGTCCAATTCCTAGCTATTACGTCCCTGTATGAAATCGTTCAAGACTACTTTGTCTGATCCCCATTGTACTAATTGGTAAAATGAAAATGAGAGTATCTGTCCTACCAGCACTAGAGAGCTGTCATAGGGCGCTCAAGTGATGACACATGAGAAAACAGTTGGTGTGGATACACGGGATGTGAGGCCCAAGCACAGGGGCATGATTGTTACCTATAGGCATTTCATTGCATGGCTACCACTAGCAAAATCAGTTGTCTTCCTTTGGTTTAGTGTTTTGTTTGTTTTAAATGTGGTACATATTCCAAAGGAGCAAAATTGTGAATTCTGTCCCTCTCAACTTCCAGTTCCAGCGCTAGAAGAAACTACTGTTAGCAATCTGCTATGTCTACTTCCTGACGTTTTCTATAGGTCATACAATCTGTGTGTGTGTGTGTGTGTGTGTGTGTGTGTGTGTGTGTGTAACAAAAGTAAAATCATTGGATGCTGGTTTATATGGACACCTATTTAAGATGCTCCTTGCCATGCTTGGAACAAGTCATGAAATCCTAGGGTTCATCGACTTATTTTGCCTCATAATTTAGCCCTTTATGTTCTGTGTTCGGACTTGGTGACTCAAGAAGGAATGTAAAGGGAATGGGTTAGAATCTTGTTATCAGAGATTCGGGGTAAGTTCAAAGCAGAAAATTTTTTATAAATTCTCCAAAACATAGTTTTTAGAGGTGCATACTAACTATTGCAGATTTAATTCATTAACCCTATATATACTTTTAGATTTGAGGGTTGGATTAAAAAACAAACAGCTGAAGTCAACTATACCATTCATATTGGATTTAATAAAAACAGTAAACCTGACTATTGTATTCTTGTTAAAGAGTCAGACTTACATAAAAGTTGGGCTTCCTACATATATGAAATCTGTACCTTATGGTTTATTATTATTTTTTTAATGGGGTAGCAAAATTATTTACTTGTAGCCATTTTCGGGTCTCCCTTTCTTTTTTGGCAAACGCACAACACATTTCCCTGTGGAAACCATTTGTTTCCAGGTGTTTTCCTATCAAACGTTTAAGTAACAAGAACAGCTGGTCACAACTCCAGAGAGACATTAGGCAGAAAGCAGCAATCTCTGGAAACGAACAGAGTTTATAAGCAGGTTTTAAGCAGTTTTAATTTGATAGTAAAAGAACATTTGTATTTGGTAGGTACTTTTATTTTTATATTTCTCTACCATATCACAGTTTTAAATACAGGTTCGAGGGCGACCGTCGATCTTATTTTGCAAAATATATGAACATCCTTATTCAGCATGTGAGGAAGGACCATGGCGTCTAAATCAAAATTCTTCGCTTCTCCCAAATGCAAAAGCAGTTCAGAGCAAGTCAAAAAAATTCCAGTTCCGCTCCATGAGTGCTGCTGTCATGTTTTCTGTGTAAGCAACTGGAAGTGTGGCTCTTTGCCTTTAGGTGACTAAAATATAAAAAGGTTCCTGGACCAATGTGAAATATATATATTTTTTGCTCCCTCAAATTTCATGTAGGAGAGGATTAAACATTAAGATACCTCTGTTCCTCTACATAAAACATTTTAATGTGTTCAAAAGATAGAGAAGTCTAGAATCACAAGACTGGGGTTTAACGTGAGGAACTGCAGCTTTATGTTTTCACTCAATTGGGTTAATTTGGGGTGGTATTAGCGCTCGTTCTTTGTAAAGCTTTATACCCTGATTTATTTTGCTTCGGGTAGTAGGATCGCAGCACATTGTCAGGGTCTTGGGCTGTCTGGGGATTTGAAAGCGTAGAAGACGTCAAGACCTATTAGTTGTAATAAAATAGCACAGCTCTTTTAGAACCGCAGTCATTTCTAGTATAACACGTCAGTTCGAGATGACAGAGGGGTTGCGCAGGCTGCCCTCTCATCACGATGCTCATCAGAGGGAGCTGGTCCAGGGAAGGGTGCCAGGGTGTGAGGTGCTCCCCTCTTGGAAGAGGGAGGGGCTGGGCACTGGGAAGGAGTGGGATGTCTTCACAGGTTAGGAAAGCAGTTATCTGGAAGACAGCATCGTTTTAACCCATACGGAGATAAAGGGCCAAACAAAGAACAATGGGCCAAAATTCCACAGATGCAAATTTGCACCCATGCAGGGAAGCATCATGGAAGAAATTACTCTCATTGTCCAGAAACGAAAGGGCTTCCTTGGGAGGAGTGGGGTGGGAGGGTGATTCAGTGAGTCCTGACTTTAGCCCTTTGACCACTGCCAAGTTACTCAGAGCCAGAGAGATGGTTTCCTGTGGACAGAAGAGGGGCAAAACGTCTGATTTTCTTCTTTCTCAAAATGCTTTGTAGGATCAGACTGTTCCTACGTGTCAGGAGATACAGGAATTCAAATTAGCTTAGGGGAAAAAAAGGGAAAGAAAGAAAAGGCATGCTGAAGTCCCACAGTGCATAACAGATGGCATCAAACTGAAATTGATGTTGATAATCAATGTCAAAATATCTTAGGGTACTATTGACAGGAGGGATAGGGATGAAAGTTAATCCAAGAAGCTTAATGAAAAATGCACAACTGAGAGGATTGACAGAGGAAGTACAGAAAGTGGACCTGGAGGATATTTTAAAGCATAAGTTGAGCAATGTTTGACTTATTTCTAGACTCTGAAATATGTTTGTTAGTAAGTGTGAAGCAGAGAAATCAATAACAGACTCTGTTTATCCATGTTTGTTTTACTTTGTGTAGAAGGACCCCTGAAAGCCACTGATGGAACAGGTATTGACATGATCACGCCTCTACTAATTTTTAAGACTGCCTTGTAAACACAACAAGCTGGTGTCAGAAGGGTTCCTTTGTGAAAAATCTCTTTGTCACATGAGTGTGTTTTGAGAAACTGCCAAAGGAATGATCATGCATGTTGTGATATGCCGATACTCAGCTTTGGGACAGAACCGTATCCTCAGATTTATGGCCCCATCGCATCCGTGAACCTCCTGTAAATAGATTCTGGCGGAGATCATTTTTTTAAAGGTGATAATGCCAAAATTAAAAAGGGAAACCTCTTTTGACCTCATACTGTCTGAAATAGACCTGAGATTGTTTTATCACTGGCGCTGGATGCTTTTGTCTCCTCACTGAGGACCACCAGTGCCAGACAACCCAAGGCTCCTATAAACTTACACGAGGGTTTATGGATTTGCATTATCTACTGGCAGTTACGCAGGTGTCAGAGGCTTTTATTTCACCCTGTGCTTGAATTATGTGTAACTTGTTCTGGCTGTATTTTCAAATTTGCTGAGAAGTTGTGCACAACAACATACAAAACTCTTACACCCTTTACCTCGGTTCACGGATTGCTGACGGTTGATTTTGCTCCATTTGCAGTGTCTGTCTGTCTCTTGGTTGCTGTTTCTTTACTCTCTCTGTCTCTGTGGAAGTGAAACAGTCGTTGTCTACTGCTGTGTAACAAATCACCAAAACTACAGTGACTTAAAGCCACATGAAGTTCTTGTGTCCACGGCTGTGCAGATCCGAAGACTGTTATGGCGTGGCTGGTCCTCTTCTTGAGTCCGCAGAGCGAAATACCTGTGTCAGCCGGGCCTCCTTCCTTCTTGGGGTCTCTGAGGAAGAATCCACTTCCAAGTCATTCAGGCTTTGGTAGAACTTCATTTCTTGTACTTGTAGGACCGAGGTCCCATTTGTCACCCACTGGCTAGAGGCTGCAGGCCTCTCTCCCAGCTCCTTAAGACCATCACATTCCTTCTTGCGTGGTCTCTCAGTCCTCAAACTAGCGACAGTATGTCCAGCCCTTCTCACCTTGTAGATCCCTCCAACATGCCCTTCTCCTACCTGCTGTGACAGCTGTTTGCTTTCAGAGACCCGTGTGATGGCCGTCCAGGTCATCTCCCTGATTTAAGGTCAACTGTGTCATCTGGCACAACACAGTCACTGTGCCACGTGAGATGAGAATGAAATTGGGAAGGGTATCTCATCAGATCCACAGGATCCGGGGTTCAGGGTGTGGAATTGTAGGGGCCATTCTTAGAGTTCCGCTGGCCTCAGGAAGGGTCGAAGAAAACGAGGCTTTGTGCCTGGGGTCTTGAGAACACAGCTCTCTGTTGGCAGGTTGATGGGGATCTGCTGTGAGGGTGTGTTTAGAAGTGTGTGGTTGACGGTTCAGTGATGGCCAGAACAGTTGACTGAGAATTTAGAAGAGCCAGGAGCTTTATCACAATCATCCCTTGAAGTAGGTATTATTCTGACTTAAAAGACAAAACTGAGAAAACCAAAGCATAGAGAGACCTTTGGAAAGACTTGGTGAATGTCACGCAGTGGGCAGGTGGCAAACCCAGGTATCAAACCAGGTCTGCCTGACTTGGGTCCAGGATCCTTCTGTTTAGAATCCCAGCCTCTATTTGCAGCCTGAGCCATTTTCTTGTTTTGGTAATTATACACTCCAGGCTTTTCCTGACCCTCTCCCTGGAAATTTTCTCAAAACTTGTCTATTTGGTATCAGATTTCTTTGAAGATTCACTTCTGTCTGAGGGATAAGTTTGCTAAACAGAAAATCTCCTCCAGAAGTGCATGAATACCTATGGGAAGGGCTTTTGGGCCGCTTAGTGTAAGGAAGGCCTGGCTCTTAGGATGTCATCATTCTCCTGGAACGGGCAAGTTCCCGGATTTGAACAGGTCCAAATCCCCTTGGGCGGAACACTTGCTTATGTAGTATCGAGTGGATTTAGTGCGTTTAAATGCTACTGCTTCTTTAAACAAGAGAAATATCAATGTACAACATACTGTCTTAGCTTCCTCTGTTTTAAGAGCCCGGTTTCCAAGAGCATCTACCTTTTGCTCTTTTTGAAAGATTCAGTGTAGACCTTGTCATTTCTGTTTAGGGAAAATGGGCGTGCACTGGAGTCAAAATGTCCACAATAGGCCAAAAGAAAAATATTAAATTCTGCCAAGAATAGCTACTAATTGGTTTCTCAGGCAGGGACCTTTTCCAGGGGGGAGATACACATTTGTTAATTGGAAACATACCAAAGACCTGGTTTTCTCCAGTGTATTTGCCGGTTCCCAGCATCAAGAAGAATTAGTGTGGGGTAATTCAGTTCTGTAGCGGATGATGAAGCGAATCGCTGTTACAGCATGTTCTGAATCCTTAGGGTCCCTGTGGAATTTAACTGTTGCGGGGAGAGGGCTTTTTTGGAGTGTGAAGAAATCTAGCCCATCTCTTACTCACTTTTATAATACCATGGATGGCAGCACATGCTTCTGTAGGGGGACAGTGTAAAACCTGAGTGAGCAGGTATTATATTTACTTGATTGTGAGAAAGAACACTACAAGAATAGTGTAACTTATATACACCTATTGGATAAGGATAAAGTTGTAGATAGATACAAATTCATACATATATGAGTTATATGTATATATACTTACATATGTGATCTTATGCATGTACATATAGAATTTTGCATATGTATATGTATAAATAATACACAAGGCACTTTTGTTTAAAATCTTTTATGTTACGTAGGAATGACTTTCAAATACATATGCTGAAATCTATTTAGAAAGCCATCAGTGCAAGCCAGGGAATCACAGTCTTAAGAGAACCCTAAATTTTATGATGTTCACAGTGTTGAATTACAGCCAACACTTGTCCCCAGTTTGAAAAACAAAATAGGATGCCCTTGTGAGATCCATTTTTATTTAGCTTTCTTTAAAAGTATTTCTTAAGATTTGACATTTTAATCCATGTGATCAACATGGTCCATGGATACCTAATGTCCCTGAATGATTGGTTTTGACAAAAAAAAAATGCTAAATTTGATTGTATTTTTAGTTTAACTTGGTTTGTTTGTATATATTTTAACATTATCTAAACTCCTCATGTTTTCTGTTTTGGATTTTATAAAGTCATTTATTCAATTTTTTTTCGTGTGTAAGCCTGGAACTAATATAATACCATACGTTGATTATACTGGAATGAAAAATAAAATAATAATAAATAAATGAAAAACAAAACAAATGAATAAACAAACAAAAAGCAGAATCATACCTATGAAAAGAAGAATATATTTATCTTCATGAGCACTGAATAATGGATAGAAGTGTTGAATCATTATATTGTACACCTGGGGCTAATATAACACAGGATGTTAACTGTACTGGAATTAAAAACATAAATAAATAAAAATTAAAATAAAATATAAAAAAATCATCCTATAGTTGAAGGCCTACAGAACTACCATTAGAGACATGTTTTGGAGCAGAAAGTTGGGTGTGGGAATGTGTGGTGCCATGGCTGAGAGCATGGGCTTGTAAGACGGATCAGATCCAAAGTTTCTTCACTCTTTACAAACTACAGTAATTTGGGAAATTTCCCTTTCTCATTTTCCTCAAATGTAAAATGGGGGCAATAATAAAACCTCTCCTGGGTTTGGGCAGAATTAAGGGAAATAGCTCATGTATGTATGTGGCAGTGTCTCTAGGATTTGGCTTTGGTTGCTAACAACGACAAAATAAGCTTTAACTGGTTTAAAGAGTCTAGGTATTTATTGACTCACATATCTGAAGTATTCAGAAGCAAATGGGATTCAGGTATGGTTTGACCAGGGATGACTTCATTCTTCTGTGGTCTACTTGTTTTTGACATCTTCTGTGTACCAAAGAGGTCAGGCTTTGTCTCCATGCCGAGTTCTTTCATGGACACAGGATAGTTATAATAAGGAATTGAGATCTCTTACTTGCTCATTCACCTCTAAGAGAAAGGAGGCACAGCTTCACTTCCACAATGCTTGAATAAAATTTTGGATGAACTGACCGGGAAGAGAAGATGGCGGCTTAGGAGGACGCTGGGCTCACCGCACGTCCTGCTGATCACTTAGATTCCACCTACACCTGCCTAAATAACCCAGAAAACCGCCAGAGGATTAGCAGAATGGAGTCGCCGGAGCCAAACACAGATGAGAGGCCCACGGAGAGGGTAGGAAGGGCGGCGAGGCGGTGCGCGTTCCACGGACTGGAGGGAGGGAGCCGGGGCGGAGGGGCGGCTCGCCGGCCAAGCAGAGCCCCCGAGTCTGGCTGGCAAAAGCGGAGGGGCCTGACGGACTGTGTTCCCACAACAAGCGCGACTTAGCGTCTGGGAGGTCATAAGTTAACAGCTCTGCTCGGAAAGCGGGAAGGCTGGGGGACAAAGGGAGGGAGAGCTGCTGAGCCCCCTCACAACAGAGCTCAGTTTGATGGGGAACAAAGGCGCTCACCGGCGCCATCTCCCCCGCCCATCCCCCAGCCAAAATCCCAAAGAGAACCAGTTCCTGCCAGGGAACTTGCTCGCTCCGCGCAAACACCCAACTCTGTGCTTCTGCGGAGCCAAACCTCCTGCAGCGGATCTGACTCCCTCCCGCTGCCACAGGGCCCCTCCTGAAGTGGATCACCTAAGGAGAAGCGATCTAAGCCTGCCCCTCCTGCCCCTGTGCACCTTGCCTACCCACCCCAGCTAATACGCCAGATCCCCAGCATCACAAGCCTGGCAGTGTGCAAGTAGCCCAGATGGGCCACACCACCCCACAGTGAATCCCGCCCCTAGGAGAGGGGAAGAGAAGGCACACACCAGTCTGACTGTGGCCCCAGCGGTGGGCTGGGGGCAGACATCAGGTCTGACTGCGGCCCCGCCCACCAACTCCAGTTATACACCACAGCACAGGGGAAGTGCCCTGCAGGTCCTCACCACGCCAGGGACTATCCAAAATGACCAAGCGGAAGAATTCCCCTCAGAAGAATCTCCAGGAAATAACAACAGCTAATGAGCTGATCAAAAAGGATTTAAATAATATAACAGAAAGTGAATTTAGAATAATAGTCATAAAATTAATCGCTGGGCTTGAAAACAGTATAGAGGACAGCAGAGAATCTCTTGCTACAGAGATCAAGGGACTAAGGAACAGTCACGAGGAGCTGAAAAACGCTTTAAACGAAATGCATAACAAAATGGAAACCACCACAGCTCGGCTTGAAGAGGCAGAGGAGAGAATAGGTGAACTAGAAGATAAAGTTATGGAAAAAGAGGAAGCTGAGAAAAAGAGAGATAAAAAAATCCAGGAGTATGAGGGGAAAATTAGAGAACTAAGTGATACACTAAAAAGAAATAATATACGCATAATTGGTATCCCAGAGGAGGAAGAGAGAGGGAAAGGTGCTGAAGGGGTACTTGAAGAAATAATAGCTGAGAATTTCCCTGAACTGGGGAAGGAAAAAGGCATTGAAATCCAAGAGGCACAGAGAACTCCCTTCAGACGTAACTTGAATCGATCTTCTGCACGACATATCATAGTGAAACTGGCAAAATACAAGGATAAAGAGAAAATTCTGAAAGCAGCAAGGGGTAAACGTGCCCTCACATATAAAGGGAAACCTATAAGACTCGTGACTGATCTCTCTTTTGAAACTTGGCAGGCCAGAAAGAATTGGCATGAGATTTTCAGGGTGCTAGACAGAAAAAATATGCAGCCAAGAATCCTTTATCCAGCAAGTCTGTCATTTAGAATAGAAGGAGAGATAAAGGTCTTCCCAAACAAACAAAAACTGAAGGAATTTGTCACCACTAAACCAGCCCTACAAGAGATCCTAAGGGGGACCCTGTGAGACAAAGTCCCAGAGACATCACTACAAGCATAAAACATACCGACATCACAATGACTCTCAACCCGTATCTTTCTATAATAACACTGAATGTAAATGGATTAAATGCGCCAACCAAAAGACATAGGTATCAGAATGGATAAAAAAACAAGACCCATCTATTTGCTGTCTACAAGAGACTCATTTTAGATCTGAGGACACCTTTAGATTGAGAGTGAGGGGATGGAGAACTACCATGCTACTGGAAGCCAAAAGAAAGCTGGAGTAGCCATACTTATATCAGACAAACTAGACTTTAAATTAAAGGCTGTAACAAGAGATGAAGAAGACATTATATAATAGTTACAGGGTCTATCCATCAGGAAGAGCTAACAATTATAAATGTCTATGCGCCGAATACCGGAGCCCCCAAATATACAAAACAATTACTCATAAACATAAGCAACCTTATTGATAAGAATGTGGTAATTGCAGGGGACTTTAACACCCCACTTACAGAAATGGATAGATCATCTAGACACACGGTCAATAAAGAAACAAGGGCCCTGAATGAGACATTGGATCAGATGGACTTGACAGATATATTTAGAACTCTACATCCCAAAGCAACAGAATATACTTTCTTCTCGAGTGCACATGGAACATTCTCCAAGATAGATCATATACTGGGTCACAAAACAGCCCTTCATAAGTTTACAAGAATTGAAATTATACCATGCATACTTTCAGACCACAATGCTATGAAGCTTGAAATCAACCACAGAAAAAAGTCTGGAAAACCTCCAAAAGCATGGAGGTTAAAGAACACCCTACTAACAAATGAGTGGGTCAACCAGGCAATTAGAGAAGAAATTAAAAAATATATGGAAACAAACGAAAATGAAAATACAACAATCCAAACGCTTTGGGACGCAGCGAAGGCAGTCCTGAGAGGAAAATACATTGCAATCCAGGCCTATCTCAAGAAACAAGAAAAATCCCAAATACAAAATCTAACAGCACACCTAAAGGAACTAGAAGCAGAACAGCAAAGGCAGCCTAAACCCAGCAGAAGAAGAGAAATAATAAAGATCAGAGCAGAAATAAACAATATAGAATCTAAAAAAACTGTAGAGCAGATCAATGAAACCAAGAGTTGGTTTTTTGAAAAAATAAACAAAATTGACAAACCTCTAGCCAGGCTTCTCAAAAAGAAAAGGGAGATGACCCAAATAGATAAAATCATGAATGAAAATGGAATTATTACAACCAATCCCTCAGAGATACAAACAATTATCAGGGAATACTATGAAAAATTATATGCCAACAAATTGGACAACCTGGAAGAAATGGACAAATTCCTGAACACCCACACTCTTCCAAAACTCAATCAGGAGGAAATAGAAAGCTTGAACAGGCCCATAACCAGCGAAGAAATTGAATCGGTTATCAAAAATCTCCCAACAAATAAGAGTCCAGGACCAGATGGCTTCCCAGGGGAGTTGTACCAGACGTTTAAAGCAGAGATAATACCTATCCTTCTCAAGCTATTCCAAGAAATAGAAAGGGAAGGAAAACTTCCAGACTCATTCTATGAAGCCAGTATTACTTTGATTCCTAAACCAGAGACCCAGTAAAAAAAGAGAACTACAGGCCAATATCTCTGATGGATATGGTTGCAAAAATTCTCAATAAGATACTAGCAAATCGAATTCAACGGCATATAAAAAGAATTATTCACCATGATCAAGTGGGATTCATTCCTGGGATGCAGGGCTGGTTCAACATTCACAAATCAATCAACGTGATATATCACATTAACAAAAAAAAAAAGAGAAGAACCATATGATCCTGTCAATCGATGCAGAAAAGGCCTTTGACAAAATCCAG
Organism: Felis catus; assembly: GCF_018350175.1. Classification (NCBI taxonomy): domain Eukaryota; kingdom Metazoa; phylum Chordata; class Mammalia; order Carnivora; family Felidae; genus Felis; species Felis catus. Next base: position 51,079,707 of record NC_058382.1, on the reverse strand, counting down.
CACCCTTTCTTAATAAAAAGTCGGGATAGAAGGAACATACTTAAAGATCATAAAAGCCATTTATGAAAAGCCCACAGCTAACATCATCCTCAACGGGGAAAAACTGAGAGCTTTTTCCCTGAGATCAGGAACACGACAGGGATGCCCACTCTCACCGCTGTTGTTTAACATAGTGCTGGAAGTTCTAGCATCAGCAATCAGACAACAAAAGGAAATCAAAGGCATCAAAATTGGCAAAGATGAAGTCAAGCTTGCGCTTTTTGCAGATGACATGATATTATACGTGGAAAATCCGATAGACTCCACCAAAAGTCTGCTAGAACTGATACAGGAATTCAGCAAAGTTGCAGGATACAAAATCAATGTACAGAAATCAGTTGCATTCTTATACACTAACAATGAAGCAACAGAAAGACAAATAAAGAAACTGATCCCATTCACAATTGCACCAAGAAGCATAAAATACCTAGGAATAAATCTAACCAAAGATGTAAAGGATCTGTATGCTGAAAACTATAGAAAGCTTATAAAGGTAATTGAAGCTTATAAAGGTATATAAAGCTTATAAAGAAATGGAAAGACATTCCCTGCTCATGGATTGGAAGAATAAATATTGTCAAAATGTCAATACTACCCAAAGCTATCTACACATTCAATGCAATCCTAATCAAAATTGCACCAGCATTCTTCTCGAAACTAGAACAAGCAATCCTAAAATTCATATGGAACCACAAAAGGCCCCGAATAGCCAAAGGAATTTTGAAGAAGAAGAAGACCAAAGCAGGAGGCATCACAATCACAGACTTTAGCCTCTACTACAAAGCTGTCATCATCAAGACAGCATGGTATTGGCACAAAAACAGACACATAGACCAATGGAATAGAATAGAAACCCCAGAACTAGACCCACAAACGTATGGCCAACTCATCTTTGACAAAGCAGGAAAGAACATCCAATGGAAAAAAGACAGCCTCTTTAACAAATGGTGCTGGGAGAACTGGACAGCAACATGCAGAAGGTTGAAACTAGACCACTTTCTCACACCATTCACAAAAATAAACTCAAAATGGATAAAAGACCTAAACGTGAGACAGGAAACCATCAAAACCTTAGAGGAGAAAGCAGGAAAAGACCTCTCTGACCTCAGCCGTAGCAATCTCTTACTCGACACATCCCCAAAGGCAAGGGAATTAAAAGCAAAAGTGAATTACTGGGACCTTATGAAGATAAAAAGCTTCTGCACAGCAAAGGAAACAACCAACAAAACTAAAAGGCAACCAACGGAATGGGAAAAGATATTTGCAAATGACATATCGGACAAAGGGCTAGTATCCAAAATCTATAAAGAGCTCACCAAACTCCACACCCGAAAAACAAATAACCCAGTGAACAAATGGGCAGAAAACATGAATAGACACTTCTCTAAAGAAGACATCCGGATGGCCAACAGGCACTTGAAAAGATGTTCAGCATCGCTCCTTATCAGGGAAATACAAATCAAAACCACACTCAGGTATCACCTCACGCCAGTCAGAGTGGCCAAAATGAACAAATCAGGAGACTATATATGCTGGAGAGGATGTGGAGAAACGGGAACCCTCTTGCACTGTTGGTGGGAATGCAAATTGGTGCAGCCGCTCTGGAAAGCAGTGTGGAGGTTCCTCAGAAAATTAAAAATAGACCTACCCTATGACCCAGCAGTAGCACTGCTAGGAATTTACCCAAGGGATACAGGAGTACTGATGCATAGGGCCACTTGTACCCCAATGTTCATAGCAGCACTCTCAACAATAGCCAAATTATGGAAAGAGCCTAAATGTCCATCAACTGATGAATGGATAAAGAAATTGTGGTTTATATACACAATGGAATTCTACATGGCAATGAGAAAAAATGAAATATGGCCCTTTGTAGCAACGTGGATGGAACTGGAGAGTGTGATGCTAAGTGAAATAAGCCATACAGAGACAGATACCATATGGTTTCACTCTTAGGTGGATCCTGAGAAACTTAACAGGAACCCATGGGGGAGGGGAAGGAAAAAAAAAAAAGAGGTTAGAGTGAGAGAGAGCCAAAGCATAAGAGACTGTTAAAAACTGAGAACAAACTGAGGGTTGATGGGGGGTGGGAGGGAGGAGAGGGTGGGTGATGGGTATTGAGGAGGGCACCTTTTGGGATGAGCACTGGGTGTTGTATGGAAACCAATTTGTCAATAAATTTCATATATTAAAAAAATAAAAAAATAAAAAAAAATAAAATTATGTTTTGGTCAAAAAAAAAATAATGGATTAAATAAAATCTTTAACATGTATTCATTTAAAAAAAATTTTTTGGATGAACAATCCCTGTGCAAGTTCTGTAGCCAAGGGGGTATCATATGCTGATTAGCTTCTGCTGGGTTGGTGGCCATCTCTGAACCACTGTCAGATTTATGGAATTTCCCTGAATGGTTTAAACATCATGACTCTTCTGCAGATAGGGCTTCGGACATACCCATTCAAATCATAAAGCTGTGAAGGAGTGAAAGAGAGGTGGAGTGGCTTTTGGAAGGCAACCGTAATGTTTTGTACCATATTTCATAAAATCAGCTATGATTGTTAATATTTGATAATTATGGACAGTAATAGTAATGACAGTATTATTTGCTTACGGCACAGATTATTAGTATGTTTATATGCTAATACATGCATACACCTTTACCGTATGCCCTGCACATTCCTGTAGGTCATAGGGCAGTAAGGCACAGTCTTTGCCGAGTTGTCTATTTGACTTCTGGATTATTTTGTGTATTTTAGGTTTCTGTATTTACATCATAGCACGATCATTGGGGATAGTTATGTGGATTTTAGCTGGAATAGTGTTCTTTGCTGGAGGCAGTTACCTCTTTCACTCCACATACTATAATGTGGTTTTTTTCATGTTTATTTCATTTTGAGAAAGAGAGGGAGAAAGAAGGAGTGCAGAGGAGGGGCAGAGAGAGAGAGGGAGACAGAGAATCCTAAGCAGCCTCTGTGCCATCAGTGCAGAGCCTGATACTGGGCTGGATCCCATTAACCGTGAGCTCATGACCTGAGCTCAAGCCAAGAATCGGATGCCTAACCAACTGAGCCACCCAGACACCCCTACAGTGTGTGTGTGTGTGTGTGTGTGTGTGTGTGTGTGTGTGTGTGTGTGTGTGTGTTAAGGTGTAGAAATCTGCACAGTTGTTGTGATGGTTACTTACCTGTCTGTACTGGGAATCTTTTCCAGCTCTGATCTGCTCTGTTTGCAGGGATTCCACTCCTGTGATTTACCTTGCCTGGGCTGTCTTCCCCACTGGCCACCAGTTAAAGCCTGGGCTCCCTTCCCCACTGGCCACCAGTTAAAGCCTGGGCTCCCTTCCCCACTGGCCACCAGTTAAAGCCTGGGCTCCCTTCCCCACTGGCCACCAGTTAAGGCCAGTCACTGGACACAATACTTTGTACTTCTGTAGAGTCTTCAGCTGTAGTTTGCATGTCCTTTACAATTCCACCTCCTGCCTGGAGATTCTGGCCGTGGTTTTCCTACCTAGATTTGTCACGTGTAGTACCCCAGCTGCTACTTCTCAAATCCCCGGCTGGCCTCTGTTCCCCATTTGCCTCTTCAGATCTAACAATACTGTTGTTCTGGTGCCTCATAACAAATTCCCTCTATTGAATTACCCGGGGTGGGCTCCATGTTCCCTTGCCCCTGATTGATATAAATCATTGAACCTCAAAATCCTCAAATTCTAATCTTGCTAATGACTTTTTTCTAAGAATAAGTCCTGTTGTCTATAATGCTAATGTGATTTATTTTTCTAAAAATAAAGATTTCTTAGTAGAAAAAAAATGACAGGGGCTTTCTTTGAAACCTATAATTTCTACGTTGATTTAATTTCTTAACTTCAGAAAGGCATGTGTTGAGATGTATTAAAACCGATTATAAGGGCATTATTTGAAAAACACTATATTTCAACTCATTTTGGTTAAATTCCATTATTGGGTCATATCTGAAAGAAAATTGCAGACATCTGTTTTATTAAAAGCTAACTATTGAGGTGGGAAACCGTATTCTTCTCATCAAAGCTTGGATAGTTTATTGAAACACACACACTCCTATTGAACAAAAAGCACTTTGGTAAACCACACAAAATACAAAACTTGACAGCCATCTGGAGCATTTGGGGAATCGATCCTTTTGACAGCTGGATTGTTTTTCAGATGACTGAGATTTTGCCCATTTGTCTTAGTGATGAATTGTTGGTCACACGAAGAGAAATTCATTGGGACCGGGTTAGGCCAAAATAAGTAATTAAGTGAACCAACTGGAAAGACAGTGGGGGACTCCCAGGCAGAAAATGCTCCTGGGTCTCTGGAGTGGGTGGGGGTTGGAACCCGGAAATGGGCTCCTCGTGTGCTTGTCCCAAGGGCTTGCCTCCTTCTCTCTGTGCCCGAAGGCCTGCCCCGCGGGCAGAGATGCCGACTTGCCCAGCCAGGGCCACACACCCACGGCGCAAATACACACATCCGGGGAGCGTGCTCTCACGGTCCATTTCCTTCTCAGCAGGCGTGCAGGGGGCCGCCAGACTCCAAGCACGTCCACCGCACTGCGTGTCTACCCAGTCTTGTTGTGAGACCATCTTAGCCTTTTCTTAGGATGGCAAATATTTCTGTAAGATAAACTCGTAAAAGTAATACATTGAATATAACTTAGTCAATTCTCAACGACCCGGTGATCTTCACTGAGTGGCAATGTCTGTCCTGATAACACATGACTTTAGATAGATGGCCGTGTGTGTATGGGCGTGTGTGTGAGAGAGATTGTATTTACTTATTACAGTTTTTGATGAGTTCTTCTTTCTTGCCAGATGTCACTTGTTGATTGGAATTTGCCCCTTCTAATTTGTTACTGCTGGATTTGTTTGGACTTAGAAAGCAAGTGACCTTTATTATAATTGCATATAAAAATAGAGTTAATTAAATTAAGTGAGAAAGCCTTTCTCCCCACTGAGAAAACCTAAGGGCATGCACGTTGTAATTTTACACCACTGACCATGTGTGAGAAGGGAAATCACTTGGCTAAGTAAGTTTGCTTAGTGTATGTGGAATCACATCGCGGAGGCCCCAGAATTATTGCATTTTCACATGAATTTTCTTTAATTATGCTGCCATGGTCTCTATTTAATCAAACACATCATGTCTACAGTGGGCAGGATTAAGGCTTCCAGAGATACCCAAGTCCTAGTTCCCCAAATATGTTACCTTACATGGCAAAGAGCTCTACACATGGGACTCAGATGAAACCTCTTGAGGTCAGGAGATTACCCAGCATATTCAAGTGAGCTCAGTTGAATCATGTGAGCCCTGGAAAGCAGAGTTTCTCCCCTGAGGGTTGGTCAGAGAGATATGATGGAAGATCGGGAGGAAGAGTGAGATGAGAGAGTGGACATGAGAAACTTTTTCTGGCTTTGAGGATGGAGGATAGGCCATGAGGCAAAAAGGGCAGGTGGCCTTGAGACCTGAGAATAGACCTCTGCTAGCAGCCAGCCAGTAAACGGGGCCCTCAGTCCTATAATTGTAAAGGATCGAATTCTGACAACAATCTGCATGAACAAGAAGACTGATCCTCTCTTAGAGCTTCCAGAAGGGAACACAGGTCTGATGACACCTTGATTTCAGCCCTGAGACTCATACCAGATTTCTGAACGACAGAACCGCAGTGTAACAAACCTGTGTTGTTTTAAGTCACTATACTTGTGGCAGTTCTTTGAGGCCCACAGGAAAAGAAAACTAATCCAGTGCCCCAAAGTCTCTATTTTCTCTCAATACATTGCAAATTATTTCTTAAAATCACTGAAGTCCTCTTATTCCAACCAGCTTTTGGTAGATTGTGTTTTCCCAAAATGGCTGCAAAATGGTATTTTCCCAAACCACATGATCTTCCAGAACTTTGCTGTACTTCTGCAAGAAGGGAAAATCCCTATGGCCTTGAACCTTGATGGGACTTTGTGACTGCCTCCATGAATATAATTTGGCAGGAGTGATTATGCATGACCTTCAAGACTGGGTTAGGGATGGCCATGATGCTTCTGTTAGTTTTTTTTGTTGTGACACTCCTCCCAGGAAGCTTTTGGCCATCATCTTAGAAGTCTGGCAACCCTGAGCCTGCCATGTGGAAAGACCATGGGGAGCGACTACATAAAGACAGATAGAGATGCCCACCAAGCTGCAGACAGTCCTGCCTTCAGCTCTTTAAATTTTCCTAGCCCAGGCACCAGACAGAAGAAGCCTACTGTAGAACCCTAGTCATTTGCATATGGCCCTGAAAGGAACCCGAGCAGCAACTTTCTAGATGATTCCAGTCAATACCAGATTCATGAGCAACATCAATTGTTATTTTAATCCATTCTTTGGGGTGACTTGTTAGGTAATAATAACTGGAAAATCTATTTTGGGCTATGAATTTAAATTTTAATGTCTACAAAAAGTATGTGATTTTAGTACTAGATGTAAGAAAATCCACATGCCCATCATTTAGTCTGTATTTAAGACAACACTTGCCTTGCCAGTACTAACTGATTTTGTTCTTAGTTATCTTATATCATTTTACTCCTCATTTTCTTGAAACAGTAGAAGACATTTCCTGAATTTTCTCCTGCACTCTCTTGTGTCTTGACCACATGTGGTGTCTGAAGTCTACATGTCCTTAGAACTGGGCATGGGTTCAGTTTTTATAGGGAGCCACAGTTTTATTTTATGCTTCATCTCATTGATGAAGACCATTCATGCTTTATTTTTTGCTCAATGCCTGAGAGACTTGGAATTGGCTTTCCAAATCCATTACGAGGTGCTTGAAGTGAATTAGATGAATCTGTTTTCAATTAATATTGATTAAGGAGAAACAATGGAACAATATTTAAAACTTAACCCAAACTTTACTTATTCCTTTTCTTATTCCTTTATGTAATTCATAAGATACAGCTCGGGATACATTTTCGCAGTTTTGGAAAATCTCTTGCAGGTGTGTGGGACTCAGTCATTAATAACTTAACACTTCTGCTGTGTAATGTGAGAATGCAGTGTGTGATATGGTGAGAACATTAATAATCCTTTATTTTAATTGTGGGTTATTTTGATTTTTTGGGAATATCGCAGTATCCTTCTTTTTCAGTCCGCAGTCTTATAAATCATACATGAGAAGACTGGGGATTGAGAATATTTTAATATCAGTGTGAAGCCGAATAATAAAAATTACACAACTGAAAGAGATGCGAAGGAACATATAATCTGATCCTAACATTTTTAGATGTGGCATTGTTAATCCAGAGAAACCACATTAGCTGGTGGCAGAGCCAGAATTAGACAGTCCATTTATCTGAGTGTGGCCAGGGTGTTCTCTTGAGAGGCGTGTGAGAACTCTGGATGCACTGGTGTATTAGGCTGCAGAACCCAGCCAGCAAAATTCTCTTCAAGATCATGTGTTTATTGGGTTCTTGAGAGAAGCTGTGACATAATCAGCTGTCTCCAAAAAGAGTGATCTTTTTAAATGAATCTGTTTTTGCTATTGCTAGTGTGGCTGGCTGCTATTTTTGGAATACTGTTTATTTTTCTACCTTTGGGTTTCCTAGTGCTTTTGGTCTTTTTGATATTAATTTCTCACCCCCACCCTTGCCCTATGGTCAGGAGTTAGGCAGCTACTGGCTCACTGTCTGAGGGAAGGGATGAATTGCAGAAGGTAGGGGGAATAGGAGACTATCCCTGTCTTTTTACTTTGCAAATTCCCCACTCTCCTTTGCCATATGTCACAGTTAGGGAATTTCTAATTTTGGATCCATCATGATTGCAACCTCCCAAATCTCATGTCTCCTTTGAGCAAACAATATATTCTTGTATCAGGATATATGTATGTATATATATACAGACGTATTCATTCTAGGGATTGCTTTACATTACAAGGTTTCATCTCTCTGTGCTCCCTTCTCTGTTTTGTAATGGATTCCATTTTGAGAGTTGGTTTTCAACTGACCATAGTTGAGTTTATCTTCTATATTGCATGTTTCATGTTAATGACTGTTATTTTATTCTTGGTTGCTTGTGCTCCTAGTGTGGTTGTAGTCATTTTGGGGCTGCTGTAACAAATTACCGTAGGTTAGGTGGGTAAGCAACAAACATTTATTTCTCACGGTTCTTGAGGCTTGGAAGTCCAATATCAAGGTGCTGGCAGGTCTGGTGTCTTGTGAAGGCCCACTTCCTGGTTGACCTTCTTGTATCCTAACATGATGGTGTGCAGAGAGAGAGGAAGCAAGCTTTCTCCTGTCTCTTCTTAACTAGTTGCATTATGAGAGCTGGAATGACCTTAATTACCTCCCAAAGGCCTCATCTTCAAATGCTATCACATTGGAGATTAGAGTTGCAATATATGAGTTTTGGATGGGGGTAGGGGAGGACAAGCATTCAGTCCATAGCAAGTATCTTTAAAAAAAAAAGTACTTGGAGCTATTTTTAATACTTTGAACTATTTCAATACTTATTTTATTTTTTTACTATTATTTAAAAAATACAATTTATTGTCAAATTAGCTAACATACATTGTATACGGTGTACTCTTGGCTTTGGGAGTGGATTCCCATGATTCATTGCTTACATAAAACACCCAGGGGTCATCCCAACAAGTACCCTTCTTTATGCCCATAACCTATTTTCTCCTCTCTCCCCCACCCTATCAACCCTCAGTTTGTTTCTGTATTTAAGTCTCTTATGGGTTTGCTTCCTTCTCTGTTTGAAACTGTTTTTTCCCCTCCCTTCCCCCATGGTCTTTTGTTAAATTTTCAAGTTCCACATGTGAGTGAAAACATACGGTATATGTCATTCTCGGACTGACTTATCTCACTTAGCGTAATCTCCTCCAGGTCCATTCACGTTGTTGCAAATGGCAGGATTTCATTCTTTCTCACTGCCAAGTAGTATTCCATTGTATATATAAACCACATCTTCTTTATCCATTCATCTGTTGATGGACATTTGGGCTCTTTCCATGACTTGGCTATTGTTGAAAGCACTACTGTAAACATCAATACTCAACTTTATTTTTATTTATTTATTTTTTTCATCAATACTCACTTAAAAGTTATTGTCTGACATTCTGTAAAATGAGTATCGTCAATAGTAAATTCCTCTTAAGAGCTCTGGTTGTGTTGGCTGTCTCTCTTCGAGTTACATTTCTTCATGTGGTTTTAGAATCTGGGTTTGGAAGCATGTTTTGTGTAGAGATTTCTCCATTTGGTTTGGCTCTTTTCTCTCTCTTTTAAGCCCTGTCTTTTTGCCACTTGCCTGTCTGTCTGTGCGTTTTGCATTCCACTCCACCAGACAACTTTCAGGCCCATTTCCAAATCCAGTTATTTTGATGGCTGTGTGGAGTTACTGCTTCAGAAACCATTGGAGTCATGACCGTTCATCCTCAGAGCTGGGCAGTGACTTTGCCCCCATTTCACCAGCGACCCTCCTCCTTGGCCTTGCCCCTCACCAGGAGCTCTGGTCCCCTTTCACAAGTGCTGGGTTTGTCGTATCATATCATTGCTGTAAGAAATTCACACAGACATAGTGGCCTAGACAACACAAATTTATTGTTTTCTAGTTCTGGAAGTTAGAAGGCCCACATGGGTCTCACTGGGCTAAAATCAAGGTGTCCACAAGGCTGCATTTCTTTCTGGAGGACCTAGGGGAGAACCCCTTTTCTTGCTTTTCCAGCGTCTATGGGCTTTCCCCATTCCTTGTTTGTGACCCCTCCCACAATCAAAGTCAACCATGGCCAAGCAGGTCCATGTCACGTCTCGAACCTCTGACACTGACTCTTGTGCCTCTCCAGTCCATATTTAAGGACCCTTCTGATTACATTGGGCCCACTGAAATAGTTTAGACCAGTCTCCACATTTTAATGTCATTTGATTAGCAGCCTTAATTCTGTCTGCATCTTTATTTCCCCTTAGCCACCTAATGTAACATATCCATAGGTTCTAGGAATTAGGGTGTGGACATCTTTGGGAGGCCATTATTCTGCCAACCGCACTGGGGTAAAAGGATGACCTTTACCAGCTCTGGTCTCTGGCTGTGTGCCTGGATCCTGTGACCCATCTCATAAGGAACAGGGCTGGCCCCACTGACCCCTCCAGCCGCTTTCACTCCAGGAGACCAGCAAGCTAAGATCTTCAAAAACCCTAGCAGTTTTGGATATTTGGTTTGTTTCTCATTCAGAGAGCTATTCATTTTATATTTTGGATCGTGCATGTCTTGTGTGATTTTCTATTTTTATATTTGATCTTTCTTAAGAGTCTGGAGCTAGGCTCATGAAGTATGAATCTGCTTTGTCATCTTGACATGGGAGTCCTCTAAATTCCGGTAGTAGCTGAGCCTGGAGCACTCAGATGCATCCTTAGAAAAACTTAAAATCCTTGGCAAATTGTCAAATAGGAGCAATGAATGTTGTATTAGTTTCCTAGGGCTACCATAACAAAGTAACACAAAGTAGGCGTCTTAAAACAAGAGAAATTTATCATCTCACAGTTCGGGAGGCCTGAAGTCTGAAATCAAGGTGTCAGCATTAGCCACGCTCCCTCTGAGGCCCTGGGGGAGAATCCTTGCTCGCCTCTTCCAACTTCTGGGGCTCCAGGCATTCCTGGGTTTGAGACGGCATCCCTCCCATCTCTCTTTCTTCCCTCTGTGTGTCTCCTCTGTATCCCTCAGTCCAAATCTCCCTTTCCTTTCTCTGACACACACATCAGCCGTTGGATCTAGGACCCGTCCTAATCCAGTATGATTTTATCTTAATTTGATTATATCTACTAAGACCCTGTTTCCAAATAAGGTCACATCTACAGATAGCAGGGGTTAGGAATTGAAAATAACTTTCAAGGGAACACAATTCAACCCACAATAAATATATTTTCAAAGAACTTCATGAGCATTTGCTTTGTTTACCCATTTAAAGTTGACATTCACCCTATAGAGATTGGGTCAGCTGTCCTTTCCCTGTCCCCCTCTCCCCTGCCTGGTGTTTTCTGGTGGGTAGCTGCTCAATAGACACCTGTTGGCTGGCTGACTATTTGCCATAACATGCTAACCTTTCGAAGGTCTGCTAAAACTGGAGGGGAAGTGGAGTTAGAAGTGTTTTCCAAAGCAGCCGGTTTTACAGATTCACACGGCAATGAAACACTGTCTCAAAGGGAGCCTTTTGTGGAAGGCAGTGTGAAATGAAGGGAAAAACACTGAAGGAGAAGATCTCATTCTGAAATGAGATCCTGTTGGCTGGATTTGGTGGGGCGGGAAAGACATTTCTGAGCCTGTTACTAAAGGTGAAAGCCAAAAAGAAACATCTCAATAGATTTGACTGCCTTTTGATACTTCGTTGTGTCAAAGAAGATGATTATCGAAGTTAAAAGGAAAGGACAAGGAAGGGAAAGAAAAGCATTCGGGAAAGAACTGACGTCTGCTCCACTCTGAGCGATGCAGTGATAAAATAAACGGGAACCTTCCCAGTAGAGAAGTATCAGTATTGCTGTCGTGTGAAGGATGCTCGTTTTTAGGTTAATAAGACATGATGCTTCCATCTGATTTGGAAAAGCTAAACTAATAATGCTTTTTTGTGATTGCAATTTTATCTTATCTTTGAAAACCACGACTGTTTGAATATCAAGACTATTTCCAAAAATAATATACGTATGTGCGTGTATGTATAAAACGACCTTGCATTGAATTTTTATTAAGGTAAGATAAAACCATAAATAAATATTCTTATAGGAGTGGAGAGATTAGATCATGTTTAAAAAGTCATTTAAGCTGACTTGATATAAACACATTTCACCATGTTTATAGAACTTCTTTTCTTTAAAACAAAACTGCGAAATAATAATTATTGTTTTGTTTTGTTTTTTAACTCCTTTACGAGGTGTTTAATTTTGGCTTTAACGTGCAAAGGAACTCACAATCCCTGTGGAAATTTCTCAGCTCCTCTGCCTCCCTTCTCTACCCATCCCTCATGCTTTTTTCTTCTTTGCCCCAAAGCCTTGGCCATCTGCTTCTCAAGGTGCTGCTGCTGCATTTGTAAAGGAGAGGCGCTCGGTGCTCGCTCTGCGGTCTCCTCTGGCGAGAGCAGGGTCAAGATTTTCTTCTTACTGTCCCATTCCATCCTTTTTCATAATTAGGGCTCAGCTTTAGTATCCGTGAAGGGGAGAAAGCCAGGGCATCCCTCCTGCTGCCTGAGATGCTCATCTCTCCACCCCTCACCCCTGTGCCCATTCCAGAAGCATTGCTTTTCATCCTCAAGTGGCCTTAGTTCCTTGATATTAGTCAGACAGGCTGGGACCTAGATGTGAGCACAGGACCACCATCACCGGGCCAGGCCTCTCCACTCCACGGGGCTTTGAGCACATCCTGAGGAGGACCAGCCTCTGCCTTGCTCATGAGCAGTTTCCCAGATCCCAGAGCTGGTGGGGAGACGGGTAATTACAGAGGTCATGAAGCACATGGTTGTATACAAGTTGTATACATCCTAAAACTCCACGGCATACAGAAATAGCATCAAAATGGTACTATGTCCTTAATACCCACTAGTTAGTGGCTACTTTGTTTTTACCCCAAGGGAAGGAATCCAGACTCTTGGGTTTCAAACAGAAAGCAGGACAGAGCAAGGGGTATCCAGTGGTCTAAGAAATGGGAGTGATCATTTGCGTTTTGAAGCAGGGTCCAGGGAAGACTTCCAGAGATATTCTGTTTCCAGCTATACCCTGCGACTTCTAAAAATCACTGCACAGGGTTTGCAGTGTATTTCAGATGTGTCTGTGTGTAAGAATTGACTGATGGGTGTTGTGAACATGTAGGTACCCTTCTTTTAACACCCAGTGATTTTGGTTCAGGTAGTCTGGAGTATGCTCAGGAACTTGCATTTCTTTTTATTTGGGGGAGAGAGAGAGAGAGAGAGAGAGAGAGAGAGAGAGAGAGAGAGAGAGAGAGTGAGCGCGAGAGCGAGCACGAGCCAGGGAGGGAGAGAGGGAAAGAGAAAGAATCCCAAGCAGGCCCCATGCCCAGTGCAGAGGCCACTACCCTGGGATCATGACGTGAGCTGAACTCAAGAGTCGGACGCTCAATTGAGCCACCCAGGTGCCCCATGCACTTTTTTAAATGAATGCGTCCTGGGAATCATCTCATGAGCAAGGTGTGACTTTCACTTTCCAGATAAGGAAACTGAGGTTTAGGAAGATTCATTTACTTGCCTAAAGTCACCTAAAAGTCAAGAGGTACAACCAAGAATTCCCTCCAGTTCTGGTGCAAGAGCTTGTGTCGTTAACCCTACTGTGAAACTACCGCAGGGCACATGTAGTGTCCCTGTTGTTAATTCAGAAAGCAAATACGGTATAATAAAGGACTGTTGTTGCTAGGCCTTGAGCCTGTGCACACACACTTGACCCTGGGGTGACACTGAGCATGGAAGGTTCAAAAGACTCTGAGTGGTCAGGCACCAGCAGGAGGAAGGAGAGCTGCAGCTGCTTTGGAAAGTTCTGACCCGAAATAGCAGGAAAAAAAAAAAAAAAAAAGAGGTCGTCTGGACTCAGTTATACCATCTGGATGCAATCTAACAAATTTGACAGGTCAATATAGTCCCTAAAAATCAGGAACAGCATTGAGGTTCAGAGATTGGTCTATGCCTACTCCATGGTAACCCACCCACCCTGAACTTGCCAATCCCTGGATTTGTTTATTTCCATTCTTCCCTGTGAAATGTGTGGGGTTGGACCTTGGCAATCCCACACTTGCCTGGCCTGTGGCCAAGGAGATAGTCTATATGTATAGCACTTGGTCAGCTTTGAATACCTAGACAAGAAGAGATTCCTCGTGTTTTAAAGTCATTGTTAGAGCACGCTTTAAGTTGTGGCTGTGTTCATTTCCCCGATGAGTCACCAATTCGATGAGAGGTAGGACAGAGCCTGAAAGTTTCAGGCTAGAACTGCCCTGTGGTCCTGATTTCCCCTCAGTTGCATGAATCACGCCCTGGTTGACAACATGAGGCCATCTGGCCCAGTAGGAATGAGGATGTTTGGAGCTTCACAAAAATTTTAGTGAATCTTGTTGAGTGTCTGAAGCCTTAACATGTTGCACCTATTCGAGAAATTATTTCCAATAGGTATTAAATACTGCTCTGGCTGAGGGACTCAAAAATACGTGGATTTTTATTTTATTTTATTTTATTTTATTTTATTTTATTTTATTTTATTTATTTTATTATTATTATTTTACCTCTTCTTGGTAGAAAAGTTGGGAAGAACAGGGAACCTCCCACGGTGTAGGAAAGTGGCAAAAGCCAAAGGTGATTTGTGCTGGGGAAAGGCACAGGGTTGAAAACTGGGACCTACTTTCGAAGGTAGTGAGAGACGTGTTGAAATAGGGCTCGTGATGGTGGCTGGCCCAGATGGTGAACTGACCCCAGGGCCCGCCAGGAATGAGGGCCCAGGTCAAGAAGCATGTTCCCCATATTGACCAATGGCCCTCATCTTACGAATGAGGATGCTGTGTTGCCTTCGTTCTATGAAACCCACAGACACAGTCCTAGATGGGCAACAACGATAAAAAACACGATAATTCTTCTCTAGTCTCTCTCCGTGAGAGCCTGTGGGGACAAACAGGCCGGCTCCATCTGGCACCGTGTGAGCTGTCCCAGGGAAGCAAGAGGCTTCCTTCTGGGCCTCGGTGATTTTATGAGCCTCCCTACTTTCTTTTCAAAGGTAGTATCTGCTCCCTTGTGATCAGTCTGGTGGCAGAGGAAAGAAGTAGTGTTTCTTTAGAGTTTTAAATCGTTGCCTTTTAACTGTATTTGGGATTGAAGCTAAAGAGAAAAGCCAATTCGATAAAACAAACAAAACCCCCTAAATATCAGTAATTGTGCTCAGCAATTTCTCCTACACATGAGAAATAGTATTAGAAAACACCTTAACTGGAACAGGAACTTCAATTAGCATATACTTGGTCCTTGATATTTGGGAAAAAAATGAGTTGATGGATTTATATGAATGTCAGGGTTTAATGTGCACTTCTAATTAATGGATAACGATGATCCATAGGCATGATTAATGAGTGGGACGGGAGATAAGAGAGGCATGGGGTTTTGAAATGAAATGGGAAAGCAGTAAAACATGAGAGTGAGCTTCCATTTGGAATCAAAATGACTGTGTTCCTGTGCACGTTTTGCCGTGGCTGGCTACTAAAGTTAACGAATTTGAGCCTCAGTGGTTTTTAACCCGTCAAATGGGAATAATAACCCTCATCTTGATAATATCGTACTAGATCTGGGGACATAATGCTGAGGAAAATTACATACAGTCCTTGCCACTGGAGAGTTTACAGTGTATGGGGATAGGGAGAACCATAATAACCAAATAATTTAATGAATGCCTATAGAATTATAGCTAACCATTTTATAATCACAATCCACGTTTGGAATTCTGAAGATTAGGAAAGTAAATGCTGTTTTAAACCTGTCTTTGGAAACCAGCATTATTTCTTTTTCTTTTTTTTTTTTTTTTTTTTTTCAACGTTTATTTATTTTTGGGACAGAGAGAGACAGAGCATGAACGGGGGAGGGGCAGAGAGAGAGGGAGACACAGCATCGGAAACAGGCTCCAGGCTCTGAGCCATCAGCCCAGAGCCCGATGCGGGGCTCGAAGTCACAGACCGCGAGATCGTGACCTGGCTGAAGTCGGACGCTTAACCGACTGCGCCACCCAGGCGCCCCCAGCATTATTTCTTTATAGAGGCATGCTTCATTTAGAGGACCTGTAAAGAATATGGTTAAAATTGGCATGAGGGATGGTTTAAAACCATAGAGACAGTCTTACCTTTGCTTCTGGGTTTTTTCCTCCTTGTTTCATGTCAGTATTACAAATGAGCGGGTACGTAAACATTTTTATTAAAGATACTCAGAACCCAGTGTTTACTTGACAGCCTGTCTTGTGCTCAGGCAGCAACCATCACAGCAGGTGCCACCATTTCCTATTGTGTGAGTTTTAAAGTAAAAAGGCACAGGGCGCCTGGGTGGCTTCATCAGTTGAGCATCCGACCTCAGCTCAGGTCATGATCTCATGGTTCGTGAGTTCAAGCCCTGCAGGGGCCTCTCTGCTGTCAGCTCAGAGGCTGCTTTGGATCCTCTGTGCCACCTCCCCTCTCTGCCCCTTCCCAGCTCCCGCCTCCTCAAAAATAAATAAATAATAAAAAATGATAATAAAGTAAAAAGGCACAGTGGTGGACCAAAAGAGCAGGTGGGATTGTCCCGTGATCCTGGCATCTGAGGACTGCCCACAGAGCTGGCCAGGCTGCCTTTGTGGTTGGTGCCGAATGTTCTCGAGAGAACACTTCTGGACAGGAGTCAAGACCACGCCAAGTGTTACTACTGAATTCTTTTTTCAACTGAGCAAAATGCTTAACAGAGGAGTTGGAAACATGCAGAACAAAGGGCCATAAATTACAGGTCTGTTTTTTGATGATTGACTTAGCCTGGTTTTCCCTCCTGTTAATGCTGCTTTAATGCTTCAGAGATAGAACATCAGGGGGATTATCAGGCATGGTTTCACCTTTATTGTAGAACTCATCACTTTTCCTCATTTTCAGGGGACTTTTCCCCTTTCATCATCATCACCAAGATACCAAAATATGTTTGGTTCAGTGATTTTAGTATGACTGCCTGTCAACAGTTACTTCCCCAAAACCCTGTGATTAGCGGGCATTATGTGACTGGGCGTGCCACAGTACATGGGAGGGTCCAGCCACGTGCATTTCCCTGTGACTCTCTCTGGCTAGGCAGGACACTGCCATTGATCCAAAATGACTAAGTGTATTCATGTTGTTGCTGACAAATAATTACCCTTCCACACTTTTATATAAGAATCTCACACCATTTCTTACAAACACAAATAGATGACTAGTTTAGCCATGTTACCAACTTTCAGAGCATAGAAATAAACATTTTTTGAAATGCGTTTGCAAAAAAGAAAATTCTAAGGAGCACCCTTATCTGAAAGGAACCAACTGCAAAATCATGGCAAGTCACACTTGTAGGGAAAAAATTCAGTATGCTATGAACAAAGTTTGTAAGAATTCTAAGACGTGCCAAGGACTACCTTCTCACTGTTTTTCCTGCTTTCATTTAAAAATCTTCTCCATAGTTTATTTCAGGGACTGTTTTTTCAGCAGTCCAAGTAACCTACGAGGGCACACACACACATTTTACCTGTATTTGTTTAAAGTGTCCGTGTTGCAAAAAATAGGCAGGGACAGCAGGGTGTTCTGGTTATAATGTAACTGGTTCACCTTTAAGAGACTTTATACCCTTTCTTTAAAGAAGTAAAGAGAATGTCTCAGCAGTTTGTAGGAAATCGCATCACTCAGTTTGCCAGAGTGCTCTGTATTTTTTTTCAGCAAGGACCTGGATGCCCCAGTCATTCTTGGTCTTATCTTTTCTCACCTTTGGCACCTCATAGATCAGAAGCTTCCCGGGAAAGCCAAGCCTCTGAGCCTCTGGGAACCAGGGCATGGAGATATCCAGAAAGTCTCTGTGGGAAAGAAACATCAGTAAGGACTTTGGAATCACACCATTTGACTATGTTCAAGTGAAGCTTCTCTTTCTTTTACCCAGGATAAAGAAAAGCAAGAGAAAGAATATATACTGCTTTTGTCTCTGCTTCATGACTTTTCATACAATGACTAAAGTTGTAGCATTTATTAGGGCTTATTATTATGAAAATGTCTGCTTCACAACTAAACCTACACATAAAATGTGGCCCTTTTGAAAGACACAACAATGAAACTTATAAAAGAAAGCCCAGGAAAATATTTTTGTGACCTTGGGATAGGCAAAAATCTAATATGATAGGACATGAAAAGCACTAACTTTAAGGGAAAAAGTGGACCAGTTGAACTACATTAAGAACTTCCATTCATCAGAAGATTTCCCTGAGAACGTGAAAAGTCAAGCTACGAAGTAGGAGGAGACATCTGCGATATTATTTTCAAACTCTGTGAAGAATTCCTATAAAGCAGTATTAAAAAGGAGAATCCTTTAAATAGGTGCAAGAAACCTTAAGTGAGCGCTTTATAAGTAGGCTATTCAAATGGCCAATAAAGGTGTGAAAATGTGTTCACTGTTTTCTGAGAAGACAATAAATGGATAGATAGATAGATAACATGGTAGCCTAGTATCAAAAACACAGGAAACAATACGTGTTGGTGAGGATGTGGAGTAAAGGGAACCCTTGTGCACTCTTGGTGGGAATGCAAACTCGTGCAGCCACTGTGGAAAATCGTATTCCGGGGGCGCGGGGGGGGGGGGGCGGGTCTTCAAAAAGTTAAAAATAGAGTTACCATATGATCCAGTAATTCCACTACTGGGTATTTTCCCAAAGAAGATGAAAACATTAATTTGAAAAGATACACGCACCCTCTGTTTATTGTAGCATTATTTTCAATAGCCAAATTATGGAAGCAACCCAAGTGACCATCGATAGATGAATGGATAAAGATGTGGTATATATGGTGTATGTGTGTGTGTGTGTGTGTGTGTGTGTGTGTGTGTGTGTGTATTTACGGTGTGTGTGTGTGTGTGTATATATATATATATATGTAATGAAATATTACCCACAAAAGAATGAAATCTTGTCATTTGCACCGACATGGAGCTAGAGGGTGTAATGTTAAGTGAAAAAAGTCAATCAGAAAAAGCCAAGTAGGATTTCATCCATATGTGGAATTTGAGAAACAGAACAAATGAACAAAGAAAATAACAGACAAACCAAAAAGCAGACTCTTAACTATAGAGAACACACTGGTGGTTACCAGAGGGGAGGGGGTGAGGGGATGGATGAACTAGGTAAAAGGGATTAACAGTACACTTATCATGACGAGCACTGAGTAATGTATAGAATTGTTGAATCACTATATTGTACACTTGAAACTAATAGAACACTATATGATAATTATACTGGAATTAAAAAAAAATTACCAGGAGAAAAAAAATAACATGATAGCATTGTATGCTCACTTGAATGGCTAGAATGAAAAAGATTGAGAATCTTCAGATGCTGGGGAGGAAATGGCTGGACTGGAATTCTCATACACCTGTCAGGCGGAGAGTGGTACAATCTCTCTGGAAAACTGACATTATGTATTAATGAGAAATACTTGCATAATGGCCTAGCATCCGCACTCCAGAAGTATGTACACATCTTCACCAAAAGACATGGAGAAGAATGTGTGTAGAAATATTATTTGTGATAGGGGAACCTGGGTGGCTCAGTCGGTGGAGTATCCAACTTTGGCCGAAGTCATGGTTTCGCGGTTCGTGGGCTCAAGCCCCACGTCCAGGCTCTGTGCTGACAGCTCAGAGCCTGGAGCCTGCTTCGGATTCTGTGTTTCCCTCTTTCCCTGCCCCTCCTCTGCTCACACTGTCTGTCTGTCTGTCTGTCTCTCTCTCTCAAAAATAAATAGATATTTAAAAAAAAGAAATATTATTTGTGATACCCCCAAACTGAAAACAACCTGAATGTCTATCCTAGTATAATGGATCAGTTGTGGTATATTTATTCAACGGGATACTACACAAAAGTAAGAAAGAACTGACTACTTCATGGTACAGCATGGCCGGATTTCATATACATTGTGATGAGTGAGAGAAGTTGGACAAAAAAGGAACACATAACCTTGCAATTCTATTTATAGAAGTCTAAAATCAGGCACATCCAATCTGTTAGGTGAGATTTCAATATCGTGAGTTCCTGTGGTAAAGTAGTGACTAGAAGGGTATACAGGTGGGGGTTGAGGTGATGATAACCTTTCTGTTGTTGAGTCTAAGAAGTTACAAGGGGAAGTTATAAGAAATCCCAAAGACAAAAATCATGACAGTTTTTGAAACTTGTGGTGACGTCGTAGGGGAAACCATGTCAACTGACATATTTACATTTTTATAAAGCTAATTTAAGTGAAGGCATTTTGTTTCATGTGAACAGAGGGTGAACTTGGATATAAAAGAAACACTTCCTGACAGATTTGCCTTCATTTTCCCTGGAATTTATTTAAGTGGTGACCCAAGATGAACATCTAGGCACAAAGCAAGGTATCCTGAATCTCTCAGATTCTGTATTTTAGTTTCTTTACTTTCTCCTGACTGCCCGCCCATTAGGTTTGTCGATTCCCCAAATTTAGGTTTGTCAAAATGTTTTCTAGTGCTTCAGGCTGTGGTTTATGTTCTGCACGGTGAGCCGTTTTGCCAGGACTCCACTGCAGAGTGGTGAGGATGCAGTGATGGATTGTCTGTGGTGGGACAGAGACAGATAACAGGACTCCTGGGCTTTGGACTTGGTCGTTCCAGTGGGTGGGGGTGTAAACACCAAGGGAAAATACAGGAAGGGTAGAGAAGACTTGTAAGCTCCAGAGTGGTATCAGATGTACTGGGTGCCTGTATCCGAGGGAGTTGAAAATAGGGTTTGGAGCCTCTAAAGAGTGATTTGGGTTTGTGTTGCAGAGTATGGAATCATCAGAAGGTAACAAGTTTCAGCACTGCTAATGTGACAAGATAACTTACAGTTTACGTCACCAAATTTTATTTCTCAGAATATTTTCTGTGGCCCTGGATCGATCAACTGTGAGTTAGCAGCTTCCATGCCCTAACTTGGCCTCTAAGCTTCATAAACTTCAGATGAGGAACTTTGAATTTTCATTTACTGTGGATGCAGGTGATTTGTCTTAGAAATGTCTTAAAGAATATCTCTTTGTTGTACAAAATATAAAGGAACCAAAAATTTGCTGGATTTACAGTTGGCTTCATGAGATGGAGTGAAACAACTAGCCTTAATTATTTATGCTCTTTTGGTGGGTTAAAATTGTTGTCTTTCAATGATAATCAAGAATATGTGAGAATTGGAAAGATTATGTATTAAGGACAACGTACAAAAGTGAGTGGGGATTATATTGTAGTGTAGGTATTTGAGTACATTTCAAGGATATTTTGAGTTTACTAGGAAGAAAATAAAGGTAAAAAATAAGATTAGAATTTGTAAACTCAAAGAAGAGGCCAATATGCATGAAATCCCTTAAGACGAACATGAACACTTAAATGTAACAGTAATTCGGTGATTCCAGCACATTCACCCACAGATTGACTTTCTGTTCAGTCTCAGGTGAGAAGCAGTGTTAGCTGACCATGCTTCTCTTTTGCCAACCTTGCCCTGTACTCATGGATTCTCTACTCTGATTTAGTAGGTAACAGATCATTCTTCATGCTGGAATGGCTCATATACCTACTGATCCCCCCCCTTTTTTTAAGTTGAAATCAAGCCACAGAAGTACAACTGTAAACACTGCAAAGCCCAGAATTTCAAGTTATAGATGCTACATTTTCACAGGTACCCCTACCAAGGACCATCAGTAATATTTTTATTGATTTATATTGCTTTTATTTTATTTTATTTTATTTTATTTTATTTTATTTTTTAACGTTTTATTTATTTTTGAGACAGAGGGAGACAGAGCATGAACAGGGGAGGGGCAGAGAGAGAGGGAGACACAGAATCTGAAACAGGCTCTAGGCTCTGAGCTGTCAGCACGGAGCCCGACGCGGGGCTCGAACTCACGGACCGCGAGATCGTGACCTGAGCCGAAGTCGGACGCTTAACTGACCGAGCCACTCAGGCGCCATGATTTATATTGCTTTTAAATGTTAGGCCTTCATTTCTATTGCACGGAGATGCAGAATTGTTTTGATCACCGTATTACACAAGCATAATGTATTTCTGGTCACAACCAGATTTTATGGTGGGGTCTCATTCAGATTTTGCTTTTTGAAGAGCCGTTTTCTCAGATGTTGCTTCTGTATCCTGTGTATCAGCAATTCTTACAAAAATCATTGCCAAACTGTTTTTGTTTTATAATTCTAGAGCCCTAGCAGACTCTTGTATTCAGGATAAAACAATAGCAATTATAATGGAAAAAAAGAAGATCTTGATCTGCAATCAGAAAGATTGTTAATTTTCTTCCCAAGTGACCCTTTGGTTTGAAACAGCAATTCAAAACTTAAGTCTGGGAAAAAATACACAAAATGGCTTTGGGTCTTTAAAAAGAAAACTATTTTGGAAAGAACAGGCTATGATTGATTGCACATTGATATAAACATGCACATGGGGCTATTTCTGCAGTCCAGAGATGGAAAAGTTCCTGTAGGAATCACAGCAAAATAGATGCTTTTAAAGGGAGCCTAAGGCACTGGAAGCAAGAGGACTGAGGGCTGGGGAAACAGCCTGAATTGCGTTATTTGAATGTTATTAGAGTGTGTGTCTGGGCTGCCCTTTTGAGTAGTTTATTTTAAAGAAGTCTAGTTGGTGGGATACACAATAAAATCAGCAGGGGCCACCAGTGGGGCTCTGGCCTGGACCTCACGGAGCACAGTGTGGGCTCAGGAAGTGTGTGCATAGTCCCGGAGTCCGGAACCGGAGTTAGAGGTCAGCTGAATAGACCTGAGAGGTGAGACAGCTTGGAGCATCACTCTGTCACTGAAGAGCTGGCAGGACTTGGGCAGGTTAAAAATAAGAGGGGTCGACATCACGTGGTCTCCATGGCGGCTCCCGATTCTGACATTCTGGGACCAGATAGGGGCTGTTATTTACCCGTGAGGAAAGGCTTCACCAAACAGGGTGTTTAAACAGAATGCTGGGAAGATAGGACGTTGAGTAAAACAAAACAAGACAGGAATCTCCTGAGTGCTCTTAAACCACACAGTCAAGGCCGTCTGCAAATACTGTGCATTCGTCTGTGCACCGACAGATAGTTACTAGGCAGTCAGCGGGCCCGGACCAGTGGCAGGTGCTGGAGCTGGGGGAGTGGAGGCTGCGCGGAGCTTCTGCACAGGTGAGTGTCAGACAGGTGATCGGGTGGCTACATGGCAGGCATGTTATGAACTGGTTAAGTCTGGGGTGTAGTCGGAGTTAGGGAGGGACGTCTGAGCTACGAGTAAGGGTGGGTGTCACCCAAGTTAGGGTCGCAGTGGCAGTGATGGCGTGTAGAAAGGGGATGTCTGTGTGAGGGCCTAGGGAGGAAGAACACCATGCTGAGTCTGAGGTTGGGAAGAAGTGAGAGATGAGAGCAGAAAGGGCAACGCAGGCAGATCTCCTAAGACCTGGGTGTTTGTCCCTCGGCAAGGGGGTGGGAGGTGTGTGGGGCAGGGGCCTTAGCCCCATGTCTGCGTCTGGCTCCTGGATCCTGGGCCTCTCTGCACGTCTCTGGCCTCATTCTTGCTCTTTCCTGTGGGGAGAGGGGGAGCCCCTTGCTGCCCTGGAGGGGTTCAGGTGAAGGTGGGAAGCTGGGACTAGTAAGGTGGCAGCAGCTGAGTCCAGCCACCTTGTAATGCCCTCTGTGGCCTTGAACAGAAGTCTCCAGGTTTGTAGCACTGCAGGGATCCCAATCTCAGTTCCACTCAAAGTTAGGACCCTTTGTGGGGCCCAGGATGGGGAGCAGGTAGATAAGCAGTGTTTCAGGAGCTTGGAGCCATCTGTCCTGTTTTCAAAAGGGGCATGTGGAAAGATGTCTAAAATATGTGTAAATGAGGATGTACTCAGGGAGAACTGGAAAGATAATTGGGGCTGTTTTGGACTGAATTGTGTCTTCTTCCCCTAAATCTAAATGTTGAAGTCCTAGCCTCCAGTACTTTACAATGTGATCTTGTTTGGAAATAGCATCATTGTAGATATAACGACTTCAGATGTGATACTGGAGTAAGGGGGGCACCCACTCCAACATGATTGGTGCCTTCATAAAAAGGGGAAGTTTGGACACGGGCACAACACACAAGGAGACAATGCCATGTGACATAGGGGTAATGCCTCCACAAGCCAAGACATGCCAAAGATTGCTGGCAAATCCTCCAAATCTAGGGAACAGCTTCTTCCTCACAGCCCTCAAAAGGAACCAATCTGACAACACCTTGATCTTGGACTTCCAGCCTCTAGAATGGAGACCATACATTTCTATTGTTTAAGCTGCCCAGGTAGTGGTACTTTGTTATGGGAGCCCTAGCAAACTGATATAGGGATAATTACCATAATTCAGAGGTTTACTGTTTTATGGGGTTATTTCTTGTCACATTGCTTAAATTTAACAATAAAAATAAAAATACGTGCCTCTAATGAGGGCACTGAAACTTCAAGGCTGTCTAGCTCTTAATAAGAATATAAGATGGCGTATCAATTTAAATCCTGGTTTGGGACTAATGCCTGTATTGATTGATAGGATCGACCTTCCCACACATGTGGAATGTGAAATAAATGTCAGCATGTTTTTTGAGCTTGGAAATAGTGATATCAGGGCCATTTCTTTTGTGCAGTTAAGAGTCGTTATTATTAAATAGATATAGACATACCTGTTTATCCCTAGAGGAAACAGCATAGAAGTATTGAGGAAATGTTAATACCTACAAGTGACTTTGTTGATATCTTATTAAGTCTTTGGGAAATAGACATAATGGTTTGAAAATCAGCAGAATGGAAATTAAGTTTCTGACTGTGTTTCTGACTCATTAGTGACCTAAGGGCACCCACTAGATTAATATGTTATATTCAGTTTCTCCAGATGCAAGCTAGAGATTAAAAATTACCTGCTATTTTTTTTCTGCTTTGAGTTGTGTCAAGAAGATTAAGGATGACATTTTTTTCTAAATACAAAATGGTGTTATTTTCTGTAGACAGCACAGTTCCAAAACAACATATAGATGTGTCTGGTAGATGCCCAAAGGAGCAAAGCGTACCTGTGTATCTATGTGGTAAATATTATGATTGCTCACATACGTAAGGAAGTGAACATAATTAACGCACCAGATTTCATTATATTACAAAATAAGCCCCAGTGTATTTGCTGTGTGTTTAAGAAGATACGTGAGATAATGATGTGTGTTAAATAAGTTAGAGTTGTTGCCCTTGAAATCATGCTTGTGAGGTAAATTCCCTTATAAATTTTTTCTAATCAAGTTCCTTAGGGCGTACTTTACTTATATAATAAAATACCAGAAGTGTACAATTCGTTGAGTTTTGACAAATGATACACCTAGACAACCACCACCATAATCAAGGTATAGAGTGTTCCATCACCTCCCCAAACTTCTTTTTGTCTCCTTACTTCCAGGCCTAGGCAATCACTGATCCGTTTTGTGTTACTGTAGGTGAATTTTGCTTGTTCTAGAACTTCATTTAAGTGGACTCTTATGGTAGGTAGTGTTTTGCACCTGATTTCTTCCACTCAGCGTGATGTTTTGGGGATTGGTCCATTTTGTGGCACATATCCTGAGTTCCGTTTTAGTGCTGAGCGATACTCTCATCTATGGATGCACCAGGTTTGCGTATCAATTCACCTGGTGATAGATATTTGTGTTGTTTCCCTTTTATATATAAAGATGATGTGAACATTATTATATGTGCATTTTAATGGACATTTGTGTTCCTTTCTCTTGAATGAATACCTAGGAGTGGAATTTCTTTGGCAAACTTTAAAAACCTATTTTCCTACCTAGTTAAATTCAAATATATCTGAAAATTATTGATGACAGGTACCTGCCAGTATATTAAAATATATATTTATATATTTAGTTGGAACTTCATTCCAAAAACATTCTTTTTGAAACAATTTTTATGTATTTATTTTTTATTTTAGAGAGGAGAACACAAGCGGGAGAGAGGGCAGAGGGAGAGTGAGAATCTCCAGTAGGCTCCATGCTCAGGGCTGATGTGGGGCTTGATCTCAGGACTGTGAGATCATGACCTAAGTGGCTCAACCAAATAAGCCACCCAGGTGCCCCTAAAAAAACATTCTTCAAGGGGTGCTAGAGTGGCTCAGTTGGTTAAGCATCAGACTTTGGCTCAGGTCTTCAGCTCAGGTCATGATCTTGCCGTTCGTGAGTTCGAGCCCTGCATAGGTCTCTGTGCTGACCGCACAGAGCCTGCAGCCTGCTTCAGATTCTGTGTTTCCCTCTCTCTCTACCCCTCCCCACTCATGGTCTGTCTCTCTTTCTCTCTCAAAAATAAGTAAACATTAACATTAAAAAAAATCCTTCTTATTCAGACTACCAACATTTTGTAAAAATTTAGAATTTAAATAAGTAATACAATTTGAACCAAAGGAAAGAAGGGTAGAAGGATATTTTGTGCATTTGTGTACTTTTTAGAGAAAAGAGTATGTAACTTTTATTGGATTCTAAACAATGGAGTGAGGGATTAGGACCCAAAATAGGATAAGAATGCTGTTTTAAGTTCTCTAATTTTTATTCCTGGATTTTTTTTTTCAGTTTATTTATTTTGAGAGAGAGCGAGAGAGAGCAAGCGAGCAAGCAAACATGAGTGGGGGAGGGACAGAGAGAGAGAGAGAATCCCAAGCAGGCTCTGCACAGTCAGTGAGAAGCCCGACTCAGGGCTCAAACTCATGAACCATGAGATTATGACCCCAGCTGATGTCAGAGCCTTAACCGACTGAGCCATCCAGGAGCCCTGTTTATTCCTGGATTTTTAATATTAGAATATATTTTCTGAAACGTGGCTTTTCCCCATATGTTACATTTTAAAAATCTCTTCTTATGGAATGAATCGCTGGTCTAACCACACTCTTGGCTTCATTGTACTTTTTTCCCACATTCTTACCAACGCGCGGATTGTCAGCTTTTCAATTTCAGCCATTTTTTAAAAGCCGTTACTAATATCTCATTGTGGTTTTATATATTTACATATTTTATGTATTTATATATTTCCCTCATTAATGACTAATGAACTTGTCCATCTTTTTATGGACTAAATACTTTGCTAAGGTATTCTGTTTTGTAGCGACAATTTTGTATTTTTGTCTTTTTATTCACTTGTGAGTTCTTTATATGATCTGGATGTGGTAATTTTGCTAGATAGATGTATTGTAAATATTTCTGCTCATTTTATGTCTTGTCTTTTTATCTTCTGTACAGTGACTTAGGAAGAGTAAAGGTCTTTAATTTTGTTAAAATCCAGTTGGTCATTTCTTTTTCTTTTTTGGTTCTTTTATGTATTTACTTTTGCTCTGCCTTAAGAAATCTTTGCCTACTTTAAGGTCACAAAGATTTTCTCCTATGTTTTCCTCTTTAAATGTTACAGTATTTGCTTTTGTAAGGTTAACGTTAAAAACAAAACTGCTGTTTTATCAGCAAAAGATGGGTTTATTTAGGGATGAAAGAAAATTGCAATCCAGGCCAAGCAAACTGGCAAATCCATACTCTAATCCGCAGCACAAAAGGAGGGTACCACGCCTTGAAAGGGGGCAGTTGGGAAGGCTCTTGTAAACAAAAAGGCCATTGGAGTAAACTGGGAGTTTGATGTATGGTAGCTTTTCATTGGCTGAGTTTTGACTGTCCGTCATTGGCTGGGCTGTTGCCAGGGGAGCAGGAAAGCCTTTCTTCTTCCAGCTGGGTTAGTAAAAGAGTATCTGTGGGCAAGTTCTGTCTCTTCCTGTTGAATTTGCAATTTGTGATGGGTAGTAGGACACGAGAGCTCCCCCTGCCAAACTCCCCAACTGCATTTTAGTGAGATTTTCCTTTATTAGTTTTCCCAACATTTAGGTCTGTGATTCATTCTGAGTTAATTTTTGTCAGCGTGATTTGGTACTCTCTTAAAATAGACTTTTCTTTCACACTTGAATTAAACCTAAGTTGTATAGCATTTGTTGTTGTTAAAACTATCTTGTAGACAATAGTTTTCATTAAAACAGGATGGTATAGAAAAGTCTTATGTGGAACTCCCTAAGAACATCCAGAAAAGTGGTCTTTCAGCTTCATTTTGAATATCTCCAGTGACACAAAACTCACCCGCTGAGAAAGCCCGTTCTATTCTGTAAGAGTCTCACAGTCAGAAGAACGTAAGTGCCCACAACATTCTTAGAGAGACTTTGAAGCCTTTGGAGTCTCAGACTTGACACACAGAAGGAAGAGAAAGCACAATAGCAATAACTTCTGTTTGTCCTTCCACATTAGGTGATGCAAATTGCATAGTTTTGATGGTAAGGACTTTTGGCTCTGATCGATTATACTCAGCCAGGACCCTGACATCCACCCCAGAGGCTCCTCCTCCACCCTCACACCGCAAGGGAGGGAAGGTACACAGTGTAAGTCTTACTGTTGACCTCAAATGATGCTGTGGAGAGAGCAGTGTGCAGGGAGAGACTAACCTTGCATGAGGTTGGTACCAAACTTGTCTTTTCTGTCACAGATCGTTCCTGGTTTCACCTTCACTATAACTGGTATTATTTTCCTGTTGCTCAAATATTGCTGGTCTGTACTCAGTTGAGAGAAGCTGGAAGTCTTCAGGCCAGGAAATGATTATATGAAAATGGGTGACTCTCTCATTGCACAGCACTTCAAGTCATGGCCCAGCCCAGGACAGACCTGCGCTAGCCGTTAGTGTCTTGGAATATGATTTGCCATAATCAACCACCTTGGTTACAAACATACAACAAATGTTGAATGTATCTTCAGCTGCAGTGAAAAACACTTACATTCCTATAGAGTCAAATTTTACTCACAAAAACAGAAAAGATTCCAGTGAGCTGCAGACAAACGAATGTGTGTTTCAGGGGGGAGATGCTGGGGTGAGGGTGGTATATGTGTGTGTTGGATGCATGTGTTTACTTTTTAATCATTTTGTAGCATTTTACTTTTTTGGAAAGCATGGCCTAAGAATAAAGGATGTCTCCATGTTAACAGGAGTCTAATTCTTTCAGTGGTTACTAAGCTCCAGAAGTGCAGTGGGAGGGGCCAGTAGGAATGTGATGTCATGTAATAGTTTTCCATATATAGGCAACTAGTGATTTTAATCATCAGATGATTTGGCTTTCCCCTAATGTACGGTTGGTTTTCAGAGTCACAGTGGTTTTTTTTATGATGAAAGTCTTAGATTACTGCAATACAGTGAGTGGTCATTTACTACAAACCACTATTTGCCATTCAGCAGGACTGTTGTGATATATGTATATGTTAATGCACAGATAGGATTTACAAAGAAACAGCTCATTTGCTTTATTTGACTGTGTGTAGGGAAAATAATGCCCTCCCTGCTAAGGAAGACCACATACTTACTCCTGGAACCTGTGAATATGTTATCTTTCAAGGCAAAAGAGATTCGGAAGATGCGAATTAAGTTAAGGATCTTGAGATGAGGAGATTATCCTGGATTCCCCAAAGTAATCACAAGGGTCCTTTGAAACTTTCCCAGCTGTGATCAAAGGGATATGTGGCCACAAGAAAAAGACACCAAGATATGTAACATTGCTGGCTTTGAAGGAGGTTTCTAGAAGCTGGAAAAAGCAAGGAAATAGTTCTTCTCTACAACCTCTAGAAAGGAAATGCAGCCCTGCCAATATGTTGATTTTAATCAATGAGACCTGTGTTGGCCTTGTGACCTACAGAACTTGAAGGCAGTACATTTATGTGGCTTTAATTTGTTATCGTATCAATAGGAAACTAATGGAGTCTGTGTCCCTCAGGTGCGGGGAACCGAACTGCAAAATCACAATTAATTATTGTTAGAGTCCAAGGTGATACCTGTGTCCAGGTTTATGTCTGTGTATATAGACATGTACACATACACAGATGCATATATATGTGTATATATATGTATATTATGTATAATTTCTAATTGTTAAAATTAAAAAATCTCTGCTGACTTGCTGTCTCAGTAGAAGGAACCCATATAATAAACAACGTAATAAGGAGTAAAACTGGGGTAATTCCCTCATCTTTGAATAGCAGCTACTGAAAAAAAAAGGATTTCTGAATATATGTCAATATCTTGTTAGTTATACACTACACCCTCCTGTTTACTATAAGCGCCTTTGAAAGATTAAAACTTTTTGAATGCTATTGATTATGATTCAGAAAATATAGATTTTTCTTCTTTCCTTTTCAAAAATGACAATAAAATAAGCAACTGCTATAATGTGTATTTCATTAAGATAAATGAGATTATTGATAATATGCTAAAGCAGCAAATCTCAAACTTTTGTTCTCAGGACAGCATTATGGTTTTAAAAATTATCAAGGACCCCCAAAGAGTCTTTGTTAATGTGGGTTACATACAGTGCCGATTATTGTACTAGAAATTTAAGCTAATAATTTTTAAAAATATATATTCAGTAGTTGATTAAAAATAACAAAATGAACCCATTCACTTGGTAACATAAATTGTATATTTTATAAACAGTTTTCAAAAATTAAAAAATAATGAGAACGCAGGCATTGTTTTACATTTGTGCAGGTTTTTTTTTTTTTTTTTTTAATGACAACAACAGTAGAAAATAGCATGATTTCCATGTCTGCTTCTGAATTCAATCTGGCTGAAGTGTGTGAAGAAAATCCAACTTTGGACAGATATGTAATTGAAAGGGGTAGAGTATTTTAATAGCTTTTTCAGATAATTGTGGACATTCTTCTTTAATCCTGTACCAAAGCTTGACAAACGGTAGTTTCTTGAGGGTTGAAGATTCCATGGCAACGTGGAATCTGCCACCACAATTAACTTTTTGTAGCTTGTTTCATTAAAACCCTTGCAAAGTATCAGTGCGATCACAGGTGTGATTCTTGAGACAATTGCCATATCGGGCATGCAGCAAAATTTTATGTATAATTTCTATTTTGTCACAGAATTATTAAAGAGTTGAATACTCAAGTATTAAAATGTAATACAATCTAATTTTACTAAATACGATTTTTTGCTTCATGGGTGACATTGTTAAGTGAAGCTGGATTTCCTTTATTTTACTTCCAAGTGGGTGGCAGTGAAAAATATAATGACTGCTTTTGTTGTTTGGTGCCACTACCTTGATTGGTGCTGAAACTCCCACAGTTTTACCATCACTGATTTGTCACTATCAGTGTAAATATCAACATAGTGAGAAGCCAGTTAACACCTTTGATTTGTGTGTCTTGTTCACGTTGCATTATAGCTGCAGTGTCGGCTGCTTAGCTGTGTCTTTGCTCTGTATGTCTTTATCCTTTCAGGATCCAGGTTAAAGGAGCTGCCACTATTTGGGACATGGCATAGGAAAAAGTATCAATGGACAAAGGAGCAATGACTTTTAGGTCTTCTGATTGGATGTCCATTACCTCCCATTGGCTAATCCAGGTCACATGACCAAGTCTGCCATTTAGGAGGCAAAGAAATCTATTCCTCCCACTAAAAGGCATTATTGTAAGTCACATGGTGATGGTCTACGATGTAGGCTAGTAACTAATTGAAAACAGTAATTCTTTTGCAGTTCTCATATTTTGCTTCCCTGTAGCTTGAGTTCTAGGGTATATATAATAAAGAGTGGATGGAGTTGCAACAGCTTAGGAGCAAAATCTGAACATTTTGCACAATTCAATGATAAAACCAAGAAGTTTGTTGTCATGGTACTGGGCCCAATTCCAGAGGCAATTGTCTTGAAGATTTATACAATCGGCTAGTTATACAGACTGTAATTCATTCATGAATTCAGAAAAGTGAAAAGCCTATGAAAGCTCCAGTTTGAGGATGTTCCTGTCACTTGGTAAAATTCTCCTAATAGAGATGTGAGTGTCTTTAATGCATTTTTATAGACCCAACCGAGAAAAATTTCTTATGCTTGTCTGAGAGCTCAAAATATGCACCTTTTCTGAGCAAGAAGTCCACAAGGCCATTCTCTATTCTAAGCCTGAATAGAAATTGCTTTGCAGCATTTAAAAATCCACTTCTGGGGGCGCCTGGGTGGCGCAGTCGGTTGAGCGTCCGACTTCAGCCAGGTCACGATCTCGCGGTCTGTGAGTTCGAGCCCCGCGTCAGGCTCTGGGCTGATGGCTCGGAGCCTGGAGCCTGTTTCCGATTCTGTGTCTCCCTCTCTCTCTGCCCCTCCCCCGTTCATGCCCTGTCTCTCTCTGTCCCCCAAAAAATAAATAAACGTTGAAAAAAAAATTAAAAAAAAAATAAAAATCCACTTCTGAAATTTATTTAGCAGGACTAAGCACTATATTCTCTTTGCAGAAGTTTGCAGGTTTTTGTAGTCCAGGCACCGAAGACCAATTCTCAGTCTGATTTTGCTCTTCAGGGATGCGGGAGGGTCTGGATAGAGCTCCCGTTGTCGCCCAGGACTTTTCTCTTTGATTAGATGAAGCACTGGCTGATACATAGGCGACATTTCAAAGGCTTGTGATTAACTGCTTACACCACCACATGCCTTTTTTGATACTGAATTTTGAAGTTGATGATCAGTGTAAAGCAATGAGTACCCATCTGGCCTTAAATTAGGCGTTGCCCTTTCTGCGTTGCTGTTCCTGAAAATATCATTTAGAACGTTTGAACAGGAGAAAGTTTGGGGGAAACCCAGTCGCTCAAGAAGCAGATCTCTGTATTTATTTTTAAAGCTTTTCTATAGAAATGAAAACTGTTCACATCTGCTCAGTGGCACTATAGCATCCTTTTGTAATGCTTAGCTCCCATAAACTCTGGGAGAAACTGTTACGGTCCCTCTGGCAATGTTTGATTCTTTTGACAAAGTATAATACAAATAATTAAATAGCAGTGTTTGATGCCCCCTCCAACTTCCATCAAGAAGGGTTTTGCAAGTTGATGTAATATTTCTATATTGTACAGTATATTTTAATTAAAGTGAGAATGCTGTGTAAGATTGAGCAAATTGTGTTCCATTTGAAGAATTAAAGAATTACTCAGGCTTGCCAGCATGATCTAAAATTCTAATTCTAAACTCTGCTATGAATGCCAGATGCACCGGGTTCTTATTGTCCATCAAATACCACCTGGAAGTATTTATCACAGCAGAAGGAGGAAGCTTCTCATATCTTTTTGGAGGGAGGCTTTTATTAAAATTGGCTTCTTTTGATATTGTCCCCATTTACAATAAATGGAGTCCGTGAAAGGCCCTTAACTCTAATCAGAAATTCAGAACTGATTACAGTGTTTTCATGACCATATAAAAGATAAAAACCCTCAAAAGATTTTGCTTGAGTTGATAAATCAACTTTTTACACACCAGAGAGGAACTCAAAAGCAAGTAGAAATTTGGCAAAAACAGTCTCATTTGTCACCCAACGGGCTCAAAAGAAAATAGTTCAGAAATATTTCTTCTTCTGGAAGAATACCAGTTGATTTGGGCCGTGAGGTACTTTACAAGTTCAGGAAGAGAAGAACACATCAGAGCTTTTCAGCTGAAACTCCTGCTCTTCATGGTTTTATCTTCCGTTTTTAAATAGCGGTTTAAAATTAGTGTCAGTGTTTGTATGGATTAAAAAATATGAATCAAATGATGTCTTGAATCTGGAAAAAAGTTTGGTAATTTGCTTCCTGCCCTGAGAGTGAAGCCCACCTAATTCATATTCTAAAATTGATAATTCAGCCCAGGAGAAGGGGGCTTTTTTTCAGCTTTCCTTAAAATCCATTCCTTTACCGAATACAGACCTAAAGTTTGGGGAATTAAGCAAATGCTCCAAACTTCTTCCCAACTTCCTTTCCGTCGATGGTGCATAAAAATGGCTGAAGTCAGAATTGTCTCTGCTTCGATAAATTGTCTTTCCTTCCCTCCCCACCCTCTCCATCCCTCTCACACTTTCCTTCCCTTCTTGGGGTATTTGTTTGAATATCTGCTAAGTCCCAGATACTCTGTTAGGCCTTTGGAAAATGCCAGTGAACAGAAGAGACAAAAAGCATGAACCTCCTAGGCATTACATTCTGGGGGATGGAGACAAAGGGAGGGTTAAGCCTAACAATTACACTGTACAGGTATTTAAGCAGACCAGTTCATGGTCAGAGCATCATGAGAAAGTCAGTGAGTGATTGTTTCAAAGTGAATTTAGTGGCTTTCTTCTTGCCAGATGAGTATTTTTTTTTTATTTAAAAAAAAATTTATTTTTTCAACGTTTATTTATTTTTGGGACAGAGAGAGACAGAGCATGAACGGGGGAGGGGCAGAGAGAGAGGGAGACACAGAATCGGAAACAGGCTCCAGGCTCCGAGCCATCAGCCCAGAGCCTGACGCGGGGCTCGAACTCACGGACCGCGAGATCGTGACCTGGCTGAAGTCGGACGCTTAACCGACTGCGCCACCCAGGCGCCCCCAGATGAGTATTTTTATGTCTAGAGGAACTTCTCTCCATGTGCACCTTACCTGTTTCTTTGTGTCTCATGGAAATAGAGGACAGTCCTCATTGTGGCTTTCTGTTAAATTGTTCAGCAAAGACCATGTGTAGGCTGACATGGTTGAGTCCTTACTCAATTCACTGGAATGTGCTTTTGTGTAAAATGACAGAAAGCGTTGGAAGAGGTCATAGAATGTTCAAGCTTAGTGCCAAAGAGGATGAGTTTTGTGGACAAACCTTCTGAATCTGAATTTCAGTTCCTCCAAGCAGGATTATCTTGGGCAGAGTAGGTAACCTCTTAGCCTTCACTGCTTCCTCTCTAAAATGTGGATTCTAGTAATATCTGTCAGTTGAAGCTGAAGTGACAAGGAAATACCGTATATAAAGCACTTAGTGCAATAATCCCTCAAAATTGTGGGGGTTGTGGCTATTGTTGATTGATATTGACTTATTGTCTTCCTCCCTCCCTTTCTCCTTCCTTCCTTCCTTCTGTCCATCCGTCTGTCCGTCCCTCTTAAGATCCTTTCTTGCAATAGTTGGTCATATCCATATGTCATAAGTCAGATGTCCTTTTTAAAAATTTTAAAAATATTAAAATTTTTTTTAGATTTCCTTTTTAAAAAATGTTTATTTATTTTTGAGAGGGACAGAGTGTGAACAGGGGAGGAACAGAGAGAGAGGGAGACACAGAATCTGAAGCAGGCTCCAGGCTCTGAGCTGTCAGCATAGAGGCCAATGCGGGACTTGAACCCACAAACTGTGAGATCATGACCTGAGCTGAAGTTGGATGCCTAATCGACGGAGCCACCCAGGCGCCCCTTACATTTCCTTTTTTAAAAAAATATTTTATTTGGGAATAACTGTAGATTGACAGAAAAGTTGAAAATAGAGTAGAGAAAGTTTCCATATACCCCTCACCCAATTTCCCTTAGTGTTGGCCTCTTATATCACCCAAATATATTCATCAAAACTAAGGAACTGACACTGGCACAGTATTGTTAACTAAATTCTAGACTTTATTTGAATTTCGTCTGTTTTTCTACTAATGCCCCCGTTCTGTCCCACAGTCCCAATCAGGATGTCACATTGCATTGAGTTGTGCTGTCTCCTTAGTTTCTCACTGCTCCCTTGCTTTTCAAGACCTTGACAGTTTTGAAGAGTATTGGTTCAGCCTTTTGTAGAATATTGCTCAATTTGGATTTTATGTTTTTCTCATGATTAGTCTGGGGTTAGGGTTTTTTTGGAAAATATCACCCAGGTGAAGTTATCAGGAAGTGCATGATGTCGGCAGGAATTCTCACTGGGATGTTAACTTTGATCACTTAGTCAAGGTAGTGTGTCCCAGGCTGCCATATTTCTTTTTTAATGTGTAGCACCATGCCACTTCATCAGGCTTGTTTCTGGTCATTGCTCCAATTTAATAGCATTAAAAAAAATTTTTTTTAATCTGTTCCTGCACAGTTTGTTAAATGCCAGGAAAACGCATGTTCTAGGAAAGGAGAGAAGGTGGCACTCCAGAGCATGATACGTTTAAGTAGTAAGCTATGTGGATAGAATTTAATGGGAAGAATTTAATAAACTGTAGGCAAGATTAAAAAGTCTGCAAATATTAAATAGTACATTAAAAGGAAAACCACTAACCAAACATCTTTAACTGCATTCACTTTAGGGGATAAATTTATTAGCTGACATTGTGCCCCCATTCCTAGTATGCTGGTCTAGGCAACCAAGGCTCAAAGCTGATTCTCTGCCAAATGCTAGGTCTCTATTTCCCAGCTGTTTTTGTTGTTTAATAACTGCCCCCTGGGCCTAGTGGACAATGATTTCAAAGGTAACACAGACTATATAAAACAGATAGGGAGGCCAGGCTAGCCTTGTTGCATCGCTTACTCCTTCGTTATCCTTAACACTTAGGTTAGTGGATACCTCAGTGAGAAATGCTGAGCTTCTAACTCCAATAGGAAGATGCAACATCAACTTTGAAGATGGAAGGAAGGGGAGTCATGGGCCAAGGCATGTGGGCAGCCTCTAAAAGCTAGAAAAGGCAAAGAAATGGATCCTCCCCTAGAACCTTCAAAAAGGAACATAGCCCTGCCCGCACCTTGATTTCAGCCCAGTGAAACCCATTTTGAGCTTCTGATCGACAGAGCTGTAATACAATAAATTTGTGTTGTCTTAATTCACTAAATTTTAGGTAATTTGTGACAGCAACCATGGAAAATTAACCGAGGTAGGTGATGCCTGAGCTCAGTTATACACCTGTCTCCTTCCCACCCAGCTGTCTGGTAGAGTCATATCACTAGTTTTAGTTTCTTCTGAATTTAGGGACTTGACTTCATTATGCCTTGATGTCTTCCTCTCTGTACAATGGAGTTCTCTTCCCCATTCTCTCATACTTAACATTTTTCTACTCAAACTTTACTTTTGGTTTGTTTTTAAAATTATTTTATCTGTGGAGGATGTCAGTACACACAGTTCAGTGTGCTCTTCAGTTAGATGAAGAAGATCATTACTGGTGTTGGTCATCATCATCTTTGTCTTCGTCGTCGTCATCATCGTCGTCTTCTCCTCTTTCTCCTTGTTTTTCTCCTCCTCCTCCTCCTCCTCCTCCTCCTCCTCCTCCTCTTCTTGTTGACCTTTACTCACATTTCCAGTTCCATTCTTCTCTCCCTGCCTTATTCCCCTAATTCATGGTCTAATATCTCTCTAATGTCTACATATTAGGTTGTGTTGTGTTCCTTAAAAAATATACGTAAATTGTATTTTAGTTTAGATCTCGTTCTGAGTGTTGCTTGCTTTACTCAAGGTTATGTGTTGGAAATCTGTCATTATTAACAAATGTAGATTTATTTTATTGCTTTTCCTGGTAGATGGTGTATTGTTTCATGAATTTGGCAAATTTCATTTCCACTTTCACTCTGATGGACATTTAGTTTGTCTCTGGCTTCTAGCTGTTAGAACGAAGGGTGGAACGCACATAGTGTGTACATACACACATTTTTAATTTTGTAAAATCCTGCTACAGTGCTTCACAGAGTATCTTATCAATATAGCTTCCAGAAAATAGCATTTCCTAAATGATTTCTACTGAGGTTTTAAACATTTCTTTCTATGCCTGTCTGCCATGTGTACTTTTTTTTTTCTCCTGTGAAGTGTATGGTCATTTTCCTATATTGTGGTTTTTGTTATGGGTTTTTTTTAGGACATTTTTATGTAGTCTATTCCTTATTGGTTATACATCTTACAAATGGCTTCTCAAGGCCTGCTATTTTAAATTGATTGTGTCTGCATCATTGTTCGTTGTTAAATGTTGCTAATTTTAACACAGCCAAATCTATGAGCTTTTCCTTTTACACTTCATGGGTTTTTTCCCCTTTAGACTTGTTTAAGAAATCTGTTCTAACCCTAACATCATACATCCATCATACATTTTTTTCTCCTGTGTTTCCCTTTTCACTAATAGATTTAATCTACATAACATGTATTCTTATGTATTGTGTGAGGAGGGATTTAATTATTCCCCAAATGATGAACTCACTTCTCTGCACCATTTGTCATGTAGTAAGGTGTCATGCACTAAGCGATTCAGTGCCATTGATCTATTGTTTTTTCTTCTGGTGCCAAATGTATGCTGTTTTAATTACTGTGACATTGTGAGTTCCCTTTATTTGATTTCCATACTTTTAAGCTATTTTCAGACCTTTACTGATACAGTCATTCTTCAGAGTAAAGTGTGCTCCCAATATGTCAAGTTCCCAGAGACATGATTGGATTTTGTTTGGAATTGCATTCAGTTTTAGATTAACTGGATTTTCGAAATTAACCCACATATTATCTTTATAGTGTAGAATCTTTCCCACATAAACATGGAATATTTTTGCATTTATTAAGGTATCTTTTATGTCCTTTAATAAAGTTTCAGAATCTACTTCATAAATATTTTACACAATGCTGCTTGTTTTCGCAATATTTTAAAATTAATTTTGCTCCCGTTTTTTTTTTTTTTTTTTTTTTTTAAATTACGTCCTCTTGTTTATTTTTGCTGGTGGTGTCCAGTGGAATTCTTCTGTTGGTTCTAATGTCTTGGTTTTCTAGTAGGAAAAGACACCAAACGTCCATAGTATGATGTTGTCTTCAGCGACCTATAATCTTGACTTTTGAAAAGACTTGCCTGTTGGTTGGCCATCTTGGATAACTGTATTCAAATTGGTGGGCATCTCTCCTAAAGGCAAATGAACTGGCTGTTTTCTTTCTGAAGAAGCGTAGTCTCAAAATTTGAGACTCTTTTCTAACTCTAGGCCCCAAAGTAAATTGGTAAATTGCTGACTCTTGGAGGAGACGTTCCCATTAAAAAATGATCAGGAGAGATTTTTATGGCATTATATGGATTCTGGAAGCTTGTTAACATTCATCTGTGAGATTCCTTAAGCGAGGTGACTTTTGGGAAAGAACGTTTGCCACTGTTTTGATTTTTTGTGATCTGGTCCAGTTTTCTATTTCTCAGGTAAATTGCGAGTATTCATTCTTTAATCATGAATATTATCCATTTAATCTAAAATTTCAAATTTACTGACAGATGAAAAAGTTTTATTGCCCAGAATACATGGGACTTTTAAGCTATGTTTTATCATTGATTTCAAATTTTATTATACTATCATCGATAATATAGTCTTCGTAATGGCACTTCTTTAAAATCGTTGGGAATTCTTTCGTGATCTGTACCTGGTCATTTTAAAAAAACATGTGTTTGATAAATGTGCATTTTCTGTTACTGAGAT
This sequence comes from Felis catus, assembly GCF_018350175.1. Taxonomy (NCBI): domain Eukaryota; kingdom Metazoa; phylum Chordata; class Mammalia; order Carnivora; family Felidae; genus Felis; species Felis catus. Next base: position 51,040,746 of record NC_058382.1, on the reverse strand, counting down.
ATGAAATTCCAGGGTTGTTGTTTTTTTTGGTGTGTTGGGGGGCTTCTCCTGCCAGGGGATGAACATTTCTGGTAACACAATTTTAGGTGCCTCACTTTAGGTCAGAGCAGTGAAATGGAGCTTGGAGGCCTATTCTGGGATAGTTTGTCAGTGAATGTATGTAGCATTCTAGTTGATGCTCTCTGAACTTTTCTCCTTAGTGCTACTAACAATGGTTAGAATCTATTGAGCCATGTACTGCGATCAGCTCTTTACATAGTTATCTCATGTAATCCTCATAATAACTGTGTTATAGGCACCACAGTTATAACCATGCTAAGATGGAAAGGAGACTCAGAGGTAAGTGCCTTGCCCCAAATCACCAACTAATGAGGGGCTGAACTGGGCCATCTGACTTGTGTTCCTCTCCCCTGTTACACCACTTGTCCTGTCTTAGATTTTAGGAACACCAGATAGCTCACAGGTGAGGACTAAGTGATGAAAAATTTGTCTTCCAAGCTGAAGCATGAATTTTGCTCCTTGTCTCCATCTCACAGAGACTTTGGGCCGCTCTTACCCCCTGATTTCTTACCCTCTTCACAACTTCACTTTTTTTTTTAAATATGAAATTTATTGGGGCGCCTGGGTGGCGCAGTCGGTTAAGCGTCCGACTTCAACCAGGTCACGATCTCACGGTCCGTGAGTTCGAGCCCCGCGTCGGGCTCTGGGCTGATGGCTCAGAGCCTGGAGCCTGTTTCCGATTCTGTGTCTGCCTCTCTCTCTGCCCCTCCCCTGTTCATGCTCTGTCTCTCTCTGTCCCAAAAATAAATAAACGTTGAAAAAAAAATTAAAAAAAAAATAAATATGAAATTTATCGTCAAATTGGTTTCCATACAACATCTCCTCACTGCCCATCATGTACTTTCTCCTCCCTTCCACCCCCCATCAACCCTCAGTTTATTCTCAGTTTTTAAGAGTCTCCTATGGTTTGCCTCCTTCCCTCTCTGTAACTTTTTCCCCCCTACCTCTCCCCCCTTGGTCCTCTGTTAAGTTTCTCAGGATCTACATAAGAGTGAAAACATATGGTATCTGTCTTTCTCTGTAGGACTTATTTCACTTAGCATAGCACTCTCCAGTTCCATCCACGTTGCTACAAAAGGCCAGATTTCATTCTTTCTCATTGCCAAGCAGTATTCCATTGTATATATAAACTACATCTTCTTTATCCATTCTTCAGTTGATGGACATTTAGGCTCTTTGCATATTTGGCTATTGTTGAAAGTGCTGCTGTAAACACTGGGGTACATGTGCCTCTATGCATCAGCACTCCTGTATCCCTTGGGTAAATTCCTAGCAGTGCTATTGCTGGGTCATAGGGTAGATCTATTTTTTATTCTTTGAGTAACCTCCACACTGTTTTCCAGAGTGGCTGCACCAGTTTGCATTCCCACCAACAGTGCAAGAGGGTTCCCGTTTCTTCATGTCCTCTCCAGCATCTCTAGTCTCCTGATTTGTTCATTTTAGCCACTCTGACCGTTGTGAGTTGGTATCTGAGTGTGGTTTTGATTTGTATCTCCCTGATGAGGAGTGACGTTGAGCATCTTTTCATGTGCCTGTTGGCCATTCAGATGTCTTCTTTAGAGAAGTGTCTATTCATGTCTTCTGCCCATTTCTTCATTGGATTAAGAAATTCCAGTTTTTTATCATGTTATCCAAATTTCATTGTTGCTTATATTTTGTGTGCATATTTCAAAAGTTTCTGAAAGGACTATATTCTGTCTCATAAAATTGTAGCTTTGCTTTTTCCTGTATGCTTTCAATTTTTGCTTTATTTCAAGGATATAAAATTGCTGTGACGTACATAGCACTTAAAATGAGATCTCTTGTCTAATACGAGATAGGAAGAGAGCTTAAACTTATGGTCATAAGGGGCGCCTGGGTGGCGCAGTCGGTTAAGCGTCCGACTTCAGCCAGGTCACGATCTCGCGGTCAGTGAGTTCGAGCCCTGCGTCGGGCTCTGGGCTGATGGCTCGGAGCCTGGAGCCTGTTTCCAATTCTGTGTCTCCCTCTCTCTCTGCCCCTCCCCCGTTCATGCTCTGTCTCTCTCTGTCCCAAAAATAAATAAACGTTGAAAAAAAATTAAAAACAAAAACAAAAACTTATGGTCATAAAACGGCAGGAGAAAATGGCAGCACAATGAGTGATATATCTATTAGAATGTATATCATGTGTCTTTGAGTTTATAAAAGATGTAACAGACTAGCCTAGAGTAACATTCTGGGCTTAGAGCACAACATTAATGCTGAAAACAATTTCGAAATAATATAAAGTCATATAACTAAAATGTATAATCATTTGGAGGGGGAGTTAATTTGGGGGTATCAGGAAAGAGGAAACATGATTAACTTTCGCATTTAGTCATCTAGAACTTGAAGAATAAGTTCTCGAAAAAAGTAAAGAGTTTGGAGTCACGGAGAAACGGGATGTGATGGTCACAGTCAGAAAGAAAGAATAAAGGAAGATAGAAGACAGAATAAAGTATTTTTGTTTAACACAGTCCCTATGTGGGTCACTATCCAAGCAGAATCCCAATCCAAGGAACATGGTCCAGAAATTCAAATAGTTAATTGAAATTAATTCAATTTCTCTATTTTATATAAATATCAACCATTTAGCTAGTTTTTTAAAAAGTATGCTGAAAAGAAGGGAGAGCGAAAGAAATCCTAACATTTCAGACTAAGGTTAGGAAAAGCATCTGGGGGAGGTTTTAGAATGTTGAACGTGGTTCTGAATCATCACAGACACGGAAGAGGAAACTAGGCTTCTTCTGAAGTACTATTTTAAAATGACCATGGATGAAAATTAATTCCCAGTCATATCAGAATACACTTTCCACCTCTAGGCTCCAAATCAACTCTTTAAAAAAAAAAAAAAAAAAACCAAAAAACTCTCTTGCATCGTTTATGTATTGAAGAAAAAGAAATAGTTAGAAAGCCATTGCGATAGCAAGCGTTATCAGTGAAGTGCTTCTTATAGATACAGGATAAGTGCCACAAATGCGAATTATTTTCCTTGTTTGATGACTCGATCTTGACTTTGTTCACACTTGGGTACTGTTGAGATGTTTAGTACTAGTAGAGACAAGATAAGAAAAGCCCTTTCTATGTACTTACAGTCCAAATAGGCGAAGATGCATTTGCAAAATTAATTTCATGATGAAAAAGTGCCAAATAATACAGGCAGTCCGTGTCAGCTGTATCACCACCATGCTGAAGTCAGTTTGTTTGCTCAGTCCTGGGAGAGCAGGAATCTTTCCCCACTGAAGAAAGTGAAGATGTACGAGGCACTGTTTGTGAAAGCCAGATGGTGTGGGGTTCGTTTTAAAAGGCTGGGAATATCACCGTCTTCTGCAGGATGAAAGTGAATAAAGGCCACACATATTTCTTCAAAAGCTAAATGCTCTCCCTTTTTCCAATTTGATTTTCTCAACCAGAAGCTTTTTGTCTTCTGCCAAGTTCCAGAAGTCTTGGAAGGAGAAAAAAGCTACGAAGTCGCAGTAGTCGCTGCAAACAGGCTGGTCAGCTGGACGGTGGCATCTGTGGCTGATGTGGCTGTAAATTCCTGGCTGGAAAAATAAATAATTGGGTCGCTCCACCACTGACGTATTGCTTCCAAGATTGTTTGCTTCATTATAATTCACTTCTGTAAGGTTTTTTTTTTAATTGCGATTTTCCTTATAGAAATCTCTTATGTTTTACTGCTTCGATGATGAGCGGAGATTAGCTTTGCATTTGCAGAATTAAATGACTTTCCCAAAGTATTTCTTAATTTTCATGCAGATGCCACTGAAAATTCCAAGAGAGTGAAAAGTTGTTAGCTGCACTTTAAATACCAGAAAATCTCTGTGTGGGAAGGAGAAGGGAAGAGGGTGAAATTACTTTTATTTTAAAGTTGAACATAGGGGTATTCACTCTGCAGAATACACATCTGGGGAATAAGTACCTGAGGGGAAAACACTTTCATAGTTCAAGTCTTGAACATTTTTAGTGTCAAATGTTTGGATCAATACCATCTACCAAGGAAAAACAAAAGGAATTAAAAATGAAGTGTGATCGGCCACAGTACAATGAGAATAGGGTCCAGGGCCCATCCCAAGCTTGTTTCGGAGAATGAGACCCCCCAACAATATTATGAATGAGTTGAGATCTATTACAGTAGTACCCTCTCTGATGTCCTTCTAATTTTGTAGTCTGTTCCCCTCTCTAAAACAGCATAGTCCGGGAATTACACAATGTTTTACCTTAATAGGATTCTTTTGTTGAACAGGAACATCGGCTCTTAGGTTCTATACCTGCAACCTGTGAATTAAACTGATGAACGAGGGGTGCCTGGGTGGTTCAGTCGGCTCAGGTCATGATCTCATAGTTTATGAGTTCGAGCCCCGCTTTGGGCTCTCTGCTGTCAGTGCAGAGCCTGCTTCAATAAAAGGTTTAATTGTGTGCACGCAAGAGCCAACAGAAGATACAGCCGGTGGCTAAATGGTTAAAGTTAAAGGTTTATATACCAAACTTAAGGTTTATAACCTTATATACAAAGGTTTATATACCAAACTTGGGTAGGAATGGCTTCTAAGGGAAGAACAAAGAGGTGTCTTTAGGAAAAATGGGTTTTTTGGAGAACAAATGGGAGAAAAGAAAGCTCTTGGTAATGTCTGACTGTAGAGATATGAGTAGTCTTTCCGTTTTCTTCTGGGTCATAAAACTCCCCCCAGAGAGGGGACTTATAGCCGTTTGACTCTAGGTTTCTCTCTTTGGAGTAGAATTCCCAAAGAGGGAATTTAAGACCGTCCTCATTTGTTGGAAGTGTCTGTTTTTAGTCAGATAAGGGACGCTCCGGAAAGACTTCTTTCTCCATATGTTGAATTTCCTCCAGTGTCTTGAGCTCAAAATAATCCTTATGTCAACTCTGGAGTTCCAAGTGAGTGGCCACACTTTGAGGAATTCAGGTTTCCAAAACTGGCACTTCAGATGTGCTAAATAAAGCCAGTCTAGGATCAGTTAGTCCATAAAATATAAAGAGGAAGAAAAATGGAGAAGTTTTTCTTAATCCCCTTAAGCCTGAAAAACCTCCCCTCTACTATCTCCCTACACGAATTGGCTACCTACCTTAAATGGCAAGAAGAAACTAAATTTTTCCAAGTAAATTATCCACATAAATGGTTATCTAATTCAGTAGCGAGTTCTGAATAACTGAAATGTTTTTAAATATTTGGTCAGTCAGCTGATACTTACGAAAGATAGATGATTGGCACATTATCACTTCCAAGTTTGATTGAGCCTCTTGTCATTTGACATTGTCTGGAAACCATCTAGATCAATAACAAACATGAGCAACGTGAGCCTTAATTCAATGATTTGCTTCATAGTGAGCATGTAATTATTGTGTGCATTTGACTTTTAGCTACATTTTTGCCTCTTATGTGGGAAAATGAATAGATTCACTGTTTGTACTATAATAAAGGAATGTCAGAGTTTTGAAGTGTGAATTGTATTCATAATTCAGGTTGGACTTATGTATTAGAGATCATACTTCTAAATCATAATGAAAATCAGTGGCAGAATGAATCAATATATAAAATTATCTTTACCCGTACTGGAGAAACAAATCCAAAAGGTAAAGTAAAATCAAATTCTACTGGCATCTCTTACATTTACAGAGCAGAATTAGTGGCTTTAGATTTTGTGGGCTTTTAAAAATACTTATTTATCAAAATAAGGTTGGCAATAATGTCAGAATAAGTGAACTTTATTTTCTTTTCCTTCATTAAGGCTTCATGTTATTCTACGCTGGAAGAATCAACAGCGTGAGGATCTTTAAATGTCTTGCACTGCTGTATTCTCAAGTCTTTATGCTTTCATGTTCTCAAGTGATTTTCTGGATGGAAAATTAAACACCCGCTTATCCGTCTTCATATTTAGTTAAAAAAGAACAGTGTGTGTAATTATTCTGGACTTTTTCTCTAAAGATGTCCCGTGTCAGGTATATCCGGTGTTCTGGAGTCAAATGGGCAAAGCATCTAATGTATAGTATTTTAAGTTTGGTCCAGATGCTGGAATCCAGCAAAACCAAACCACCTGCTGTCTACATGATGTAGGCTCCATGAGGGGGAGGAGTCCACATGGAACCATATTGCCCATACCCAGCGTATCATCCTGCCGAAGCACATTTTATCCCCTCCCCTCTTTCGTTTGAAATTAATTGTGAGAATTATAGGAGAAAAAACAAAAAAACATGACCTGGGACTAGATGAAAGGAAGTCATGGTGCTGAAATAGCATCAACTTACCATATTCTCTTCTCGGGAAGGAAAGTATAGAAGGAGCATAATATTGAAGAAGCCAGTATTTATAAGAGTGATAGTGATAAATTTCAAACAACAGTATGATTTGTTTTCCCTTGAAGTTTTGAATTGTTATTGACAGTATCTACGTATTGCGTTTCCTTTCCCTGGGATGTATTTTTATTTAAAATGGATAAGGCAAGAGTGATTGAAGAACAGAATGTGTTAGCGAGATGTTTCTGATTCTTTCACATCTGGGGCCTTGCTGACCCTAGAGAGATTGCCCCTCACAGGACTAGTCAATTCCTAGAGAGAGTAGGACCCCTCTAGGAGTGTTCCCTTCAGACAACCAGTCCAGAGCCAACTGCCAGAGCTCTCACACCCTGGACCAATGTGCACCTGCCTTAGGTAGCCCAGGGCCAGGTACCAGTCCTCTGTGCCTCAGAAGCCGCTGAAATTATTCTGAGTAGCCGATCCTAAACCTGCTTTCCTGTTCCTCCCTGCAGAAAGCACATTAAAGCCTCTCGCCGCATTTTTCCTTCATTGCCTCTACTCCCTGGGGGACTCTGGTATTCTCCATGTGCCCCCCCTCCACTCCCCAGCCCACCTCCATCCCCCCCCAGCCCCCACACCCTGGTATGGCGTGCCCCCTCCTCTTGGCATCTGTGAGCAACACAGTCTTTTTTCTGGGGTGGTCACTCTGCTCTGTTGGCTTCACCATGTATGAAAAATAATATTTTCAAATAATAATATTTGAAACAACTTTAAGAGATAGACGGTGTCACTGTTAATTTTGAGGCGAGGAAACTAAGCACCCAAGACTTTAAGGTGTCCAGTGTGAATCAGCAAATTAAGTAATGAAGCTACGATTGATTGAGCAGAGTTTGCTCATTTTAAAACAGGCACCTATGAATTCAGCAAAGTTGCAGGATACAAAATCAATGTACAGAAATCAGTTGCATTCTTATACACTAACAATGAAGCAACAGAAAGACAAATAAAGAAACTGATCCCATTCACAATTGCACCAAGAAGCATAAAATACCTAGGAATAAATCTAACCAAAGATGTAAAGGATCTGTATGCTGAAAACTATAGAAAGCTTATGAAGGAAATTGAAGAAGATTTAAAGAAATGGAAAGACATTCCCTGCTCATGGATTGGAAAAATAAATATTGTCAAAATGTCAATACTACCCAAAGCTATCTACACATTCAATGCAATCCCAATCAAAATTGCACCAGCATTCTTCTCGAAACTAGAACAAGCAATCCTAAAATTCATATGGAACCACAAAAGGCCCCGAATAGCCAAAGGAATTTTGAAGAAGAAGACCAAAGCAGGAGGCATCACAATCCCAGACTTTAGCCTCTACTACAAAGCTGTCATCATCAAGACAGCATGGTATTGGCACAGAAACAGACACATAGACCAATGGAATAGAATAGAAACCCCAGAACTAGACCCACAAACGTATGGCCAACTCATCTTTGACAAAGCAGGAAAGAACATCCAATGGAAAAAAGACAGCCTCTTTAACAAATGGTGCTGGGAGAACTGGACAGCTACATGCAGAAGGTTGAAACTAGACCACTTTCTCACACCATTCACAAAAATAAACTCCAAATGGATAAAGGACCTAAATGTGAGACAGGAAACCATCAAAACCTTAGAGGAGAAAGCAGGAAAAGACCTCTCTGACCTCAGCCGTAGCAATCTCTTACTCGACACATCCCCAAAGGCAAGGGAATTAAAAGCAAAAGTGAATTACTGGGACCTTATGAAGATAAAAAGCTTCTGCACAGCAAAGGAAACAACCAACAAAACTAAAAGGCAACCAACGGAATGGGAAAAGATATTCGCAAATGACCTATCGGACAAAGGGCTAGTATCCAAAATCTATAAAGAGCTCACCAAACTCCACACCCGAAAAACAAATAACCCAGTGAAGAAATGGGCAGAAAACATGAATAGACACTTCTCTAAAGAAGACATCCGGATGGCCAACAGGCACATGAAAAGATGTTCAGCGTCGCTCCTTATCAGGGAAATACAAATCAAAACCACACTCAGGTATCACCTCACGCCAGTCAGAGTGGCCAAAATGAACAAATCAGGAGACTCTAGATGCTGGAGAGGATGTGGAGAAACGGGAACCCTCTTGCACTGTTGGTGGGAATGCAAATTGGTGCAGCCGCTCTGGAAAGCAGTGTGGAGGTTCCTCAGAAAATTAAAAATAGACCTACCCTATGACCCAGCAATAGCACTGCTAGGAATTTATCCAAGGGATACAGGAGTACTGATGCATAGGGCCACTTGTACCCCAATGTTCATAGCAGCACTCTCAATAATAGCCAAATTATGGAAAGAGCCTAAATGTCCATCAACTGATGAATGGATAAAGAAATTGTGGTTTATATACACAATGGAATATTACGTGGCAATGAGAAAAAATGAAATATGGCCTTTTGTAGCAACGTGGATGGAACTGGAGAGTGTGATGCTAAGTGAAATAAGGCATACAGAGAAAGACAGATACCATATGGTTTCACTCTTATGTGGACCCTGAGAAATTATCAGGAACCCATGGGGGAGGGGAAGGAAAAAAAAAAAAACAGGTTAGAGTGGGAGAGAGCCAAAGCGTAAGAGACTCTTAAAAACTGAGAACAAACTGAGGGTTGATGGGGGGTGGGAGGGAGGAGAGGGTGGGTGATGGGTATTGAGGAGGGCACCTTTTGGGATGAGCACTGGGTGTTGTATGGAAACTAATTTGTCAATAAATTTCATTAAAAATAAAAAAAAAAATGGAAAAAAAAAAAAATAAAAAAAAAATAAAACAGGCACCTAGCGGACACCTGGGCGGCTCAGTCGGTTAAGCGTCTGACTCCTGATTTCAGCTCCGGTCACGATCTCAGGGTTCCTGGGATTGCGCCCCACATCGGCTCCGCGCTGGCAGTGTGGAGCCTGCTAGGGATTTTCTCTTCTTTGTCCCTCCTCCGTGCTTTCTCTCTCTCTCAAAATAAATAAACTTAAGATAAAATAAAACAGGCACCTGGAGCAGATTTCATCACTTTTTTTCTCCTCTTTGAGCTTTATTGCCTCCTATCCAGCTGAGAAGACACCCCTGCTGTTGTTAGCTAGTACCTTCTCAGATCTCCTCCCAGAATTATATAGCCTCTGATACTATTTTCTTGGTTGATAATCCTTGTGGGATGGAGGGGATAGTAAGTACCTGGTAGGCTACGTATTTCTGAGGGCAGAGGGCTTTGACTTCGGAGAGGATAGGCAGATAGATGTTCCAGAATCTCATCTATCAACTGAAGAAATCTCCCAGCTAACTGCTTTCCGAAGCATGCTGGCGTTCTGAAGGGGTAAATGGCACCTCATTTCTTCCCCTCCTGAGTCTGGAGCTGGTCGAAAGATAGAAACGGAAGTCAGACAGCCGGAGACCAAAATAGGTGCTTTTACTACTGATACAAACTTCCTAGATCCAACTGTCCCAGCTCTCACCCAGGGGGCTTCTTCGCAGTTCCTTCATAATTGGGTGAAGTGATCCAACTTGCCACGGGCGGCGGGACAGCATTAGACGTGGCCCTGATGAACCGAGGACGGTCCTCTCCGCCGACTGGACGGGTTCCACACGCCAGGTTCCGCCTCAGAACTTTGCCTGATTTGACAGGAGAGCGCGAGGAAAAGGGAGGAGAGGCCTCTGCTGTCACTGGTTTCAGCCGAACGCTTTTCGGGGCGCTGTCATAGAGCCAGTGGAATGCTGGCTTCTCCGATAAATAGTCATAAGACTTTGGGAAACCATTCAATTCCTCTGTTTCTCAGGTTCCCCACCTGGAAAGGGCTCATTTATAATAAGCACTCGTAGGACTTGGGATTACTAACTGGTAGAATATTTGCTCAGTGACCAGTACGTACATATTAGCTACTCTCATAATTATTTTTCAGGCTGTTTTGAGAATTAAGTTCCATTCTGTGACCCAGTGATTGTAAAATGAGAAAAAGACTAAGGCTTCTCTTGTTAAATTGTTTTTTTTTTTTTTTTTAATATTTGTTTATGTTCATAGAGGGGGAGCGTAAATTTACTAAGACTGTGAATAATAGACAAGAGTAAAGGCCGGTCCATCCCGTCATGTGAGGCACTCCCGAGAAGGAAACGGACTCGTTTATGCTCATAGGCTTAATTGTGTGTATCCATTTATACAAATAGGCCGGGCAGTCTTTACTGGGAGTTTTACTGTATGTTCACCATCATATATTTTGGCAGTCCACATTTACGAAAGGCTTTGTACGCATGAGGTAATAGTTCTCAAGGCTTTTTTGTTTACTTCTACTCACACAGAGAGTAATTTTGGAGCCCATGCTGTGGGCCCAGCCCTGTGCTGAGGGGTCTCATTCAGCCATTTCTGTGATCTCAGGGAGTAGGCGGCCATGTGTACTTAACACGGAGCTTCCTGTAAGCCGAGGGACTTGCCCGATCATATGGCCTAGCAGTGGCCTTGAGAACGGAAACCCGCCCTTGACCTGCTCCAAAGCCAAGACCCAGCCCCCCGCTCGGTTTCAGAGTCGGGTGCCATTCCTCCTCTTAGCCTTCCTTAGGGGCTTCTGTCAAGCAATGTTTATTCATGTGAGTGAGGTCTGTCTCGTGACCTGTAGTTAGATTTCCATTGCATTTATTTTCAACAGATGTGAGACCAAGTGAAGCCTCGTTTCTAGGGACTGGATCTTAGCGATCTTACAAATCAGAGTTTCAAAAAAGTGCCACTTCATCAGTTCTGCCTTTAGGAAGTTTGCCTTTCACACTGAAAGATACTTCTTAAGTCGGAAGAAAAGGAATTTGTGGTTTCTCTTTGGTGCAAAGCTCCCGTGATAGCATAAATCAACCGTAAGGTGACTTCTTTGGGGGAATTCTCTAAAGAACCTAAGCAGATGGCAACTTTAATTGGTCAGAGAAGCATCACTATTTATTGATACGATTTAATTTATTCCTCTATAAATCATCTTTTTAGAAATCTAAGGGGAAAGAGATGCCCAGATATTCTAATTCACTAAAAACACTTGTTAGAGCACCTTGGCTGTGGTGTTACGGACCAGATTTCCAATCCTATTTGAAATTCTCGTTGACTTTAGCTTGGTTATGGTTTCCACGCTGAGTGAAACACTGGAACATGTGCTCCTCATAGGTTTAAGAGCAAACGTGTAGCCAGCCTCACGTGTCTCACATTTTACCTTATGAAGAAGAATAAAAAGTAAGATGTGCCATCACCGTCATCCCTCCTGCCGCCTGCCATCATTGTAGACTCAGGTAGCAGATTGATCATATTCTCATTGGACATAGGGTATTCGTTACCTGGACCTCCCTAGCAGTTCTCACCATCCTCCCTGTGGCTGCCCTGGGTTAAGGTGGATACTTATGCATAGGCCTGCCTGTGCATGCAGATGCGTGTATCATGAATGCATCTAGGCATACAAAGTAATTTTCAGGGTTTAAGGCTGGCTCTGATTTTTAAAACATTTCTTTGAAGAGAAAGACATCAGAAAACACCAAAAGATGCACATACTTAAATATCGAAGGTGCCATTCTGCCACATTCTGAGCTCCCAAACATCTTGGCTATAGAAATATAAAATGCCACGGCAGAGAGCAAGCTGGATCCCTGTGGCATCTTGGAGAAGTTAGAGCCATGTAAAGGGGTTAAAGAAGCTTGAGTTTGAATCCTGTGCCGTTGATTATTTATTGATAGGTACTGTCATTTTTATTATTAGTAGCTCTCCATCACTTCCTATCTCTGCCGCGTGGTAGCTAATACTTGAAATAGGAGTAGGAAAAATAATGAAAATGGATAATATTTCTTCGTCACTAATTAGGTGTCATGTCCTTCTTTGGCACCTTATGTACATTATCTCCCTTCGTCCCCAAAACCACCTTATAAAAAGGGACTTGCTTTCCAGATTAAGAAGCTAAAGTTTAAAGGGATGCCATGCTCACTGTCACTTAGATAAGAAGTGGCAAGTTCCAGGGGTTGAGTGTTGGTGTGTTTGATATCCAAGTCCATACTCTTCACTACTCGCTTGGTCGCTGCATTTCCTGAGTCTCAATTTATCCAACCGAAAGACGGAGATATGATGTATTAACAGAAGGATTAAAGAAAATGAACAGAAGCGCTGAGGACAGTGTTTGGGGCACAAGACAACTCAGGTCCTGTTAGGTCACATTTTTGTTCATTTAGAAATGGATATCGCTGCAAGTGACAGAAGACCTGAATACGATCGACTCAGCAAATCGAGGTTTACTTTTCTCCTGCAACGGAAAGCTCCAGGGGGAAGTGGCTGTTGGAGTTAGTTCAACTGTTGAATCGCGTAAAAGCTGACACTCGTCGGATTTGTTTGGTGTTGTGTTGTTTGTAGAGTAGATGCTCCCGCGCTGCAGATCCTCTGTCTGCCTTCACCGATGAAAGGAAAAGGGACAGGGACACCAGCCTCAGCTCTCCCTCTTAACAGGAAGATGGGTCATTGGTGTCTACCCTGTGGGGAAGAACTGGGCTTGTGGCCGCTTCTCACGCAGAGGAGGCTGGGGAAATGCATTTAGATTGCTTTTGCTAATCGTGCTTTAGTTTTTCCTGGTGTCTGTTGTTTGTGGCAAAAAGTTGAACAGGTTTGGTGATGCCTTTTTATTTTTTTCAGTGAAGCATTAACTTCTTTCATCGTCTCACCTTTTCTGCTTTTAAAGTTTCCCTGAACACGAGGTTACTTTCAGCTGGGAACATACTCGGAACTGTGTGTCTGGGTAAGACCAGATCCAGACAGGAAACCGAGCTCTTCGGTTTTTGTTTGTTGTTGTTTTTTTGTTTTTTTTTTTTTTTTTTTTTTTTTTTTTAGCCATACCGATGCTTGGGATGGAAGGGAGACAAACCGGCAGTGAAACTTTGCTGTCTGAATGTCCATATTTCAAGTTGGCAACTCGATAAACCAGGAGATGGTAAAGAGCGCAGTAATAATTTCTAGGATATCTATTAGATATGTGGGGCCTGAGAATATGATAGATGCGGGACATGGAGAGGGGTCATCACGTCCCTTTAACTTTATTAAAACGTGGCGTGAGTCATTGTAATTGTGTTCAGCGGGCATTTGCTGAACACGCACGGTGAAGGACCAAATGAGTTCTCCCGCTTGGAGTGGGAGCGGGTATTCGTCTTCTGCTCTGTGGTGGCGCTCCCTGGGGTCCGATTGTGTGAAGGGGGCCACTTTGAAGTGGCATCAGAGAATCGGCAGGACCATCCACGTAGCTCTATCCTGGAAACACAGATTAATAAAATGTAATTTCTTCCTACAAGATGCTTATAAAGGTGGGAGGAGAATTGTGCTGAACTACAAGACAGAAGATGAATATGATAAAGGAGCCTAATAAGGGCTCAAAAGTGCTTATTCAGTCCCTAGTATGATTAATTCCAAGGCTTTACAGGGGAAATGTTATTTTTAACTGGAGAAGATTAGCATACTTGGCGAGTAGGAAATGATGAGGGAGGGTGCGGAGTGGGGAGGATACAGGATATATTGAATGAGGTAGGACGGGGTGGCTTGAATTCAGGGTGTGTGAGGCATAAAAGAGAGAGAAGTTCATTTGGAATCTGAATTGGGGAGGCAATACATGACTTACTAACTTTAAAAATCAGGTGTCTTTTTTGTTCTGGCTATGATCGTTAACAAAGGTTTTTTAATTTGAGGTGAGGTTGGGAATCATCATGGTTGCGTTTTTTAGACATGTAAATTAGCCATTATGAAAGATACGTTGGCGAGCTAAGAGTTGAGAGGAAGGATGGCAGGTGAATGTTAGTAAAAGAATACAGGCAAGAGAAATGGGACAGATCAGAGTATAAAGAGCAACACAAGGGTTTAAGGTATAGAAATCTCCTATTTTTTAAATCAGAAAATTGGAAAAAAAAAAAAAAAAACAAGACTGTCCTAGGAAGACCTAAATCCACTCAACAAAATATCCTCTGAATTACTTCTGTGTGTAAGGCTATAAAAATGGGGTCTATGTTGGGGCACCTGGGTGGCCCAGTCGGTTGAGCATCTGATTTTGGCTCAGGTCACGATCTCACAGTTCGTGAGCTTGAGCCCCGCATCAGGCTTGCTGCGGTCAGTGCAGAGCCCGCTTCAGATCGCCTGTCCCTCTCTCTCTCTACCCCGCCCCCATTCATGTGTATGCATGCGCTCTCTCTGTCTGTCTCTCTCAAAAACATTTTTTTTAAAAAAAGGTATATGAATGACTCCTAGTAATGACTAAGTAGCTTGTCTTAGACTAATACTTCAGCAGATAGCAATTATAACTCTAAACCAATATGAGAAAGTAATATTTGAGTGGACTAGAGAATGACCAAATGTGGTCAGAAACAGATAAGTAAATGGTCTTTGAAAAAAGAAATTCTCTGGGGGCGCCTGGGTGGCGCAGTCGGTTAAGCGTCCGACTTCAGCCAGGTCATGATCTCGCGGTCCGTGAGTTCGAGCCCCGCGTCGGGCTCTGGGCTGATGGCTCAGAGCCTGGAGCCTGTTTCCGATTCTGTGTCTCCCTCTCTCTCTGCCCCTCCCCCGTTCATGCTCTGTCTCTCTCTGTCCCAAAAATAAATAAATGTCGAAAAAAAATTAAAAAAAAAAAAAAAAAGAAAAAAGAAATTCTCTGAATATGATGGGTTCTGCTAATTATGTTTTATATCGGACCAAGACCTTGCGAAGAAAGCCACAGTCTTGCTGGTTTACAGTCAGTGAAATGGGAGTTAGAGGATTCTTACTTGCGAGGACAGGAGGTGAGAAATCCCAGAAAGAAGGAACCTATGGAAGGGAAGCCCCCAAATCCTTGTCCTTACCCTTGAACTTTGCATGTATAGGGGAGATGCCACCAAAGTTGCCAGCAACAGCAGAAAGCCTGAAAGAACTAAGCAGAGATTTTAACTCAGGGAGACAGTGGTGGAAGTTTAAGTTAGGCCAAGTTAACTGTTTGCTAAGACAGAAATCAGCACTTCAAGGAAGAGAACCAGATTCCAGAGTCCCTAACATATCGTGAACAGTATCTTCAATATAATACAAAAAAATTAGACATGTGTAGAAATAGGAAAATATGACACAAAATCCAGAAAAGATAGAGTATGTAATGACTCATGACAAGATAACTCAAATACTGTAATTGAGAGGTAAAAACTTTAAAATACATACTATAAATGTATTTTCAAGAACTTAAAGGGAATTACAGCCATAATGAGAGATGAGAACATCTTAAGCAGAGAATTACAAACTCTGAAGTAGAATCAAATGATTCTAGAGCTTAAAAGTCAAGCATGTGACATGGAACATTGACTGGATGGCTGTAAGAATATCCTGATAGTAGGAGAAGAATGGGTCAGTGAATTTGTAGATCTAACAAAGAAAATATCTATTCTGAAGAACAGAGAGAAACAAGATGAAAGATTTGAACAGCCCCTCAGTGATTCATGGGACATATCAAGTGATATAACATATGTGCAATTTGAGCCCCAGGAGAGGAGGAAAGAATGGGACAAGAAGTATTTGAGGGAAATGCAATGGCTAAGTTTCCAAAGTTTGGTGAAAACCACAGACGTATCGGTCCATCATGCTTAGCAAACACCAAACAGGATGAATGCAAAGAAAAGCTCAGCCGAACACGTGACAGTCAAAATGTTAACAACCGAAGATGTCGAGGAACTGTTAAAAGCAGCAAAAGAAAAATGACACGTTACGTAAGGGGAACAAAAATATAAAATGACGACTGATTTCCTCACCAAAAGAAATCAGAAGGCAATGTGACGTTTAAAAAATGCTTAAAGAAAATAACGTTCAGTTGGAATTTTACGTAGACCAACGACCTCCTTCAAAAACCAAGGTGAAATGAAGACATTTTTCAGATAAATGAAAACACTTAGATCAGGACCCCAAGAAATGGTAGATTCTTCTGGATAAAAAGCAAGTGACCGAAGACGGGAAGCTAACAACTCTAGGTAGGAATGAAAAGAAATTGTAAATATGTGGGAAAATATAAAATATTTTTATTCCGTTAATTTTTTCAAAGAAGTAGAAGTGTTTAAACAAGATAATATGATCTTATCAGGATCATAGTGGAATAAAAATGTGACAGTCCACAAATGATGGTGCCAAATGGGACTCCACTGTTTTGGTGTCTTTGTATTTTATGTGAAGAACAGACTGTGATAAGTTAAGGGAAATATATCCTAGAGGAGACTTTATCAAGCAAATTTCCATGAGAGAATTAAACAGTAGGGACAATGTAGGGACTGTTTTAATTGTCCCAAAGATGGTCCATAGTTGCTGTCATTCTAGTATATAGATCAGTTAATACATTACATTCATTGGGTATTTTGGGCCTTAACATTCTCATGGAAACTCATTTGAGAAGGGTTTCACACAAAAGAAAGACCATAAACTTTCAATGTCATGGATAAGAGAAGAGCTATTGCTGTTGATCCTACAGATATTAAAAAGATAAGTGAAAAAAAAAGATAAGTGAACATTACAAACATTTTAATGCCAATAAATCTGAAAACCCAAAATATATAAAAACATAAAAGCCAGAACTTACCCAACTGACACAAAATGAAATCAGACAGACAGACAGACAGACACACACACACACACACACACACACACGTGCGTGCACACACACATTAAGTGATTTGAGTTCTAAAAAACCTTCGGATACACATATGTTCTAAAAAACCTTCGGATACACACAGATGTGCACACTCAAAACAGAAGGAGTCTCACTTGTTGGATTCTATCAAACATTGAAGCAGGAAAGAACACCCAATAGTACAAATTCTACAGGAATTATTTTTTTTATTTTTTAAAGATGTGCGTGAGCAGGGGAGGGGCAGAGAAAGGAGGGGACAGAGGATCCAAAGCAGGTTCCGTGCTGACAACAGAGAGCCTGATGCGGAGCTTGAAGTCACAAACATAGCCATCATGACCTGAGCCAAAGTCAGACACTTAACTGATTGAGTCACCCAGGTGCCCTTCTCCTTCAGGAGTTAGAGGAGGAGGGAACACTTCCCAATTTGATTCATGAGGCCAGCAATCCTCTGACATCAAAGACATTACAAGAAAAGAAAATTACAGACTCCTATCTCTTATAAACATAGCTGCACACATCCTTGATGAAATATTAGCAATTTGAGTTCAGGACTCTATCAACAAGATAATGTATGATGAAAAAGTAGAGTTTATCTCTGGAATGCAGTTTTGATTTAACATTAACAAAATCAATCAAGGTTTTGTACCATTTTAACAGGCTCATGGAGAATTTTTCCTCAAGTCACCATACCTGCCCTGGGAGAGAGGAGAGATTTTTTTCAAAACAGTTATTAGCCTGTTTATGCTTTAGGTTAGGAATCCTGTTGCGAAAAATGCTACATCTAATTAGTATTTGTACTGTTGACTTTTAAGCAGTGACACCTTTTGTCAGTGCCAAGACCTGGGCTCCAAAACAGTGTTGGGCTTAAATTGAGATTAACTTAAGTCATAGCTTATGATAAGAGGGGACAGTTGTTTTAATTAGTAGGTTTTTTAAAAACCCTTGTGATTTTATATTAGTTCTGTTGAAAATACTCTTGTATTCTTCCATGGTTTGGGGAGTCATAGGGAATCTAAGAAAACTGTGACAGGTTCTACTGACCTTTCCACAAGTTTGTTGCAAATGACAATTAATTTTTCCACCCATTAGAGCAACTCATAGAGGGTTCTCATTTTAATTTCTAATGTTTCATTTGGAAAATGTGTGTGTGTGTGTGTGTGTGTGTGTGTGTGTGTGTGTGCACACACATGCGGGCGCGCGGGTCTGTCTAGTTGGAAAGGATTTGCTTGTTAGCGAAAAGAAAACGGGAAAATTAATAATTTGAAGCCAGAAAAATAGGGTTGAATTTGCCAATTCCCACATATTCACAGAAACTATCTTTGCTTTTGGAAACACTCTGATGCGTTGTTATAGCATGTAATCTGCTTTTTGGTTCGAGAATTAGTAAAGTCAAGGTGAGATAGCTGAGGGATGGCAGGGTCTAAAGAGCTCTCACATGTCCTAACTTCTATGTCACTGCTATTTTGTCCATACCCTTCATTTGATCTATTTTGAATTACATTTAAGGTGGACTTAGAACAAAATACAAGCATAATGTGCCAAAATTAATATTGTAAAATATATTTCTAAATGGTGGTACAAGAGAGACTTTTTGTAAATACAAACTTCTAGTAAACATTTTCACTTGGACTGAAACAGAGAAAACTTACTAAACAAATGTCCTATTCATGAACAACATAAAAACAATATATGGATTTAAGACACAAAGATTAATTAAATAAAAAGTGTAGCTTCAGGGCATTTTTCTAAAAAAAAGGTATAATAGCACCACAAGTTACAGAAGCCAACGTTGTGCTTCTATTTATTTGTTTTTTATTGTTTCTGTCTACAACGGATTAGTGTATTTCTGGAAGTTAAATTATAATTCTAAAACTTGGATCTGGCCCGTACAAAGATGTTGCCTTTTGAGTATGTTTTATCACATTTTTTCCTTGGAAGAAAATCCTCCTGCAGAATTACTCAGTTTTTTAAAATATAAGTCTAATGATGTTGCTTCTGTTTTAAAGAGTTTTCAATATCTCTTCATCTTCTATCCTATAAAATTCAAACTCCTTAGCACTACAGCGTATGCGTGTCATGAACTGTCCCCTCTGCTCCATTTACTCGTCTGTTTCTCTCTTCCGTCATTACTCGCATACACCCGTACTTCAGTCTTGCTAAAATACCTACTGTTTCTAAAATGTCCTGCCTCTGATATTTTGCTTGCGATGTCCTCTCTGCCTGGAGTATTCCCACCTTCTTGCCAAATTAATTTGCTAACGCTTAAATATGTCGCTGAAACGCTTCTTTCCCTAAATAACCTCAGGCGGGATGAATCACTTCTTCTGCGACTCTGCAGTGGTTTATGTATCACACTCATGGGACATATGTCACATTGTAATGCATTTACGTAGTTGATTATTCCACTTGATCAGAGACAGACAAATGAAATTGGCCCTGTGCCTGTTTTTGTAAATAAAGTTTTATTGGTGTACAGCGAAAGCCATTCATTTACATATTGTCTCTGGCTGAATTCATGCCCCAGTGGCAACGCTGAATAGTTGTGACGGAGATTAAACGGTCTGCTAAGCCTAAAATATTTATTATCTAGGCTTTGACAGGAAATGTTTGCCAACCCCTGTACTAGACTGTGACCTTCAGGAGAGCGAAGACAAGAGATTTATTCACGTTTGAGTCTTTGACATTTTGCTTTGTGCTTTCCACATTTCTTAATTATCTGTTGAACCAGCTGCAGACAAGTATGTAACAGCGGTTAAGAGTATATTCTCAGAGGTCCAGACGTCTGAGTTCTCATCTTTCCACATCCTAAGTGTGTGACCCGAAATGAATTACACCATTCGTCTTTCCCTCAATGTTCTTTTGTGTAAAATAAGAAAATAATAATAATGTCTTCCTCATATGCCTGATGTGAGGATTAAATCTCGTCAGGCACAGGTAGCCCTTGATTTAGTGACTGACGTGTATCAAGCGCGCAATACACATTACACATCATTCATACCGTGCTGTAGGACTTTAGTCATTAATTTCAGGATTCTGAGCCTCATTTTCTTCCCTGAAGTGGAAGAGATAGTTTACCAACTTCCTGTATACTTCTATAGAAGTTTAGGATTACGTGAGTCCGTGGACGGTGCTCAGGGCCGTACGGGGCTTCATCGGGGCTCCTAGGGACCTCTGTGAGAGCAGTGACATTGGCTTCGGGCCAGAAGAGCGATTGACTCAACCCCAGTATTCAAGTTACCCTCAGAGCCAGAGTCACCCCTTAGAAAACAGCCTTTCATACCTTAGGAGATGAAGGCTTCACCATCCATGCTCAACTGAAGCAAGGCCAGACGGCCATCCATGACCCTGGAACGCCTCTGACCAGACAAAAATAAGTTACTCCAGAAATTGCCAAGAGGCTCTGAGATGTGTCGTTCTGATGACATTATAAATGTAGAGTCACCTTTGGTTAATTTTTGCTCTACCTAACAATTCTGTTTTAAAGACGCTTTTTCTCAACAAATTGATAAGTTGTGCAGAGATACTTTTATTTGTAAATGCAAGTAGAAAGCTTAAAACATCAAAAGGCGACTTCGCATTTGTGTTTTACTGTGGTTTTGGGAAAAGGTTTCTTTTCCAGTTTTCAGGAATCAAGGAAGATATGCAACCTTAGATCCAGGACCTTTCGAAGAATGGAGAAAATACGACAGAGGTGTAAAGAACAAAAAAACAATCAAACATGCTCCAAAACTTCGGAGAAATTGTGTTGTCAATCAAATACAGTGACCTGATATTTAACTCAAACCGGTAGTAGACTCCTTTCTCGTGGTAACAAAGAGGTCCTTGTATGCTGAACATGTCCGGGAGCCCTAAAGACGTATTTCTAAAAGGTTATTTCACGTAAGGACTATCAGTGCCTGTGGTGAGGACCAACAAGGATTATTATCAGCTTAAATAAAGACCCTTAAATATGATGGAAGGGTTGACTCAGGAGGAACATAGGAAAATATTTGGGAGTAGATTTATTTGTAAGGTTGAGAATATCTGAGTGAAATACCTTCTGTGGTCCCTTCTAATGTTGATCCTTCCTGGCCCATTTACCACAAAACAACAATCTTTTGGCTTTTGCCACTTGAACATGAGCCGATCTGTGTCCACTCTCCTCACGTGGTAAAGTTTAGTTTTTAAAATCAGAAATGATACTTCACACATAAAATACATTGTTTCCCCTGGAGGCTTGTTTGTTGAATGATAAAGAAACCGCCAAAGCAGATCTTCTTTAGAGATCTCTACTTTTAAATTTTTTGTAACCGCATTATTTTTTTGTGTCATTTGCCGGCGCCTGTAAGGAAGAGACCATCACACCCAAGATTTATAAGAATTTTCGGAGTCCTTTAATTAAAGAGAAATGAATGGGGTGGATAACTTGAAGAACACGCAGAACTTTGTAAATTAGAAACAGAGAAACACTACTGCATCATTTCAGGCTACACTGTTGGCAGATAATAATTACATGTTTTGTCTGTTATTTTTTTTAAGGGCTGTGAATTTCAAATGATAACGCTGCTCTCACCTCGATGTGGGAAATTGAGTCTGTATCATCAGCTCAAGTTTTTCCTGCTTTCCTTGTATCCCATTATTTAAAGCGTAGTCTTTCACAGTAGTTAATTATTATATATTATCTTCCCTATAATTATTTTTTTTCTTTTTCTGCCTCACTTATTTTTAGATGTCACAATTGCACTTAGTTGAATACTAGATAAAAATACATGGAGTTATTGCAATCTTGCCTCATTACTCTGCCCCTCTCCTGCTCTGAGTCATTTTTTGTGAACTTCTTGGAACTCCTTCCAATCTGCCTCCTTCTCTGTGTCATTTCACTGAGCCAAACGAAAAGCCGGGGGCAACCTCGGCGAATAAAGACAAGAACCTTCACTGCTGCCTGGAAGCGAGCGGCACTTCTTGGTGGCATTTGCTTGTTAGAAAACTCCCTCACTTGTATCTCTCTGTCTTCAAAGCCTCGGAGGCTGGGTTTTTTCATTTCCTGGCCACCCCGCCCTGTGTAATATGCCTTATTTTCAGTAGGCTTGGCCGTTAAGTGTTCCAACTGGAGTCAGAACCAGAAGGTTCTCTGAATTTCTAGGCTCTGTCTGGTGTCCAGCACTGTTAAATGATTTCATTCTACAGCGTCATTTTGTATGTCTTGGTCAACATTCTGCATCCCCTGTCTAGCATGGTACCTGCCACATCCCTGCTGTAAAGACACAGACTCAGTGACGAAAAATAAAAGAATGCGATCTTTACCACAGGGATGAGATATCAAGATTATTGTTACGTCTCTCGAGGTCCAGTAAGGAGACTGAAGTCACATCAGTTATTTTAATAGAGAAAAAAAAATCTGATTTAAAGAATTCTGAACTTGATATAACGGATTGTTTACGAGGCAACTGTTTACGAGGCAGAGAAAACTGAGCTGTCACAGGTCGCAGTTTCAGAAAGCAGCTGTCACCACTCCGGCTGAGTTTGGAATGATTAAAACCAGCGCTTGGACGACACCCTCATGGGACTGACATGCGGGCCTCTGAGGAAGAGTCATTCTCAGCTGGTGCTGATGTCTCTGATAGCCTAGGGGGAGCCCCAAGAGGCTGGGATTCTGGGCTTCGAGGCCAGCTGTTCCTTCTCGGTGTAGGTGTCTCTGAGAAGGGGGCTCTGGGGAAGCTGGTCCTACAGGCGTTGGGAGAATTCCAGGCTAAATTCAGATGCTGCCATAGGAATGTACCATTGCTTCCAGGGTGAAGAAGCAAGGCCTGGGCCACGCTGATGGGTACAAGAGGGAGACAGTGGTGCCAGAGAAAGTGACAGGAGGCGACCAGGAAGGAGTGGGTCCATCCCTCCTCCTCTGGCCCCACAGTCTCCCTCTGGTGCCTGCTACTGGCAAAGCCACTGGAGAAGAGCTGGCCGAGGGGACAAGTGCTTTGCAGAGTCCCAGCCCAACTGGACTCAAGGTTGTTTTCTTTTTACAGATAAGATACTAAGGCAGGGGAAAGTTAAACAACTTGTCTGTGTCCACAGTATTTCACACGGTTTAAAAAAAATTTTTTTTTAAATCTCTATTTACTTTTGAGAGAGAGACAGAGTGTGAGCAGGGGAGGAGCAAAGAGAGAGGGAGACACAGAATTCAAAGCAGGCTCCCGGCCCTGAGCTGTCAGCACAGAGCCTAACGTGGGGCTCGAACTTACGAACCGCGAGATCGTGACCTGAGCCGGAGCTGGACGCTCAACAGACTGAGCCACCCAGGCGCCCCTCACATGGTTTTGTTAGAAGAAGGATAAGAGCCCAAATTAGCATCGCTTTCCAGTAAGCCCTATGACATGGTCTGGCAGTTAATGGAAAAAGATATTGTAACTATTACATTTCTTATATCATAAATATTATACATATTATAGATGTACATATAAACTTTAGGAAAGTTTTCAGGCATCTTTGCAAAGCTCAAAAGCAAATGTTTTTTTTTTCCCCTCAGGAAAATTTTCATAAGATCTTACCTCTTGCTCAGATTGAGTTGGAAAAATAATTTTTTTCATGTTTATATTTGAGAGAGAGAGTGTGTGCATGAGCGGGGAAGGGACAGAGAGAGAAGGAGACAGAGGATCCGAAGCGGGCTCCGCAATGACATCAGAGAGCCCGACGCAGGGCTCAGACTCACAAACCACGAGATCATGACCTGAGCCGAAGCCAAACGCTTAACTGACTAAGCCACCCAGGCTCCCCACAAAGATAATTTTCCCAGAAGAAATAACAAATCAAAAATTCTGTTCATGAAATAATTCTAAATACTTTTATTTTACATTTTATTTTGAATTCTTTTAGACAGTATGCTTTCCTCATATGGGTCTGTTAGGACCATGGGTTTAAACAATCATAATTACTTTATTTAAGAAAAAATTAGTAAACTCAAAAAACGGGACACTCATTTAGAAGCTTCTACTGTCACTAACAGCTATGAATCTGTCACCAGATGCTTATAATTGTAAATTATCCCCTTTATGTTAAAACATAGTACACGAGAAACTGCACAGAAGCAATTTTCTGTTACTGAATAAATTTTGTTTATATTGATTTGGCCATTTTTAGGACTCTCTTTAGTCTATGCTGTTGATTAACATCTTCTGGTGAAAAATATTTGCTAGGTAGGAAATAAGAGGGAGTTGGAAGAGAATAGTGTTCAGTGGCAGTTTGTTCTAGAACTAAGAAGAGAGTCCTTTCAGGTATGTTGGCAATGCAAGTTTGGGGGTTATTTTATTTTAATATTAGCTTATTTTATTATTTTATTGTTAGTCACGATGATTCTAATGAACACAGCAACTGTTTAACAACAGCCATTTGCGAACTCTAGGTCTCTAAAAATGTCCATTATGAAAAAGAATGTTTACAGTAGACTTGGTGACAATCTAGAGTCGTGTGCCTTTAGATTATATCAATAATTCAAATGCTCTTAAAGAAAAGATAACAACGACACATGGGCCTTAAACAGCAGCATTGGAGGTACGCCCATTTTAAGAGATTTCCTTGTCTCAGGATGACAGAATACAGTGGTCAACATGTACGAAATATTAGTGAGCGTTATTTTTAAAATATGTGAATCAACCATGCCTATACCAAGAGTTTCTTAATTCCGTTCCCTCTTTCCAGCATTGGTAAACACCAGGGAGGGCAAAAGTTGAGCAAGACAGTGACTGTCCTCAGAGAGATAGCAATCCATCATGGAGACAGTGTTTTTACCCAGAAAACAAGTTGAGAAGGATTTAGGGCACTAATTAACGGCAGTTGACTTTTCATAGTAACCAGGAAAATAAGCCAAGAGATGGGATTAGGCTGGAAGGGAAAATCTATTTCTAATTACTTTTGGTTGGGTGGCTCTCCCGTGAGGGGGGGGTCCTTCCAGTCTCCACCTAAATCTGTCTTCCTCCAGAGCGACTTCCCTGACTATGCATTCCTTTCCCTTCCATCTGCCTGCCTTCATGAGAAGGGGTGAGAGGCCCTTGTGTTGACCCCCATCGCAGTCTTTTTAATGCCCTTGTGTGGGCTTTGTACTGTGTTGAAGTTTCTGTTTTGTTTTCTGTCTTTGAGGGCAGGGGCAGAACCCGTGTTGCTTCCACGGTCTCTCTGAGCCTCCCACAGTCGCCGCTCACAGACGCACGGGATGACGCGTCAGGAATAATCCTGCCTCCTCGGGCCGGTCCGTGTCCACACTGTCTCCGTCCTAGCTGTTCACGAAGTTTGTGGCCAGCATCTAGGCTTTGGCCAGAGAGCCGGCTGCTCAGGCAGTTGTGTGAGCTCAGGCAGAATGCAACCTGCCTCTTAAAGGTGGGCCTTTCTCGAGAATGGACGGTGGACCGGCCACACGTTATCGGCAGGTCTTCTTTTTTCAGTCCGCTGCAGAGGCGCTGGCCACTGTGTGGAAGAAATTAAAATCACGCACGGGCGGGTGTGGGTGAGGGCAGGGAGGTCTGTGTCGAAGCCCCGACGTTTGGTGTGATAGCGGCGAAGACCGTCTTGCTCGGCCCCGTCTTGGGCCGAACTTGGTGTAGGAAGTGAGACCCTGGTCAGATATGGGAAGATAGTTGGCCTTTCCCACGCACACCCTGAGGATCTGTGGGGTCACCTGGGTTTTCCTGAATGACCAGAACACTTTTCCCTGGCCTGAACACCGTCTGTCTGGTGCCGTCCTTCAGTGTCCACGGGGCCCCCCACACTGACGGCAGTGCTTGCACTGCTCTTCTTCCCTCCGCTGGCCAGAAGAGATACTCTAGAAGGTGCTTGAGTCATCCGAAAGCCTGAATCCAACCTCTCCTCCCTGGGTGTGGCTCCTAGTGACTTCCTTCCTGCTCCTCTAAAATTTTACAATATTTAGATACTACACAGGATTTGAATACATAATAAATGATAACAATGCTAAGAGTAATGACTGATTAAAATCAATGAGAGAGAAGCAATGCCATGATCAACAATCCAAAGGGTACAGTTGTTACAGGACATCAGTTACTGGAATCCTGTGCCGTCTGAAGTGGCTATTCACACTGAACCACAGAGAAAAAGAGACCGGCTAATGTAAGCTCTCAAGCATGGGGCCTTACTTGGCCGATGCCTTTCCATTCACTATTTTTACCACTTTGTAGGTGAAGGAATAATGTTATGGATTACATAGACAAAGTAAAAATCTAAGCATGGGTGTGGTCTCACCCAGCAGGCTTTTTAAGAGCTTTGCCATTTGGCATCAATTGAACATGGGCGATCAGAGATTTTTATTATTTGACCAGGGAAAAGTAGAAAAATCCATCTGTTGTGTGTGTTACCCATTATCTATTTTCTGAAGTGGATATGTGACAAATATCCCAAACTTTTGGGGCAATATGTGAAAAATGATGTCTATTTTTAATCAAACCAATTCATAACTAGTGATTTAGACTCAGAACTACTACCATAGGAATAAGGCATTTTTTATTATCATTTAAAATCTTGTTTGGGGCACTTGGGTGGCTCAGTCAGTTAAGCATCCAACTCTTGATTTCGGCTCAGGTGATGATCTCAGGATCGTGACTTTGAGCCCCACGTTCAGTCCCACACTAGGCATGGAGCCTGCTTAGGATTTGCCCCTTTCCCCTGCTCACATGTGCTCTCTAAATTAAAATTAAAAAAAAATAAAAATCTTGTCAATTTGCATTAGCAAAACATGTATTTATATTTTTTACAAATAAAGGGACAAAATGAAACTGAATATAATCTATAGGTTTTTGGTTTATATTAACTGAACAACAACAACAACAACAACAAATCCCAAACCTTTAAAGAAACCAAAATACCTTGTTCTTTCACTGAGGACTTATATCCTTAATCTTGGTTCAGATGGAATTTTTATACAGGTGCTAAACAGCACCGAAAATAGGATTTTTAATGGCGAGACTCAGAGGCTCTTAACTGCATAATATGGTGAGCAGTGCTATAACTTAGCACTTACAGGGCTTTTGCACATTTTGGAATAGTTTGTTTAAAACTGTCCTAATATGTTTATAGCCCCTTTTCTATTAAGCCTGATTTAAACAGTGCCTTATCAAGGTTTTACTGTATATACAGGGTGGAAATACTTATTTTGTGTACTTCTTTAGCTGGAACCCATAAATCAGATACCCACAATGCAACGGCAGAATTGTATTGGATTTATAATAAACTTGAGAAGGCTTGAGTCACAGCAGACTAATGGCAAAACACCATTCCTGGCATTATTCAAGTACAAAATAAAGAGGAAAGGAGGGGGGAACAGAGAGAACTGCAGAATAAATGAAGTTACGGTCGTAAGACCATGGCTCTTGCTTTAGAATCCACTATGGTGAAACTTGCTGTTGCACATGCCTTTTGTTGTTGTTTTTCCTGATATTTTTGCACAGTTTAAAATTTATTATTATTATTATTATTATTATTATTATTATTATTATTATTATTTTAGAGAGAGAGCACACGAGCCAGGGAGAGGGGCAGAGGGGGAGGGAGGGGGGGAGAGAGAGACAGAGAGAGAGAGAGAGAAAATGAATCAATCTTAAACAGGCTCCACACTCAGCACAGGGCACAATCCCGTGACCCTAGGATCATGACCTGAGCCGAAATCAAGAGTTGGACGCTCAACCAACTGAGCCACCCAGGTACCCCTCTGATATTTTTGCTTATAGTAGTCATGGACCACATCAGGGAACTATTTCATTCTTGCAAGGTTAGAATTCAGAGAACTTTCTGCCTGTTGCTTGTTTGACTGTTAAAGACCCTACGTGTTTAATGTCATAAACCACAATTAATAAGTCATCAGTTTTGAAGCTTAGTAGTTCTTAGAGAGATTATGTTGGCAGTTAATAAAGGGATTATAATAAAGCACATTTAATGACTGCCTGAAAGGCTTTCTCTGCAGATTCAGCCAACCCCAAAGGCACTGTAAAAATAAATAATAGGGAAAATTATATAATAGCACACTCAGGATGGTCAAAACAGGAAGCATAGCTGATGTCTCTCGATTTGTTTCTCTTTTACACTGGTATAAACTAAATTATCAGAATAAACTATGACTTGTATCTGTTAGACTATCTTCGAGCAAGTTAGACTGAACTCAGATATTGGGATTGACATCTAAGATAATAATGACTTTAGTGATTATATTTTCTTAACAAAAATCGGGAATCCAGTTCTGTAAAATATAGTGGAAAGAACAAGACAAAGTATTTTGACTTGTACAGTCATGGAGTGTTGGGGGATTTCTTTTTGTCCTTTTTCAGATTCTCCAAATACAGTTTAAGACAGCTTATGAAAATACACATGCATAAAGATGAGAGGAGATCTTAGTGGCTTGGCCCTTCCCAATTCATCATGGTTTTATCCTTGTTTTCTCCTCCCCCTGGTATGTTGTCCCCTACTTTTTCAACTGCTGGCTTCTTGGTCTCAGCTTAAGTGTGATGGCTTTGTTGCGTTCTTACTTTTCTGCTAAAAGTGGCTAAGGAATGAAAGGAAAAGGGAGTCTGGGGTTTATCCACTCAGCAGTGTCATCCAGGACCCAAATCTGTTCATCTTTCTGCTCTCCTGTCCTCAGCACATGGCTAGACACAGTCCTGTCACCTTATGACTGGAAACTGTCCGCTGGAGTTTCATGCATCACAGGTGTTTATGGTGACGTTCCCACAAAGAAGAAGGAGCAGCTGTGGCTTCATGTCACTTCTTTGGTTAGGGATTAAAAACACATCCAGGAAGGTGCCCTTCAGGTGTCCCTGTATGTCTCATTGGATCAGGCCTGAATGATTCCATGTCAAGGGGGTAGAATTACATGGTTGGCTTACAGTCATCAGCATTTACCTCCTGGGGCTGGGGATGAGCCATTTTCCTGGAGTGCAGTAAACACCTGAAGTAAAGCGGGCAATGAAAATGGAGAAGGCCACCAACATCCCTCCCATGCTTGTCCTGGGCCTCAGGTCTAGGGTAGGTAGCTTCCTCCCTCGCATCTCCTGACTTAATCCTCTCCTAGCACCAAGCATAATCTGGACTTTGTTTTTTTAAGTTTATTATGTATTTTGAGAGAGAGAGAGGATCCCAATCAGGGTCCACACAGGCAGCACAGAGACCTGCGTAGGACCAGATCTTACAAACTATGAGATCATGCCCTGAGCCAAAACCAAGAGTCAGACACTTAACCAACTGAGCCACCCAGGTGCCCCTGTACTTACTTTATCAGTAGGATGCGTTTTTTTTTTTTCTAACGTCCCCGAACTCTCTAAGAGTAGGGACTTTGTTCACTGTTGTATCCTTAGTACGAAGCACAATGGAGATGAGTAGGAAGTATTTTTACTAATAGTACAAAAAAAGGAATTATATAATTCACAGTATCATCAAACATTAATCTCTTTACTTAGAAGAAATGAAACCTTCCCTTATACAAAGACCTATTTTTTTTTCTTTTTGGCTCATAAAAGAAACATGATGAAATAATACCCCAGTGAGGGTATATTGTTCCCAAAGTCTTGAGTCACCGTATACAGCTGATCTGAAATTCACAGATATAACAACTGTGTATGAGTCAAGCTCCTGGTAGGAAGCAAACAACACACCCTGAGTGAATTAAAGGCATTTTAATGGAGAGCCCAGGTGTAGGGACAAGTGAAAAAGCAAGTGATGGTAACAGTGAGTCACAGCGAAAAGCTGTTACCATGCCAGACCAGAGGGGCACAAAGAAGCAGCTGGTCTGGGTTTCGATTAGAGCTTTAGCAGCAGCAAGAGGGCTCCTTGACGGGTAAACTGCAGACACAGAGCCACAGCCAAACTACAGCCTGGCAGGAGGCAGCCAGGAGAAGACCCCAGCCTCCCTCTCTTCTTACCTTTAAATTATCAGAACCAAGCTGGAAGTCAGAGGGGAAGGTCTATTCTCTATGTATCTATCCATCTACCTATCTATCTATCTATCTATCTATAGTGTATATATACTATATACCGTATACTATATAGATAGGTTTAGATTAGAGATATAATGTAGATTATAGATATACATAGTATAAACCTTGGGTTCCCTTTGGCTTCTACGGAGACAGATAATACATACATATATATGTAAATTTAAATATGCATCTGGGAAAGCAGAGTTCCTAGCTCAATTCTGCCATTTTTTCCCACTCAGAATCCATTATTGCCCTTTGCTTGTTGTGCTTTCCTTAAAAAACAAAAACAAAAACCTCACACTTACATCTCCAGTGTAAGGGCAACGCAAAATCCCCCTTAACTGCCATATTATTTCAAGGGAAGTTAACGTGCTGGTATTCTAACCTGGAAGGTAAGTCGTAAACTTTAATCACTACCGGTGTTCTTTATATCAGGTGGCAGGAAACCGTGGAAGAAGGAAATAACTCACTGACAGCAAACACATCTGTTCTTGCTCCTGCTTCCGTCATGCTATTTACATGAACACTCGTGGTGCCTTTCTTTCACTACCAACTTCACAGTCTCCTTACGACTTAATTCATAAGGAATTCAAGTCTTTGTTGCTTTCTTACAGCTTTCCATTGATGTCCGTGGAGTTCCAAGATTCAGGCCACCGGCAAATCCTCTCTCTTCCAGGGGTATACGTAGGGGTGATTGAGCGGTTCACATCTATTAGACCCACTTCTTAAGCCACTGGCCTCGTTCAGTCACAAGAATTTCCTTGGGAATTTCTTACTTTAACCTTGTGGACGATGGATGCCCATTGATGAAAGAATCAGTCGTTCAGGCTGTTAATGCCATTTCAGGTGTTCAAATCAATTTATTAAAACCCAAGCCCCGAGAGAGTGCCTGCATGTAAATAAATGTAGCCCAGATTTAATATGGGACTTCGTCATCCACTGGCTTCTGATGGAAACTGGGATGTGTAGGTTCTGAGTTCTCAGGCTCAAGTCTGCTTCCCGAATGCCGCATCCCACGTGTCAGAATCCCATTTCTTCCCGACCAGGGAAGAATCTTCGCATCGGAGATCTGCGAGTGTAGGGCAGACATGGTTGAATATCAGGCTGTGAGGCTTGTATCTCCAGCATTTTGAATTAAGCCAATGCTTTAAATCTGTCTTTCCCCTGAGGTACGTTCCCAGGCAGCCAGGAATAGTTGTTCCTTCTCACAGTCTTGGTTAAACACCATTGTGACTTTGGTACCTATGTGCCGATCTTCCCTCCGCCTGACCTGCATCCCACACTATCAGCAGCTGTAGGTTTGAGCAATAGTGACGCCACTGTGGGCCACAGGGTTTCCAGGCCCATCTTCGTCTTCAGGGAGGAGGTGTATGTGTTGATGAAATACACGAGCAATCCTGTGCTGTTCTCCTGTATTGAAGGTGTGCTTTGGGAATATCTCCAGCAGTCTTCAACGGTCGGCGGTGGGGTGGGGGTTCCCTGCAGGAGACAGTAGTCACGACCAAAGAATCACCTGAAGAGAGTTTAATGATGGGCTATTGAATCACCAAGGGACTGGTAAGTGCCGAAAGCTGTTAGCTCCGTGGGGCCTGAAGGACTGTGGAGAGGAAGATGTTCTGGGGAGGAGAGAGAAGCCGAAACAGAAGGAGAACAGCCACGTGACAGGAGCAATGGCCACAGATCAAATGAGGCAGCCCCTGCCAACACGGTAGTCTGGCAGGGAGAGGGCAGGAATAAAAATATCTTCCCTTGGTCCTCCTCCCACAGTAGATGTTTCTGTGTCTCTCGCTGCCTACATCTAATTGGTAGCCAGAGTGTAAGAAAGCCTGGGAATTGTAGCCTGTAGATTTCAGCCCAGAAGAACATAGATTAGAGCAGGAGAGGAAGGAAAGGAAAAATGGAATCTAACCAGAGCATCTCGTCTCTTCTTTGTTGCTAGTAGAAGATGACTAGGGGTGAATAATAGAACTCCGCTATATGATTCTGAGAGCACTGCATTTGTGAAACGAGTTAAATACCACATAGTTATGACTTTATAATTATTTCGATCATTGTTTTCCCCAAAAGCCCTACAGGGAAATGAAATCGGCAAAACAAAAATAATTCCGTTTTGATTTTCCTAAGATTTTTATGAAGTTTTCTTTTTGATCACTGTAGATATGTTCAAGGTTCTGGATGAATTCAGAAATCATTGTTCCAAACGTGCTGTGTCAAATGCACATTCGGTACCAGTAATTCTCAAAGGCACCCTCTGGAAAAAGGAATTTCAGTCTTTCATGGATTTAACTGGTTGATACAGAGAAGAGGCAGACAACGTAGGAACGAGACCTGGTGACGGTAGCATGGCCAAGACTAGCACGTGGGGGCCCGTGGTCCGCTTTGTGAATCCTGGCTTTGCCAATTGCTAGCTACGTAAATTGGAGAAATTATTTAAATTCCAAGTCACGAGCGACTCATCTATAAAATGGCAATACAATAATAATCCTCTTTATTAGAGAATATGAACTAAAGTAAACACATTAGAAGCTGACTAGCTTAGCACCTGCCATATGGTGGGATGTGAATTGTAGTGCATCTTTTCCTCCGCTTCTTTTCATGTTTTCTGAGCTGCCTCAAAAACCGTTGGGAGCCAGGAAGGGAGTCTGTTTCTGAAAACGAGATTTGGCATAATATAAGCAATACACACTTTCTCTCAGTGCACTGTCCTCCAGAGTGGATTGGAAGGAAAAAAGGAGAAAGAAGGAATATATCTGCATCTTATATAAGAAGACATTCAGGGTAAGAGCACACACTAGCTTATTAGTTCTCAGTCCCACTGCGTCATTGGCAACCCAAGACTCAGAATTAATAATAAGGAAACAACGCTTGGGTGGGAGAGCTTTGGAATGCATTATAAAGGAGACATAGCCGTTTTTCATGCAGACATGTGGTTATATTCCCTTGCTAGCAGTTACATTTAAACTTGGTACGGAGTGAATGGGGAACATAAGATTTTGATGTTAGATTACAAAGGACTATAGTGACACACTTTAATTGCGTGGTTCTTTTTGTTTTTTGGGTTTTTTTTGAGACAACATTCTAGATGCTGAGGTGAGATGGGGGGGTAGGGGGCGGTGGGAAGAAAGACACAGAGAGAAAGAGACAGAGAGAGAGTTTGCTGTATATGTTGTCATTTAGTTATTTAGTTCATAGAGTTGGCAAATATTGGTAGATGGGTAAATTTTGTTTCGTGTCTAAGCTTTTCTCTCAATCTTTTAGGACCTTATGAATTATAAGCATCATATAGGTATTTCTATGATACCAAACCTTGATGGTAATAGAATTCCACCAGAGTGGAAATATTCTCCAACCAAAGTCTACTAAGTAGAAAGCTAAATAAAATTCATCCTATTTAAACTTCTTGCCCAGTTTCCAAATATATTATATTGAAATTTTCCTTTATTTTATTCTGATATTCATTATGTATTTGTTGAAAACTTGCTCCTCACTCTAAACTACATTGGGTACTCTAAGTAATACAGAGAAAAAGAAAGTGTTGCCTTAAGAATGTTTAAATGTAGTAGCTTATTTAAATCTGTATAGACTACGCAAATCACATGTCTTTCACTGAAAAACTGAAAAGATAATATATATTCTAACCTAATGAATTCGATAAAAGAAAAGCTACAGTATCATATTGTGTGATAAACATTTACCACATTTTTGTAATTCCTTACTGAGGAGAAATGGACTGAGCTTTGAGTTGGTATGTGTAGATTGCTAAATATTGTTCAATGAATTCCTGCCATGTCTCGGGTGTAAAGGAAGGACATTCATTTGAACATTTCCTCTGATTGGTATGAATTCAGATCTGTTTAACAGCCTCAATGAATATTTTAGAATACACAATAAAAATTTTATTATACCATATAGACTATAGACTGTCTAGATCTTCTGTGGTAGATCATTGCTCTTTTTTTTTTTAAATTTTTTTTCAACGTTTATTTATTTTTGGGACAGAGAGAGACAGAGCATGAACGGGGGAGGGGCAGAGAGAGAGGGAGACACAGAATCGGAAACAGGCTCCAGGCTCCGAGCCATCAGCCCAGAGCCCGACGCGGGGCTCGAACTCACGGACCACGAGATCGTGACCTGGCTGAAGTCGGACGCTTAACCGACTGCGCCACCCAGGCGCCCCTTATTGCTCTTTTTGATGCAGATCTGTGTTACTATTATATTATGGAAGCTTGAGTTACAAATATAGTTAAATATGTTAATTAGGACATGATTGCACATCTCAGGGGACATACACGAATATGCTTTTTTGTTTGTTCGTTTCTCGGACATGGCACAGGGTTTATGTAGCTGTTTACTGGCAACACAGAGTAGGTAGTAGTTGTTTCTGATGCTCTCAAGTGATAGTCCAGCAAAAGATAAAATCAGTATTTTTGCTTGCATGTATTAAAAACAGTATCATGGGGGCGCCTGGGTGGCTTAGTCGGTTGAGCAGCCGACTTCAGCTCAGGTCATGATCTCGCGGTCCGTGAGTTCGAGCCCCGCGTCGGGCTCTGTGCTGACAGCTCAGAGCCTGGAGCCTGTTTCAGATTCTGTGTCTCCCTCTCTCTGACCCTCCCCCGTTCATGCTCTGTCTTGCTCTGTCTCAAAAATAAATAAACGTTTAAAAAAAAACTATCATATTCAGTATGGAATCGCATACTGGAAATGATCTTCTCCTAGAACTCCAAGCCATTTTTTCCATCATAATTTTTGGTGCTTCTTTTGAAAGTCTGATGACATATTGATTTTTAATCTATTTGAAGATTGAAGCCCTGGCCCTATGGACACTGTTGAAATTTTCTTTTATTATTTTTTTTTGAAAAATTTTGAAAACATTTGAAAACTTGCCTTTTGTGGTTTATTGTGCTGGGTTTAGGTGAGTCATGTCAATATGGAAGTTCATGTCAGTTCTGGGGAAATTTGTTGAATTAAAAAAATTTATTTCACTTAATTATTTTCATTTTACCCTTCTGGAAATCCTATTGTTTGGATTTGGACTTCTTGGATAAATTAGTTTTCTTATCTTTTTTATACAATTTCCCTTAACTTTGGTGGTGTTATTGCTTTTGTTTTCCTGTATTCATGGAAAGTCCCTTAAGTTTGTCTTTCAGACTTTTCCGTTGAATTTTTGTTACTGTTGCTATGTTGCAACTTCCAGGGACTCTTTAGAATCCTCTGTATGTTCTTTTCTTATAGTCTCCTGTTCTTGTTTCATCAGTAAAATATCTTTTCAAGGTATTAAGGACACCAATGATAGCATTAAAAAAATCTGCTCAGAGCACTAATTTCCCTTCAATCCCTTGTTTTGGTTTTATGTCTGTTATGGTAGAAGCTTTATCTCAATGCCTGCTGGTCTTGCTTGTCTACTCATATTTAGGAGACAGTCACTGAACAACTTTCAGAAGCTCAAGAGTAGGGATACTGTGGACATTGCCCCCCAGTGGCTCTCATTATATGGTGATCTGATAGGACTATTTCACAAAGAATCTCCATGTGTGTGCACCTTGGCTTGGTGTATCTCGCAGTGTAGCTGGAAATTCTAAGGCTGATTACCTAAATTTGATTAATCCACGGAATCTTACTGTTCCACGGAAACTTTCATCTAATCCCTGTATTTTTAGTACAATACTTATACCCTGGAGCCCTAGTGCCTCTCCAGAGTGCAAAGGAGGCAAGGAGTCTGCCAGATTCACAGGGTTATGGAGGAAATCCGGTGTCTATATCTGATCTTGTGTTTCGAATGCTTCCCTACATTTCAGCTTCCAGGTGTTATTGATGTTTCTTTTGCCTCAGCTTTATGGGATCTGAAGCGCAAGCTAGACTTTCAGGCTGGGCCGGTTAAAACAATAACAGTGTATCATTTCTCACAATTATCTGGGCAAGTGGTGTGTTCTTCTTGTGCCTATTTTGCCCGTATACCTGGAAGGTTGATAGGGAGGGGCTTAGCTATACTAACTGAGTGGGAGTCTGCCTCTCTGTCTCCATGTTGTCCCCCTTCCTTCAAGATACTAAACTGGTCTTCCTCACAAGATAGACAGCCTCATTCCCAAGGTGCCCAACATCCCAGCATTTATTAAGCCTCTGCTTATTTTACATTTGCTGATGTTCCATTGACCAAGCAAGTCACATGACCATGCTGAGAGTGAATGGGAGCCGTTAGGGCAACAGTGTACCACAGTGGTCACACCAACTTGTATTCCCACCAGCAATACGGGTGTTCCTGTTACTCCATAGCCTCCCCAATACTTTATAGTTTCTGGTTTTAGTGGTTATGCCATTTTCAAGCGAGTCCAGCGTGTGCATACTGTTTTCTTGTTGTGATTTGATTTTTATTTTAATGTCAATGAATGATGTTGAATAACTTTTTAGATACAGTGAAACCTTGGACTGTGAGTAACCTGTTATGTGAGTGTTCCGCAAGATGAGCCAACATTTCTAATAAATATTAACTTGGCCAAAGGGCAATGTCTTGAAATATGAGTAGTATGTGATGCCAAACGTCATACAATCACAACTGGGCCAATGATTCTTCTCTCTCTCTTTCTCTCTCTCTCTCTCTCTCACTGCGGGATTGTGGGTGATAGTCTCCCATGCTTGGATGCTCAGTCTCGGGCCTTGGCATTTGGCAGATTCAGTGATTTTTCAGAATGTTGGAAAGTGCCCATGACTGGTGCTAACTTATTTTTTGTCACTTCAAAGCACCTAGGGACAGTCCTTTGCTTTTCATAGAAGACTGAGCTTAGGAATGCTTTGCTTCATTCTAGGTCAAGCTATCTGCAGATACAGACCTTTTCCTGTTGCCTTATTGCCAGTTATATTAAATAGAGTATGTGACAAGAGTTTATTAATACTGTACTGTAGTCAACTTCTGTTAGTGACAGTGAAAGTCGTCCTACACAATAACCCTCCTCTCTGTCGTCTCCCTCATGCCAACCATGAAGGTTTTCAAAGGTAAGTGCAGGTTAATTTGTTTATTTTATTTGTATTTTGTACTTGCTTTATTTTGTATTATATTACAGTATTGTAATCACTTTTATATGGAATATTTTGGGGTTGCAGAACGAATCATCTCAGTTTCCATTATTTCTCATGGGGAAATTTGTTTTGATATACAAATGCTTTGGATTACAAGCATGTTTCTGGAACAAATTATGTTGTGATCCAAGGTTTTACTGTACTTGCATTAGTTATTTTTTATTAGTTTTTTTGTACTGTCTGAAACCACACAAATTTTCTCTCTTACCATTCTGGAGGTCAGATGTCCTAAAATCAAAGTGTCGACAGGGCTGCATTCCCTTTGGAGGCTCTAGGAGACAATTTGTCTCCTTGCCTTTTTGACTTATGGAAGCTGCCTGCATTCATGGCTCCTGTTCGCTCCCATATGCAAAGCCAGCCACATGGTGTCTTTTGGTGTCTCTATCTCTCTCTCTCTCTCTGACCTCTGATTCTATCATCTCATTACCTTCTTTGATTCTGACCCTTCTTCTTCCATCTTTTAAGGTGCCCTGTGATCACACTAAACCCAATTAGATAATATCTAGAATATCTTGGATAATCTCCCTGCATTAAGGGCCTTAATTTAATCACATCTGCAAAATCCCTTTATCATGTAAGGTAACATACTCACAGTTTCTAGGGATTGGGGCATAGGCATTTTAAGGATAGGCCATTATTCAGCCTGCCACACTACTTTTGCCGTATCATCCCCTGTTATATTACTCTGTTATAGTATTTGCTTCTGTTCATTTAAGTTAAAATATATATTTTTAAATATTTAGTTTCACAGACCCTATTTTTAACGATGTATTTTTGAGTCCGCTGTGGCAACTAAGAAATTTAATGTAAATTTAGGGTATATAATAACTTGGTAAAAGAAAAAAATTAATGACAAAATGAATAATCACCCTAACTTTTAAAGTGTTTGTTGGGTGTAGCTTTAAACCAACTTGCCAACATTTTATCTATGGCTTCCTCCTTAAAATAGCCTGAAAGTGTAGCCGGTGGAATTGTATGTTCTCTTCATTCATCAGTGCATGAGTTTATTTCTCCCAGCAGAAACAACGGAAGTGGTTACAGAGTAGGGATGGAGTGACCTGGATCTGTCTTTGGTCCTTTTTTTCCAGGAGAAGGGATCAGTGATTGATTACTGACTAAATTAAAGAATGACTAAAACCACTGGTGTTATTTTCCGCTCCAGCACCTTGGTTTCTTTTGTGTGGCTTGCTTTAAATATTCAGCTCTCTTCTCCTCACTGCAAAGCAAACATGCCTCGTTAATCTCTTAACTGTGTCTTCTCAGTTTATGTCTCCGCTGATCCTTATCTCTCAACTTCTGCATATTTTAGCATTGTATATAAACTTATTTTTTGTGGGGCTCAAATATTTATTCTCGAAACAAATTTTAATTTCCTCAAAAGAACTACTTCTCTTTCTGGAACTTGAATTGTAACTAGCGCCATTGACGCTTCATGGCCCTCTGTTAGGAGCTCAACATTCATTACATCTCTTTATCCAAATCTATCTATCTCTCTGTCTCTTTCTATGTCATCTATTCATCACCTATCCTTATCTCTCTGTCTCTTTCTCTTTCTCTCTCTCTTCCTTCTTGGGGAGTGATAACATTTTTTTTCTATACGTAATAAAGTTTTAAATTGATTTTATATTTGTCAAGGCATCAAAATTAATTACAGGACCGTGCTTTTTGAGAGTTTTATTAGAAACGTTTTGTGATCATTTTAGTGGTGAGATGGTTCAAAGGAAGGTGTCTGGGTTTTGCACTCTTGACATATACACTCTTCTTTGGGAGGACATCAGCTCGTCTGACAGAATGTCCTAAGTGTTGCCAGTGCATAATAATTTGCATTAATGTATGAAAATCCTCTAATGATCACATTTGTATCAAGCTGCTTGGGATTTGTGCAAAACCATGAGTCAGGGAGAGAAGGAAGCAATGACAGATGGGTGGAGAGTCTCAGTTATTGGAAAGGAGCATCTTTTCTCATGAATGTCATTTTCCATTTAATTTCATGTTGTCATTGAAAGACCCTAATGCATCCGTTGAAAGAAGAGTCTTGTAGGGAATGACATTTGGGAGAGCGCCAACATGGGACACAACCTGAGGCTGGAAATGCTGGTCTGTTTGGCAGCTGCAAGGAGAACAACTGTTTGGCATCGAATTACTTGGTAGGAAGCCTCTAGAATCAGCAAAGGATTAAAAATAGAAAGATGGGACGGGTTTCTATGGCTTCAGAGGGAGAGAATTCAATTCCCCTGGCTGCAGGGATAAATCTGCAATGCCAGAACCTTCCTTAGAATGTATATGCCAGAGTGTTAGATGACAACCAGGGATGGCCACAGTAAAAGGAGTAGTTAATTCTGTTCTAAATCACTCTGCCAGTCATGCTCCATGACCTTGCGTATTATTTAATTAAACTGTATCTGAATTGGCTCAGAGCATAATAATGCTGTTCCTCCCTCACAGGAGACATTTCAAGGCCATTTAACCATAAGATGGGGGACTGATCATCTTGACATGACTTTTCCACAGATCAGGATCCTCAATCCAGGGTTGATTTTATTCAAAAATTTTGGATTGCTTCCTACACCTTTGGCATATATTTGTGTTTTTCAGAGTATTCTCTTTTGTGACTAGAAATACATTTCTCCGTTACAAAGCCAAGAGTAGGATTCTCTTTGCCTTGTTCTTCTGAGAGTACACCTAGTAATTGCCCATGAATCATAGATCCATGCTACTCAAAATTTAATTTGCAGAGGAATCACCTGGGATCTTGTAAAAAGACAGATTCTGATTCAGTAAGTCTGTTGTGAGAGGCCCTTTCATTATTTAAAAAAATTTTTTTAAACATTAGCTAGTAGCACCAGCTCCCTAGCTTCCCACCCTACTTCTCATGGTGGTAATCCCCGCTGTCTCCTTGGCCTAACTTAGGATGGCAATGGTGGTGATTCCTCTTGCACTATGATTTGGCTGCTTCTTGGTGCCCACACTGATTAGACTATTTGGTTGAGGGGGAGAACGTGGTAGAGAGCTTCATCAAATTCAGAGTATCTTGTCCACAAACAGAATGTGATTCATAGCCGTCCTGGCATATGATCTGGCCTCAGTCACTTTACCGTGTTGTTCTTTTCCTGTTCTCAGAACCAGAGCCTGATTCAATATCTGTTCCCCAGCCCTGCTGTGCCAGAAACCAGGATTTGTGCATTTGTGTATTTCTAAATGGATCATTAGAAATTGGGACCCATTTCCTACTTGACTGAATGGTTTTAGCTGGTTGAATGAGACTAAATTTGATAATATCCCCAAATAAGTTATTTTTACAGTCCACAATTAATGATCAGCACAAGGTGATTAATGTTGCTTTCTTGTGATCGTGTGTGTATCATAAAATTATATGTCAGAGCTCGTAGTCTTTCCTGATTCCCCAAGGTCTGATGATCACCTGCAGAATTTAAACAAATTCACCACACAGAAATAATTAACACCATTTTATGAGACATGATTGAATTTTACATGTTAAAGTCTTGTAAATAATATTCATGATAGTATTTGCTATTAGTCAATATGCTACAGTAGTCAGTATGTTCCAGTGTAATATGAAAATTCTGATCTTCAATAAAATAGGCTTCTGTAGTTGTCTTCCCTTTCAGATGGTATCAAAATCTGGCAAGATCTTGACTCAAATAACTTATTTGGAGAGTTTCACTTTTGCAAATAGAAATGCAGTTTGGGGGCTAAAACATGGAGGTCCTTTTGCCTATTCACTGAGTCATGAGTTCAGGAGTATATCATTCAGTAATGTATACACTGCTTTAGATATTTGCAGCACAAAGTGACTTATATAGGGAATTTTGTGTTAAGAAATGTTGGAAAGGCTGCAGAAGGCATCATAGCCTAAAGTTTGTTTTCAGACTTATCACTACAGTTCTGGTCCAGAGAGTTAGGAAGATACCGGTGTTCCCCTGATAAGGAAACTATTGGAAACCACTGCTAATGGTCACTGAAGTGAATGTATCAGTATAAGATCGTGAGGGGTGCAAAACCTCGTATCTGCCACAGCAAGCCTTTGCTTACCAGATCTAAAGGAAGAACAGTATGGTGTCTGTCATCCTTGCATTTTCAAAGTCTCATGGGAGAGAATCTCACTGTCACAACATAGACTGAAGTCACAACTTTGGAATCAAAGGAATGTGAGAAACACAGCTCTCAGGTGACCCTGGAAAGAGCAAAAAATACAGTCAAATAAACACTGGTTTCCAGAACAATACTTTTTACACAGAGGAGATGGCATTTACTGAATGGCTTAAGGTTTTAGGATATTTACCCAGTTGGTTAACATCTCTGTTTTACAAGGTGAGAGACAAATCCTTTTAAACTGTCTGGGGACCTTCTGAGAAATTTCAAAGTTAGAGGTTAAAGTGACTCCATTTAGGATTTGTTTTGGGAAAAGACCAAAAAGTTTGGACATTTGATTAAATTATGTGACCAAAGTGACAGGAAGATTTTAAAGGCAAATACACAAGGGGCACCTGGGTGGCTCAGTCGGTTAAGTGTCTGCCTTCAGCTCAGGTCATGATCTCACAGTCTGTGGGCTTGAGCCCTGTGTCGGGCTCTGTGCTGACAGCTTGGAGCCTGGAGCCTGCTTTGGATTCTGTGTCTCCCTCTCTCTCTCTGCCCCTCCCCTGCTCATGCTCTTTCTCTGTCTCAAAAATAAATTAAAAAACATTAAAAAAATTAAAGAAAAAAGGCAAGTAGAGAAGGTTACATGGTTGTGAACAAAAATTAGCTCTCTTAATATTGAGAAGACTGGGTTTTCTTAAGTAATTAAAGACCCAATAAAGACAACAGGAAGCGCAGTAAATTATTTGGTAAGCCACAGAATCTTTGCTTTCTGGGTTCACTACCCAAAAGATAAAACAACAACCACCAAAAACAAAACAAACAAACAAAAAGAAACTTTCATAATCTCTAATCAAGAGCAGACTGATAGTCCAAGAAAATAGAGAGTAAACCAAATTCTAAAATGCAACAGTATACTTTTGTATTAAATCGCATTCTTCTAAAACCTTAAATAAATACATTACAAACTTAGCTAGCTTGATTAGCTTTATCATACATAAAATGCCTTTTCCAGGATTCTTTTTCCACAAATCTTCCATGACTTTTTAAATCATTCATATTTTGTCTAAGTTTTTTTTTTCTTTCTCATTCTTGAACAGTTGGTCATTTTACTTTACTTAGCTACTTTCCACAAGCTATTTCCTTTCATTTTTATTTCAATGTAGCTTTAATCACATATATTAATTGGAATTCTTAACCCTTAGAATACTTAATTCCTAGTGAAAATTAAGAAGGAAGCACTTGTGAAGCTATCACATCTGTGGATTGGCAAATTTTCAAGTACATTTCATAATTTCTAGAAGTATATTCTTTCTCAGTGTAAATTTTTCAATGTGGCACGAACATGTGGACCAAACTAATAGACCCAAATGTCTTTAGTTTCTTTGTAAAGCCAAAATAGGATAAACCTATGTTCACTGATTCATGCTTTAGTATTTTATCTTACTTGGAAATGATCTGTGTATTCAGAGGATATCCATTATTTCACCTATCTCAGTATAACTTAGGTTTCAAGTTATCAAAAAGTTTTGAAAGTATTTTTAAGTAGACATGCTATAAAGCGTAATTATTATTGAGATGTTCCTCTGTAAACTTTTACCTTACTTCCATCTGTTTAATTAACTTGTTCCTAATAATTATGTTTATGTCAGTTATGAAGCTTTCATGAGACATTAAACAGAATTTTTTTTCAGCTAACTATTAAGTTATTCTCACTGACAGATTGTGTAACAGAAATAACATGAGCTTATTTGACTTCTAATAAACCTATGTTTAATGCTGATAACTCTAAAGACATGCTTGTTTTAATTAAACCAACAAACTTAAACTAGCTTTTATTTGCCTAAGATTAGCCTAGATCATGTGAACTTGTAAAACATTTGAGTAGTTTCTGTATTTCTGAGAGTATCCTTGAGTTATGCAAACACTGATTGTCTTTAAGCTAATTAAATAGAGCTCTTTACAAATTAATTTTGTCAATGCCATCTGGAGGTAGAAAAAATCACACATTTATAATCGACATACACATGCATATAGACAGATGCAAACAGAGATCTTCTAGCTTTCGCTTGAAAATTTTAGCCACAGGACGGGTACAATAATGCAAAACTCACTCCATGTTGTATTTAGGGCAGATAGTAAGTTAAGGTTAGCGGCTCAGATGGCTAAAACTTTTTACTAATATTACTGGAAGAGACTTTTAATATTTTTCACAAGTCTAGTTTTTAAAATAGTCTTTCTTTCCTTCTAAATATATATATATTTTTAATGTTTGTTTATTTTTGAGAGAGAGAGAGAGGCAGAATGTGAGCGGGGGAGGTGCAGAGAGAGAGGGAGACACAGAATCCGAAGCAGGCTCTAGGCTCCAAGCTGTCAGCACAGAGCCCAACGCGGGGCTTGAACTCACAGACCACGAGATCATGACCTGAGTTGAAGTCGGACGCTTAACCGACTGAGCCACCCGGGTGCCCCAACTTTCTTTCCTTCTAATAAGAATCCCTTTGGTTCCTGAAGAAGACCACGTGGAATACTTAAATCTTTTCTCTGTAGAAAGAATGCAAGTTCCACCATAAAGGGTTTCTGTTTCCTAAATCCAGATCTTTTGCAATATCTGTAGGCCTTTTGAGATGAATAAAGGATGTTTGGGGATTGGTAAAAAGGATAGGCTGGCTTTGAATTCTTTCTAGAGCCACATTTCTAATCTTACAAAGACTAGCTTTTAAAGACAAGTACGGTTTGTAATTTCTTGAAGAATTGGGTTGTAACCTGAGTGATACGGACGCTGAGTCATCCAACTATTATCTTCAGCTTGCTCCTTTCTATCAGGGAGGAGATCTTCAACGAAGATGGAAATTTCCAAAGATTCCTGTGTTCTAGATTCAGACCTATATATCTTTGGAAAGTTTTAGTAAACCCTTCCATAGAGGCTTCAGAATGTTTTTCTTACCCTCTGGGAACATAGTTTCATTTTAGCTGAGGAGTGAAGGCCTCAAGAAAAAAAAGTTCCTATCAGGCTCTGAATATCAGCTTCCAACTGGGCCAGCTTCTGACCTAAGAGCTATTTTAAAAAAGAATCGTTTCAAGTATCTTGTCAGATTTCAGCTGGGACAAACAGCAAATACTCCTGGCAGTATTGAATAATTCCTTGAATGCAAGAGACATGCCCAAAGAGGGTACAAAAGATACTTACTACCCTCCCAAGATCCAGAACCAAGGAAAACCAAGACAGACAGAC
Organism: Felis catus; assembly: GCF_018350175.1. Classification (NCBI taxonomy): domain Eukaryota; kingdom Metazoa; phylum Chordata; class Mammalia; order Carnivora; family Felidae; genus Felis; species Felis catus. The sequence goes on along the minus strand of NC_058382.1, from coordinate 50,996,418 downwards.
TTAGTTTCCCCTGAGAGCTGCCAACCGTCAGCAGAACAGCAGAACCCCAGCTCAAAGGGAAAATAATCCACATTCCTGCCTGGCCGCTCGCTGGGGCCCCCAACCTGACTGCTACCAAGCTATGTTCCCAGGACACAAAACAAGACCAGAAAGCAATAGCTGTCCCAGAAAAAGCCTGAACAACCAAGGCGTCTGCCAAAATCAAATCCACCAGAGTCTGAATTTGCAAAGAAAAGGACAATGTGAATTTTTACCTTTTTCTTACAACCAGGCACCACAGGCAGAGATCTGGGAAAGCTAACTTTGGGAAGAATCCTCACCCTTTGCAGTTGTTAAAGTCAAACACAAATGGAAGCCAGACTTGAAAATTCCCTGAGCAGACAAAACCAGCTTACTCATATGAACAAAGATTAATTTAGCTTAGTTTGAAGACAAGGGAGGCTAAGTTGACCTGGGTCACTTCTTGTTTCATGCGTCTAAAAATCATAAGCAGAATTTAAATAGTTCTCCACAACTGTTATGAGCTAACCAGTGACTAGTTCCTTTTCTTTTAAGAAAATTATAATATTTTAACCAATTACCAGTCGTATAAGCTTCTTTATAACAAGCTACCTGTGAGCCTCATCCCATGTTTTGCTTTGAGTGTTTTTGGTTTACAAACTATCTTTTTGGAGGGGGCACAATAAGCATTTACCGATTACTTCTTCAGTGATTTGTTGGTTTCCTGTTTGCTGCTTGTTAAGTTTATTTAGTTTTGAGAGGGGGTGGGGGCAGAGAGAGAGGAAGAGAGCATCCCAAGTAGGCTCTGCACTATCTGTGCAGAGCCCAACATGGGGCTCGAACCCACGAACTGTGAGATCATGACCTGAGCCGAAGTCAAGAGTCAGACCCTTAACTCTTACTCTTACCCAAGCGCCCCCATTGGTTTTCTGTTTTTTATGAACTTTGACCCAGGCTTCTGTCAGTTTTCCCAGGATCCCCTCTGCAGGCTCTGGAATGAATGGGGTGACCCAGGGGTCTTATTCTGGTTCCCAGAAATTGTAGTGGAGGAAAAATAATTTTCCCTCTTTTCTTTATGGTTAATGCTTGCAGGAGACCCCTTTTGCTCTAGGGCATCCTGTAAATAGATAAAATTCCTACGTTAAAAGTTCTGCACTGAGGCCACCATAATTCAGGTTTATCTTTGGTATGTTTAACCTGCTTGATCAGCCTTAAAGCAAAATTTTATTTACCTGAGACCTCACACTGGCTCCATCCCTGCTTATGTCAGACCCTGTTCGCTTTTCTTTTTCTTTGTTTTTTTTTTTTTTTCACTATTTATTTTTTGAGAGAAAGAGTGCCGTTGGGGGAGGAGCAGAGAGGGAGACACAGAATCCAAAGCGGGCTCCAGGCTTTGATCTGTCAGTACAGAGCCCGCTGTGGGGCTGGAACCCACCAACCATGAGATCAGACCTGAACCCAAGTCAGACGCTTAACCAATTGAGCCACCCAGGTGCCCCAGACCCTGTGAGCTTTTTAAGTCAGACCCAGATGGCCCTCTGGACCGTTCCCGTTCCAGCCGCGGTCTGGAAAAAGAGGTGCTCCCATAGTCTGAAAGCTCCGAACACCAAGTCCGTGGAGCCAGGACCCGGGATGTGAGAGGAACGACCCCCCACCTCCAGACGCCCAGGAGCAGGGAGCTCCAGGGAGCCCGCAGGTAGGATCTCGCCCGGTCACTCTGGCCCCTGGGGGATGGCAGGGTCTCCTTTGGCTCCTTCTCTGACACCAGAACGGTTGAAAGGTAAACTGAGGCCCATTAAAGAGTTTAAGAGTTTATCTGCACAAAAGTGGATTCGAATCCGGCAGCATTCAGTTCAGTGGATAGAAAGGCGCTCCGAGGAGCGGAACAGTGAAGGAGCCTACGGGCAGCCTGGAGCGCGAGCAAAGAAGTTTTCTAGGCAGAAGAGCGGGCTGGTTACTGCAGAGTTCTTTTCCTTTAGGGAATAGCGGGTGGGCGGGGCGTCCAGCCGGTAGGTCAGGCGTGGCGGGCTGATCCGGTGATTGATGGACCGGTTTAAGTCTACTTCTGAGAGATCCCAAAGTGTAACTAAGTGAAGTGTCAGTTTCGTGACCCGGGGCTTGGCATAGTGATTCCATTTGGGGCCTAGTGTCTTGTTTGTAACAAAGGGTGGGGGCATTATCCTTGTTAAAAAGACGGGGTGCAGGCGACGTGCTGGCATTTGAAGGGCCAGATGCAGTTTTCTTTATAAACTGTCACACGCGTGTGGGTTCCAAGTGCTTCTGCGGACCTTGTGAGAAATCCCACTTGCTGGTTACCGCTTTCCTTCTGCACCAGAAATAAGTTCTTGTTACCCATCAGTGCTTAAAATACTGCTTTCATTGAGGAAGGAGCTCCCATCAAATGGAGCTCTTCCCTCTTGAAAGAAGCCTCAGAAACTGGAGCGTCCCTGGGCGCACAAACCCGCTTGGGTCCGCTAGAGCTCGTGTTCCTTCTCTTTGACTCAGTTCCTTAGGAAATCTGAGTACCTTTTGAGTGGACACTGTGGGCACCGGACGCACGTGGTAAAGACGTGACAAACTTGTCATTGTTATCTTTTAGCCTCTGGCCAAAAAAGAGTGTGGAGGAACTGACAAAGGTTCCACTCCTGTCCTGTTGCTAAACTCGAGATGGTTTTGCTTTTGTGTACAGGCTTCTGAGTGCGTCAGGGAAAGAAAGGGATGGAAGGAAAGGAAGAAGGAGGGAGACAGCGAAGAGGAGGGAGAGGAAAAGGCGGGGGGGCAGGCCAGGGAGGGAAATGGAAGGAGAGGAGAGAAGGAAGAATGGAAAATCTTGCATTTGGGAAAGTGAAGTGGAACTTGCTAGACGACGAAGGGGTTCGTGGGTTACCCCTGTTCCGGAGCCCCATCCTATGGCTGGGCCGGATGCCCTCTTCAGGACGCCTCGGAAGAAGGGCAAAACCAAAGCAGGGTCAGAGATGGACCTCCATCCCGGGTTGTGAACTAGGAATTGGAAAGGAACTCTGTTAGCAAAGATTCAGGTATGTGAATTGGGACTCAGTAGAGGTCGGTAACACTGGACTTGAGAGCATTTTTGACCACGATAGACTATATAGTAATAAGGTGCTTTTTATATGTAAGATCTCATTATATTCTCAAAATAATGATGTAAATAAAATAAGTAGATGTGGCTGAAGTTGTGAGGTTCCCCTTGTGGAAGGAAGAACTCTGGGATCGCCCTCCATGATCCACGACCATGTGTAATTCACCCTCTTGGTTGGGGGGAATCCTACATAGGTGACAGGCTGTCACTTTGTCATGAGTATGCCTTATGACACAGCTGACTTCAAGAAAGGGCGACAGTCCTCAGCGGGGCTGACCTGTTCAGGGGAGCCCTTAAAAGGGACTGGGTGCGGGGCAGCTGGGTGGCTCAGTCAGTGAAGCGTCTGACTTCAGATGGTGGCTCAGGTCATGATCACATTCATGAGCCTGACCTTCATTGGGCTCTCTGCTGTCAGCACAGAGCCTGTATCAGATCCTCTGTCCCCCTTTCTCTCTCTCTCATTTCTCTTTTCCTCTCTCTCTCTCCAAATAAATACACTAAAAAACCAAAACCAAACAAACAAGGAAGAAACCCAGAGAGAGACTGGCTGCTTCCTGGTGAAAGAGATTTAAACCATGGGAGGGATTGGACACAGGGGATCTTCGCCCTTGCTGGCTTTGAAGCTAGAGGGGGCCGCGTGACAAGGAATGAGGCCGCTTCTGTAAGCCCAGGAGGCCATCCAGCTGCCAGCCAGCAAGGACACTTTTCAATTCATTTGCATTATTAATATTTTTCCATCGGGTTCGGGAACATTTTTTGTAAAGGGCCTGCTGGTACATATTTCAGGTTTTGCAGCCGCACACAGTACGTGTTGCTGTCACGTATTTTCTCTCTGCCTTCCTTTTAGATTTTAAAACGTAGAAAAATGCTTCGTTTAAGGACTGAACCCAAACAGGTGTGGGCTGGTTTGCCAGCTGCTGGTCTGGATAATCAACAAAACAATAAATTAAGGCCTGAATTGCAGGCTTTGCCAATTTCTGTAGTGTAAATAGACCGGCCGTGATGGATTTCAAGCTACCAACGTCAAGTTTCTTGAAGTCAGGAAAAGATCGGCGGTAGCCTATGGTCATGTAATGTTTGCATGCATCAACACTGGTAAATAACCACCTGTAAGAGCATAGATAGTAGTAAAATACAGTCAACGTAATCAGGAAGGGTTGAGTTTTGAGTATCTGTTGCCCTTGTTTTTCATATAAATTGTTGTGCATTTCTGTAATTGAACTTTCATAAAGGCTGTGTGTGACCACTCCTGGACCCGCTGAGGGGTTAAGAGCTGGCTTTGGGCTGGGACCCGTCATCCCAACACAACACTGCTTGTGCCCTTCTGATGGGGTCGGGGGGGGGGTGTTCCTCATGATTCCCTCCTGGGAGCTGACTGTGGGCCCCTCCACCCTGCAGACGTGACTGTGTTACAGGCGAGGGGAACAGTGGGAACAGAGGGGTCCTTCGAGCCCAGGACCCAAGAGGGGTCGCATGTTGTGACCTCCTGTGAGGCAGAGGGGAAGTGAGCTGCTCACTTGCTCAGGCTGCTCCTCTCTTGGGGTTTTGTTACAACTATTGGCTCTATATTCTAATGCGGTTTGGGAATTGCCTTGTTTGAGTGAGGAACCCAGTCCTCAGAGAGGAAATCGCCTTGCCGGCGTCACAGGTAAAGTCCCATGCTTAGCATTTTAAACCACACCTTGAACGCCCCCGTGATTCCTGTTACATCCCGTTGCAAATCAAATCCCTCCGCCAGTCATCGGTAGCGACAGCCAGCTCAGGCGTGTAAAGAGGCCCCTGACTGCCGTGGCCTGGCTAGTGCTCTGGGCTCCGGCAGTGTTTCCCTGGGCCGCACGGGATGTAGTTGGAGAAGGTGACCTGTGAAGCATTCGCGGAGTGGGGGGGACAGAGGTGGCCACAGGGCCTTGTCGTACCTGACACTTCGTTGAACACAAGCAGGGAGCTCATTGCTGTGCTGCATGCCACAGGGGTCACAGAAATACAGGAGAAAAGTCACCTGATATCCAAATATGTGCATTTCCCCCAGCTTCAATGTCCCCCTATCTATATGCGTCAGGACTGCTTTGGATGATTCCAGTCTTACAAGACCACATGTGCCCAGGACCTGATTCATTCCTGACTCAGAAAATGACAGGTAGACGCACTTTGTGATCATTTTCCAGTTGAGATTTTCTAAGTTTTTGTAACACACAGAGATATAATTAAAATATCGAGATCCGTATTATGCAGTAAAACCGTTAAACATCGTGGTAGCTCATTTAACATGGCTTTTCCTTGAACGAGCGCTCTTTCCTTGTTGGGTGTAGAAATATGTTTATAGGTCAAAGGCAGTAGTGATCTTTGCTCTCAAGATGACTACTTTTGGGCATTAGAAATGTCTTAGGTTCTCTGTTTTGTCTTAGTCCTGGTCAGCCTAACTGCAAGCCAGGCAGAGGGACTTAATTTTCACTGCTTCTTCTCTGTACCAACACCAGCTGGAGGCCAGTTATTAAATATTATGACGTAATTTTGCTCCCTGTGTTGGGAGGTCAGGGAGCCATATTCCAGGAACACAAATTCTGGGGTACTGCAGCTTGCTATTTCCAGTGTCTCCGAGTTACTTATTTTTTTCAGGATGTTTTATGGTGCTGACCCTTCATTTGTCAGAGTCTTCCCGTGTTAAACGTGTGAGGGTCACATGTCTCTTGGCCTCATTGTGTCTTGGGCTTTGACCACTTGTTAAATGGAGAGAGTCCATACCGTGGGCAAACCTTATGGCCACCGTGACCTCATCTAATCGCAGCATGGACTAGCTCCTCTCTCCCCCAAGGTGGCATCCGGACGGACTCCTGTGTCACCACTGGATGGGAGACACGGGAGCTCTGGCAGGCAGCTCTGACTTGATAGATCCCCGGAGGCTGTGTTTCCTCCTCCCACCTCTGGGCGAGAATGAAGTGCTGCCATGTGGCTTAACTGAGTGTGCCGTATGGCTTCACCAGTAAACGCTGAAATGCTCAGATGACGAGCTGGAGAGGAGAAGGCGTTAACTACTGGTGGGGCCAGTCTTGCCCAGTGAAAGAGGGAGACGATAGGAAGCTGGAAACACACGCTCTGTCTTTGTCCTCTGACGCCCTGGTCTGAAGTCGGGATTTGCTGCATGCAGCCCACCAATGTCCTGTGTACCGAGTGACCAGCTCTTTGTCTTTGGGAAGCAGCAGGCTCCCGGGTAACGCATTACTTGTGTTGGGAAAGAATTCCTGAGTTTTCCAGGTCAACATGGCACCAGCTGAAAATAAGAATTCAACCCTTCTGTAATGACATCGCAACTGCTAGCATATTGGCATCTACGATAGGCTGGAATCCACATAGAATAGCAGAAATAAAAATACAAGCAAGTGTTACAAGAGATCATCTAATAAAATGAATCACGTGTGTTAGCTAACGCCTCAGAGGACTCCAGCTGCCCCATCCAGGTACTTACACAGTTGGATTCGGAGTACAGAGTAGATGTTGAGAAACAGGACTAATGATTGCATAGGCCCAAGTTACTGAAAAGAACCGGCCCCTGAGAACAGGACTGGCCGAATCTGTGGTTCTGGGCGCGGAACAGCCACGCGGGAACCCCCTGGTCGTCCGGGGCCCATCACTTCTGGCTTCCCGGTGGAAGTAAGTGCGGGCCACCCGGACCGGAACAGGCTGAAGCCGCTGTTCCCAGTGGACCGATAGCAAGGGAGTCAGTCAGGGACTCCAAGATAGATGGGAGGAGAAGAGCTTTCTGGTGCACAAAACTCGAGGCTGCGGGTGGCCCTGGCTGGAGGCTGTAACCGGGGCTGACCCCAGGGGGCGCATCTGTGTGGTTGGGTGGGGCTGCGTTCTCCTGGGGCCGCGGGGAAGGCTTTGTCCGTGGGCCCTAAGTTGGAAGTGAGGGCCGAAATGAGGAAGAGGGTCAGTTATTCCAGTCCTGACTCTCTGGGGACAGTCGCTAAAGGAGTTGCTGTCTGGCTTCCTGGCCTGGGTCAGGAGGATCCTGAGGACTGTCGGATGGCTTCCTGCAGGCGGTAGCGCCTGTGGGGGGGTCCCATCCCCCCGTGTGTTCTGGCTTTTGTCCGCTTGTACCTTCAGTCTCTCAGCCCCGAGCACCGTGAAGTACACAGTCAAGAAACAAATGCTATTGTGTGTAAGTGCTGTACAAACGAACCGATTCTAAGTACTAAATCAGGGTTATAATCTAGTCTTCACTATTATTTCTTTGGAGAATTATGTCCTAGATTTTTGCTAAACATGAGTTCCAGGGAAAGGTCATCTTGATATGATTTTAAATAAAAAGGAGGGTTGGGTGTGGTTGGAGAGGGGAGGTAAAAAGATGAGAAGGTCGCCAGCATAATCCACCTGTCATAGTAGAATGGCTACATGATTCACAAGACAAAGGACAAGCTCAGTCTGAGAAAGGGAACCTTGAAGACCTGACCCATAGTTGCTCTGCCTTGAAGGCATTTAAAAACGTCAAGTAAGGTACTGTTATCCTTCTCTAGCCTAGCCTTGGGAACGTTTCTGTGCATGGTGTTGCTCGATAAGGGTCGGAAGGTTAGAGATAGTTGGAACCATGTAAGTCCCTTCGGGGCTTTGGTTTGATAAAAAGGCAGTGAATGGGGTTCCAGTTCAGGTCATCTGCTCAGTGTGGACAAACAGGATTTTGGCCTCCATGAGTTTGCAATTCAGTTATTTTGAAAAAGGAAGAGTATTTGAATAAGAATATTAAGAAGATAAATTGAGGTCAGGAGAATTTAGAAAGAGACCCTCAACCGCTAATAAAACCAGCCATGACATTAGCTAGTTTGTTTGCAGTTGCACATGGAAGTGGTTATTCTAAAGGCTACAATGATGTTGATACCGCACAGATTCCAGATACGTTCCAGAACAATTGACATTTATCAAGAGACATTAGAATCAAGGGCTTTTTGGCTTCATGGGGAAAATGATTTTCATTAGTAAATAAAAATTCTTCTCTATAAGAGGTGGTGTACCGGCTTCCTAGGGCACTGTACCAAAATAGCCCAAACTGGGTCGTGTAAAGCAACAGTAATGTATTCATTCACAGTTCTGGGGGCTAGAAGTTCAAAATCAAGGTGTTGACAAGGTTAGGTGTTCTGGGGGCTCTGAGGGAGAAACTTTCCCATGATTCTCTCCTCACTTCTGGTGGTTGTAGCAAATCCTTGCTGAATTTTGGTTTGTGGGCACCTCACTCCAGTCTCAATCCCCTCCACCTTCACATTGCCTTCTTCCCTGCACTTCTGTTCATTCATTTATTCCTCTTATAAGAACAATCGCATTAGATATAGAACCTATCCTAAACCAGTATGATTTTATTCCAGTTCTCCTTTTCTTTTTAAGCAAGGTCAATGCCCAATATGGGACTTGAACTCACAACCCCAAGATCAAGAGTAGGATGCTGTCATCGACTGAGCCAGCCGGACATTCCAATTCTTAACTAATTACTTCTGCAAAGACCCTATGTCAAAATAAAGTCACATTCAGGTGTCCTGAGTAGACATGAACTTGGGGAGCATAGTGTTGAACCAACTACAGATGGATTCTCTGAATGATATATCTTAGACAAAGATCCAAAGAAGGCACAGCAAGGTTTTTAGTTAGAATTCTGCTTCATTGACTATTAGAAAATACGACCTTAATAAACCAATCCTGGAAAATTCTGTGTAGATTTCTTCATTATTTATAAGAATTTTCTTATAATAGTGATTTATCGATCAAACAGCATGGTTATGGGCTTTGAAGGAAGTAGTAATTACAAAAGTTTGTTGACAAGTCTAGAATACTATCCATATCCAAATGCACCGTGAGTTTAATTTTATTATCATTGTTTCCTTTTTTCTCCTCTGTTCTCTATTGGCCAATTTCAAAAGCCATTGGACATCCTGCATATTAGAGAAAGATTTTAGGAAGACAGTTTTTCATATATATGTAAAACTTGTCATTAGTAGCCATTTCTAGTTTGCTCTTTGCTGATTTTCAGACATCGTTGATGATGTCAGAGAAAGAATACGTATGCAACCCAGGTCAGTCAATTGGAGTCCATTCCAGAAACTGAGGAACGGAGGGCTTCGTGCAAAAAGAATTACAAGATGAAGTGATAACTGTGTTCTTTTGCCAGTTCACTAATTCCCGCCTCCTCCACCCCACAGTCACGGATAATTAATGGAAGTGTGCTTCTCTGACTCTCCCCGTAGTCCGCTCGTCTATCGGTGTACCTCTGCTACCATATATGAGTGTGGACCGAGGACTCTTGTGTCCTGCCCAGGAGACTTCTGTGAGTTCCAGACATACCTAGCCATGCATTTATTCAGGCTGTTTGATCTCTCCAGGACCTTTCAGATTTACCACTTGTCTGGGGTGCAAACCATGCTTGGGGCCCCACCCTTTCCCCAACCCCACCCTAAAACCCGCCTCTTTTGTGTGTCTCCTGTTGCAGTGGATGACCTTCCTGGCCACTCAAGCATGTGGCCTGGAAGCCTATGAGTCACCCTGTTGCCTACGTCTCCCATCGCCCCCCACCAGTCCCTGCATCCCCCCACATCTGCCCCTGTCAACCTAATGTAGACGGTAATCCCCCTCACCTCCAGTGATCTCTGCAAACCAGTCTGGCTTTATAATTCTTAACCACAAGTTGGTACTTCTTCCTCTGTACCACACACACTGCCTCCGGGATTATTTTGAAAACCTTCTAGTCATCACATCATTTAATCTCTAACTATTTGTATCTACCTATACGAGATCAGGAGTTTTTAAAAAAGCATACCTACAGGTTCATTGTCACAACTGAAGCATTAACCACGATTCAAGGATTGACTAACTATTTAAACTTCCCCAATTTTGTCTCTTTTTTTATTTTTTACCCCCTCATACAGTTTTTTTTGAGTCAGGATTTCTTGTAGTCCCTGGTCGCATCAGCTACCTGATGGATCTCTCTGTGGCCCTCAGGGATTTCAGGAGGAAGAGGGTGTTGCCATGGCCATGATGGGTGCTGGCATCCTCCTCTTGGATCCCCTTTCCTCTCTGCTCTCTATTCCTCAGACTGGAGTTCTTTGCATGTATTATTTTTATTATTCAGTTAGTGTTTCTTTCTATCAAGACTTTTGCAGAAACTTCCTTCCACCAAAACACTTTCCCCTCCTCACTGTGAGGTCCCAGCTCGGCAGCAGGTACTCAGGGTCGCTTGCCTGAGTGCTCTGACGGGGTCTAGTCCCCTGACACACACAGTCCTGTACCTTGTGTTCCCTCTTGGCCCTCCTTAGTCACAACTTATGCGTGTAAATCATTTACACGCCATCACACGCCATTTGCTGCTTGCGGTTGTTGACCCTCACTGGCTCCATTCCTTCCCCTTTCCAGTTGGTTTGTAATTTTAGAGCCCTGGGTTTTTTTGGATTGAAGCATGTCTTCAAATCTGCAGGGCTGGTGCAGGCATTGTGGGAGACTGCTGAAGCCAAGGATAATTTTTTTTTTTTTTTTTTTTTTTTTTTTTTTTTAGAAATACTGTGCAGAGGGGCACCTGAGTGGCTCAGTTGGTTGAGCTTCTGACTCTTGATTTTGGCTCAGGTCATGATCCCGGGGTCCTGGGATGGAGCCCCATGTTGGGCTCTACGCTCAAGCGTGGAGCCTGCTTGGGATTCTCAATCTCTTTCTCTCTATCTCTGTCTTTCTCTCTGCCTCTGCCTCTCTCACCTGCTCATTCTCTCTCTCTTAAAAAAGAAAAAAACTATATTGTGTAAAAATGTCAGCAAGTCTCTCAACTCTTTAAAACCCTTGGTGATTGTAAGTCAATAATCAAAACTTTTTTTAGGGACAGTGAACTATTATTGTACCTCCCTCTGAGAGATCCTAAGACGTGTATATACTAGATTTCCAAGTTCAATTATTCTAAGTTATAATAGTATGCTATTTTAAGATTATCCAGAGTTTTTTATATCCCAAATCTCAGAAATGAGAAATTAAGTCAAATAATGCATTTTTTTTTTTACTTCAGAATCAATGGGAGATCTTAGTATGCACTAAAAACAGTAAAGAAAGAATAGCAAAAAACATGGACAGATACTTTGAGGGGAAAAAAAATCAATAATCTCTCTGGTGATAACAACTGTACAAAAACACCAGCAAGACATCAGAATGGTCATGATAGAAATAAAACTGGGGAAAAGTTTTATCTAAAGTAAGGAAAACAGAAGAAATGTTATTTCCAAGGATTGTAGCTTATTCCTTTTTTTTTTTTTTTTTTTTTTTAGTTTGTGAAGTTTATATATAAACATCAAAAGGAAATTTCAGGGAAGCTGTGATACATCTTGAATCATGTGTCAGTCACCATCTTCTGTATGTTATTACATTTGGGAAGACAAATTTCTAAAATATTGGTAACATAACCTGAAATTTAGTATTTAGTAGATTCCCAGTTCATTGTTTCATAGAGCCTTATTTTTCACTTTTTAATTTTTTGCTTCGTAAAGCCTTTAAATTCAGTATTTTACAGTTAAAAACTATAGGTCTGATCAAATTATCTTGTAATAATAAGAAAATTATAGCTTAGGAAACTTCTTTATCCAAGAAACAGTATGGTCTATGGTAACCAGTCATCACGTATGTCATGATGATACGTATTTGACCCCCAAAGAATCCATTAAAATGAAATATCTTCTCTATAATTATTATTTTTTTGAAATAAGTCTCTGGAATGAGTCTTTGGGGGAGGGAATGAGTCTTTGGGAGGGGAGAAGAATAGATAAGGAGGGAGGAACAGAGATGACAGATTCTGGAGAAGACCAGACTTCCAGAATCTTCGAATCTCTAACACAGTGCCTGTCACACAGTAAGCACACACAATATGTGTTGAGTAAATGCATGATCAAGAGATGAGTAAAATTCAAGAGACTGTCATTGATGGAGGGTGATGATAAACCATAACGGATATTTCTAATCAGCCAGTTGGGTGGCCAGTCCCCATTCCTTCAATTACTATAATAATGATGCTTGAACAGAAACCTTTTTGGGATTCTTAAAATCAAGAGTCACATGCTCTTCCAACAGAGCCATCCAGGTGTCCCACCCTTTTGTAATTCTTCAATTTTATTTTTGAATCTGAGGTCCATGATTTTGAATAGTTCCCATTGTGGCCTTATCTTTTTCTTTTCTTCTTGTTTTCCTTTCTAAAATGGAACGCTTAGTGTTTTGTAAGAAGCTAAAAGTCATCTGTTGACTACAAAGAAAAATGTAGACTATTTATTTATTAACTCCAAAGTGGAACTATACAGCAATGAATCATTTCTACTTCTAGATGAAATTGGGAGAAAGAGTCCAAAATGCGCTGATCAACACTACTAAAGTAAGAATCCGGCCTCAAGAGGTTACTACTTAGGAAGTCCTCACAGTCTTTGAGTAGAGTTATTTCTTAAAAGTCTTTTCATTGTTTCAAATAGTGGTTTGAAATGTTTTGTTCAGAGCTCTGGAGTGGCTCTGTCATAGAGCTCAGTGCCTAAATTTTGATTTTGATTCTACGTGTTTCTAGATTTTCTCTTTATTGTATCTGGAAATAAAATTGACTTTGCTTTCCGACCTTATACCCAATGACTTTGCTGAACTATCATGTTAATTGTAATAGCTGGTCTCTGTATTCATTTGGATGTTCTATGAGGCCAAGTCAGCTCTGAATAATGGTGGTTTTATTCATTTTCTAAGCTTGCCTTGTTGCATTACCTAGGACTTTGAGCAAAATGTCAGAGAGAATTGGTGATAGCAGGCATCCTTATCTTACTCCTGATCTCCAGGGAAAGGTTTCAATAATTCACAATGAAATGCAAGTTTTGCTGGAAGATTCTTGTAGATGTTCTCTATCAGATTAATGAAGTTCCCTTTGATTCCAAGTTTGCTAAGAAAGTTTTCATTAATGAAGGCTGAATTTTATAGATTTCTCTGTCTGCATTAATGGGAATCTTTTATTATTTCCTCCATTAGTTTGCTAATGTGACGAGTTGAATTATTTTTCTCCTTTTTTGGGGAAAATGTTATTAAAGTATAGCATGCATACAGAAAAAGGGCACAAATAATGTGTAGCTCAGTGAATACAGTCAAGACCAGTGATCAACTTTCACATGAAGAAGCGAGTTGTTATCAGGACACCCAAAACCGTCTGGGACTCCTTCTAGTTTAGAGACTGAATGACCAGTATCTAGACTTTTAATACTATAGGTCGGTTTGCCTTATTCGGAGGGGGGAAGGGTTAATCTGGCTTCCTTCCTTCAACATTTTTTTTTGGTGTGTGATTAATTCTTGCTATTGTGAGTAGTTGTAGTTTTTAAATTCTCATTGCTGAATAGTATTTCATTGTATGACTATGTGACAATCTATTTACCTGTGCTGTTTATGACCATCTGGTTTGCATGTTAATTTTTTTTTTTTTTGGCTGTTATGATTAGTGTATATAACAACATTCTTGGACAGGTCTCTTGTGACTATATCCTGTATGCATTTCTCTTGAAGACACCCACCTACCTACCCACCCACCCCCAAACACACACACCCTATAAAGAGTGGAGTTTCTGGATCAGAGCTTAGGCATATGTTCAGCATTAGTAGATACTGTCCAGCAGTTTCCCAAAGTGATTGAAATATGCATTTCCACCAACAGTGTGATATTTCCTAGTAGAGTCTTATTAAATAATAGTTCTTATCATTATTAGAGAATGTCCTTCTTTCCTTTGGAAGTGATAGAGGGCAGTAAAAAGTGGTGAAACTAGCTCTGGTCAAATGGATTAGATTATATGACGGCTGGTTCTTCTGTTTTCCTTCTACGGTGTTGAAAGTATTACCTTGCAGTAAGTAGCAATCCAGCAAGCTTTCATTGAATCAAAAGGTATCACTTCACAGGATCTGGCCTGTGGAGCTAGCGCTTATATGAAGTGATATGCTAGTGGATAGAAATGGGTACCATTGTGGACAGGGAGAATGAGAGAGAAGGATATGGAAATGGACAATGGGAGGATCTTGAAGATACATTTCCTACTTTTCATTTTCTCTCAAGGTTGTTGGTGGGTGAATTATCGATATTGATGATTCCACTTATTTTCCTTATTATAAAATACTGTTTTAAAACTGGAATTGTTTGGGGGGCAACCTTCAGAGAGATACGTGGGAGATCCAGTGTCTGGAATTCCAGCTCCTTCACCCTCCCCCTGCCTACAATCAGGGCCTTTCTACCCATTTCAGCTGACTGCCATAGAAGATTTTGTTTGAAAGTCGTGTTTTGCTAAAAAAGAGAGAGAGAGAGGGAGAGAGAGAGAGAAAGACAGAGAGAGAGAGAGAGAGAGAGAGAGAGAGAGAGAGAGAGAGAGAAACCATTGATACAGCATTTAATGAAGAAAAATATTACTAAATTTTGTTTCCCATCTTAACTACATGTTAAGCATTTTGTAATGATTCTTTTCAACTGTCACATGATGACACCACAGACATATATTTTTCTTTGTGCAAGGGTCATTCTAACACATTGGAGTTTTTATGTTTGGGGGTGTTTTTTGTTGTTGGTGTTGCTGTTAAGCTTTGCTTTTAATCACATCACCCCTTTACTTACATTTCAGCGACACCTGTGACATTTGTACTGTTCTTAACATGGGTCATTTTTAGCAAACGAAAGAACTGGAAGCTGATCTTTAAATCTGTGGGATTTTAGCAAAGCAATTACCTCTTGATATATATGACCTGACATAAATGAGCCAATTAAAAAAATTTCTCATTCTCTAGAAAGGAAGTGGACTCCGATAAATAATTCTCGATGATGCTGTTAATATTGGTAGCTCATAAAAGCATGATTTATTTAATCATTTAATTAGAAGAAAAGGCAAATTTCTCAGGGAAGCATCCATGTTAGGTAATAAACATTGTATAAAAAGTATTTTATCATTTCGTACTGTTAAAGTTAGAGACATTTTCCGTAGTAATCTAGTCACTTTTGAAAATTTTGTTTTCCTTCAGCTTTTTTTGTGGGTGTTTATTCTGTTCCAAGAACAACAGTTAGTTGCTCTAAATGTGTTACAACGTGTGCATGTAGAATATGAGATCTCAGCTTCCTTTTAGCATATTAGCATCCGGTGTATGTGCATGATTTGTGGAGCAGGAGGCCTTTCTCTGACTATTCCATTACAGTGTCAGGCCACTTCTAAGAATCCAAGTTGGTGCTTTTTTCCACATGTCTTTGAGTACATCCCTAGTATACTGACTTCCAAATACCAAGCACATACTGAGGAAATATATGTAACATACACAAATCATTCATCTTACATATGTGTGGGTACAAACTCCTTGTTAGGATCCCCTGGCCGTGAGCCAGGAGATGTTTTGCAACCTGGTGCTGACGTTGGGAGTTAACACTGACACTCTGTAAAGTCTCAGCCACTCCCTCCATTATCAGAGTTGGGGAGTTAAGTGACATTTAAGACGTCAGGGCACGCTCTGCTGATTATTGGCACCTGCCGGTAAGAATTGGCTCTATTTTTTTTTTTTTTTTTTTTGGATGCTTGGATTCAGCTTGTCTGCTCTCTTCTCAAGTCTGTTTATTCTTTTTTTTATTGCCAGGGACCAACAGTCGACAACGCTGTCGTTAGTTTCAGAGTGATATTCTCGGGCAGCGGTTCACCATATTTTTGTCATATCAGAGTTCTAGAGTCTCTGCCGATCTCGAGTCCTAAAACAGACTCAGTTCAGTTTTAGGGCTGGGGTTTTTCAGCTTTCCAAGCTTTGTTACCTAAGGGTGTCCTTCACCAAAATGGGAGGAAAGACTTAAGGCCAAATATTGCTGTGCAGAGTCATAACCAACGTATAATACGAGACCCACCCCAGCACACATAAACTGTGGTAAAATCTCAAGAAGCCAGGTCTGAGAGCGGTGGACGTGGCTTCAGGAACATTTTGTCAGGCCATTCCTATTAACTGGCTGGGAGAACAACTCAACAATAAAATTGTCTACGTACTTACACCTTAAAGAAAGAATCAACTATAGGCATGGGCCATGGCCCTCAAATCACATTTTTCTTTCCCAATCTATAGTCTCTTAAGTCACATTAAGTGCTAATGATTCTGTTACTGAATGTAATGTATCATAATTCCCAGCCTGTATGTCTGCTGTGGTCTAAATGTTTATGTCCCTCTGAAGGCCAGATGTTGAAACCTAATCCCTGAGGTGACGGTGTTAGGAGATGGGGACTCCCGGGAGTGGTTAGGTCCTGAGGGTGGAGACTGATGAGTGGGATTAGTGCTTCTCTAAAGGAGAGCCCAGAACATTCCCTGGCCCCTTCCACCGTGTGCGGGCACTGCAGAGAAGCAGGTAGCCTGTAGCCTCGGAAGAGGGCTCTAACCAGAACCCAGCCATGCTGGCACCCCAGGCTTGGACTTCCAGCCCCTAGAGCTGTGAGCGATACATGTGTGTTGTTCAAAAGCATCCAGTCGGTGGTATTTTGTTATAGCAGCCAGAAGAGCCCGAGATAATGTGCACAACTATACAAGGTCTCCTTTCCCTCCTTCCTCGTTGTTAGAGCAGTTTTCCTGATGGAATCCTAAGACCTACCATCTCACCTTCATGGAGATTCTGCTTCTCTCTGCTGGAGAGGGCAGGGGAGGGCAGGGGGAGAGGGGCTCCTGGGGATTTAAGCAGTAATGCCAAGGATCATGGCATCCTTTGGGCAGCCACTGGATTTAAAAGTTAAAGCATCTTCTCCAGTTGTCCGGTTCTGTTTTCTCATGGGACCGTACGGTATTTGCACAATCTCTCCAGGATGAAAACTGATAGAATAGAAACGTCTGGCATTTGCTAATAACTAAGATTGTTTTGCTACTGGCACGTTGTCGGGTTGAACCCACGTGGAACGCGGGTCTGTGTTCCTCACGTCTGGGGCGACCTGCTCTCTGGACGGGAGCTTGTGTCTGCCGTGGTAGCAGAGTGAGTGTGAGGTCAGCAGAGCGAGCGAGTAGGCGTAGCTGTGACTCTTCAGGGGTGCGGGGCCCAGCGAGATGAGCCTGACCGCAAGGGTGGCCAGCACGTTACTTGCGCCTAGAGCCTGTGTTGCAGAAAACGTTCTGCCCGTGATTTCTTCTGAACCTCTCAAGGCAGCGTATTCAGCAAACCAATACTTGGGATCATTTTTAAAAGTTCAGCTTCCAGTTTTGTTTTCTATTTTGGTTGAGAAAAGTTAATGAGATTTTTTTTTCATATCAGAAAGGATTTTCTCCACTTCTTTTTTTTTTAAATTTTTTTAACGTTTATTTATTATTGAGAGACAGAGAGACACAGAATATGAGCAGGGGAGGGGTAGACAGAGGGGGGAGACATAGAATCTGAAGTAGGCTCCGGGCTCTGAGCTGTCACCCAGAGCCCGACGTGGGGCTCGAACTCACAAACTGCGAGATCATGACCTGAGCCAAAGTCGGTAGCTTAAGCAACTGAGCCACCCAGGTGCCCCTCTCCAATTCTTTTATTCGTTTACATTTGCAAGGTGCACATGTCCCATGGGTCTTCAGATATCTGGAAGAGGAGTTTCCTTTGGCGTTGGTGGAAGCATATTTTTTTCTCTAATGGAACTATACCAGTCTCTACCCTGCCAGCCCCTTTAAAATACTCACCCCCTGACGTAAAACACCCTGTATTCATTTATAATTTTTTGTCTCCCTTAATCTCTTGAGCACTTGGCCTCATGAACTAAACACGATGCACTTCATTTTACCATTTTGTAGACGTTCCACCCGATACTTTGTCTTCCCATCTCACAAATGCCTTGTTACCCTCTTAGCTCAACCATCCTATCCGGAGTGAAGACCCTAGATCTTGTGCTGTCTCTCAAATCTCTCTCATATTCTTTGCTGTAGATTTCCAGCTTCCTTCTAATGGTACCTCCTCTCCATGCAAAATCCCCCCACTCAGGCACCTCCTGTTCAGGGAGCTCAGTGTCGATTTACCAAGGACACTGGCCTCTGGTCCTCATTTCTGGCCTTATGTGGTTTATTTTTCGCAGTGTGTTGTCCTAAGTGTGCTCTCATCGTCTCTCCGCTTGTTTTCCCTTTTTCCAGCTCCGTGATGGTCACTGGGCACTACCCCTCCTTGGCCGCATAAAGTGTTCCTCCTGCTCTGTGTCTGTGGCTGGGCAGCTCTTTCTGGCTGAAGAGGAGAGCTGGCCCGTCCTGACTGGCCTCACTTTAATTAATGACCTCAAGTACAAGTTCAGACTTGGGTGATACATGTCCCTTTTATGTGATTTTTTTTTTTTTCAAACTCCCCTGGTCTATAATTCCACAGAAAACAGAAATAGAACTATAACTTCACTCATGTTCAGGAAGACTAATTTAACAGACCAATTTAACCAGGGGCCAATTTAACAGTATTCTGTATCAAAAAATTATGAAGATTCTACAAATAATTTACAGCCAAAATGAGTTCATATAACTTGATTGCTACGGCCTCTACTTTCAACTTCCATTATTGATTATTTCAACAGAGCTTCAAAATGAAAACAAATAGACATTAATTAAAAATGACTCAATGATTTAAAAATATATGACTTGCCTTTCCAACTATCTAAAATTAACATCTAGGCCATTACACTCGGGGAGCAATTATGAAGGTTTGAGTGTGAAACGGCACATAGAAGCAGCACGGACTTATTTTTAAATCAACTTAATTGTTAGCAATAAAACAAAGTGAGGAGAGAAGACGTTTATCTTCCACAGATAGAGTAACTCTCATGTTTTGTGCCATTTCTTGATGGAGCAAACAATTTTGGGGTCTTCTCAGTGGGAGAGAAACCCTCCACCTCCCTTAGAGGGCCGGCATAGCCACACAAAATAAAGAAGACTGATCACACGTTCCAGATGAGGACATCTTCCGATCGACCTGGGCAAACCCTGACCGAGAGAGAGACAGAGAGAGATGACAGAGAGACAGAGAGAGATTGACAGAGAGAGAGATGGTGTAGTTATTTAGGGGAAGCATAAGAAAATGGACACGATAGAAAGTACTAGAACTGTTTCCAGGCTTGTCTTTGTTTTCAGATCCTGGGTTTCTTCCTCCGTGTTTCACTGGGTGTTACTGTGCAAAACCAGGCAACACAGAAACCAGTAATTTAGTTAGTTCTGCGAAGTGTAATTCTCTAAAGAATTTTATGAAAGAACTTTAAATTCAGTGCTTTTTTTATGGAACATAGAAAGTGAAGATAGAAACTTATAGGGGAAGCACAGAAATAACAAAACTCAGGTGAAGGAAAATAACAAGATTAAAAAAGAGGAAAGTGAAAAGATACATCAAGGAATATGTAAAAATAGAAAAGTAAACTTAACTATGGAAAATCAAATGCACTCAAATTGGTAACAGTAGTGACAGTCTCATTAACATATATACAGTGCATATCTAATGCCCACAGCTGTTCTGGGACTTGATATGGATTGATTGAATCTTGACCTTGGCCCCAAAGGTAGTTGCAGCTACTGTTCTTATTACTGACGTTTATAAAACAAGGTAACATTCCTGGCTGGAGACGGCATTCGTGATTGATAATGAAGAGAAGAACAAACATTTTGGACAGCATTTTGGTAATGGACATTGAGAGGCTTAAGAAGAATTTGCCCACTAGTTTTCAGTTAAATCAGCTCCCCTAAGGAAGCAAGATTGCATAGAATAAAGTGTCCATGATTTGAAAATGTTCAAGTTAATATACAAAAACAGCAAGTCAGGGGCGCCTGGGTGGCTCAGTCGGGTAAGCATCCGACTTCGGCTCAGGTCACAATCTCACGGTTCGTGGGTTCAAGCCCTACACCAGGCTCACTGCTGTCAGCCTGTCAGTGCAGAGCCTGGAGCCTCCGGCAGATTCGGTGTCTCCCTCTGTCTCTCTGCCCCTCTCCTACACAGACTCTATCTCCCCGTCTCTCTCTGTCTCTCAAAAATAAATAAACATTAAAAAAAATAAAAAGAAATAGAAAAACAGCAAGTCAGAGTATTATGCAGGCTTGTAAAAATCATGAGGCTTCAGAACAATAGAAACTGGTGAAAACCTTTGCAAAATAACCAAAAAAGATACAAATAAAAAAAAAGATATAAGTCACATGTACTTAATGATTCTTGTTTTGTAAGTGGGAATGTAAATAATCACAAAATAAGGGGAAGAAATAGGACTTTTTTTCCTATAGATAGTGAAATATGGTGAATTTTATACCTTTCATCATTCCCAAAGTTTCTACGGTTAAACAAACATCAGGTGTGGTAGATTGAGTGCATCAGTGCTCCCTGTACCCAGACCTTTCCAGAATGCCTTCCCATAGTGAATCTGGCCTCAAACAACTTGCTTTAGCCAGAGGGACAGTAGCAAATTAGATGCTTGAAAAACATTAGTGCATATCCAAGCTCTGCTGGCCTTACCTCTGATCACCATGAGAGCATTTTCCAGATGGAGATAGGAAGGAAACACAGAGGAGAGTACATTCATCCCAGTCTTGGCCATCCTAGGTCTGGTAACTTCCAGCCAATAGGCCAGCTACCAACAGTTGCACGAGCCAACTCAGCTCAGATCAGCAGAACTGGCCTCTGAGACTTAGGTGTGAGAGGAATTAACAAAAGCGTGCTAGTTACCTGCCTAAGATTCAGGTAGTTTGTTTTGCAGTGAGTTAACTTACAGAGGGGGCCATTTGAAATTTGGAACTTCCCTGAGGACCAAACCCAGGTTTCAAAGCATCCGTCAATAATGATACATGTGAGGTATTCCGTTACTCGTTTTTCTACTAGCCCTCCGTTTATGATATGTTCCAGGGCAACCTGGCTTTATATCCTCTGTATATTTAACTGGACACCTCCACTAATCTTTTCCAATTCTTGTAGGTGTGATTAGATTCTTTCTTAAGACACCCCCCCCCAGCTTCCTCTGATCACTTGGGCTTACGGCTATCTAGAGAAGCTTCAGGAAATTTTCCTTGCTCATTAAACCCTTAAAATTCACAAGGAGACATCATTTTCCTTAGCCTTTTGCCCTACTTGCTACCACATCTGAAGCTCAGAGTGGGAATGTGTCTAAAGAGGTACACAGCTGTGGCTGTAGTGTCTCTGGCACTTTCTTCCCTCTTTGAGCCAGGGCTCCGTGTTTCCCCATCACATCCAGTGAGCTGACACCCGCATTTCGGTGACTCTCATCCCATCACTGATTTTTTTTCCTTGACCCCCATTCCTTACTGTCCCTTCTGTTTGCTGTTTGTCTTTGCAAGCCTCCCTGGTCCTCAGGCTCCACTCATCACCTTTTGAATGCTGCTTCCTGAAGAGCCCGTGGTCCAGCCTTCATCTCACCTTCTTGGTTCATATATATACACATATACGTATATATATACACATATATACGTATATGTGTATATATATATATATATATACGTGTATATATATGTGTATATATATATATGTATATATATATATGTAAAGTTTATTTATTCTGAGAGAGGCAGAGGCAGCACGAGTGGGGGAGGGGCAAAGAGAGGGGATCCCAGGCAGGCTCCATGCTGCCAGTGAAGAGCCCATCGTGGGACTCGAACCCAGGAAACCGGGAGATCGTGACCTGAGTGGAAACTTAGAGTCGGATGCTTAACTGACTGAGCCACCCAGGCACCCCTCACCTTCCTGGTTTCTGTTTGACTTCTGCAGCCCTGCTCAACTATGACATGCCAAGCCATTCGTCTACTCACTACCTACCTGTGAGGTATTCATGTCCCAGCCAGTGTCTTACGTGCTTTGGGTATGAAGTTTAATGATGTTTCTTGTTTACAAAAACACTCTGAGATGACCACAAATAGGTACATGGGCAAATGGTTTTGAAGTAATGTATTAACGGTCAAATCAAAGACATTTATAAAATGCTATATTCGTCTTAAGTCTATTTCTGACCGTTCCTGACTCACTGACGGTGCACGGGGGGTGGGGGGAAGGCTACTTTGATGCCGGAACAGAGGAGCAACCACCGTGCCATCCTTTGCCCTGTGCGGAGCTCCCTGGGGCTGAGATGTGTGTGCCGCTTGGAACAGGGTCATCTGTGGGGGTAGTGGCAGTGTCAGGCATGCGTCACGAAGCCTGGTT
The DNA here is from genome assembly GCF_018350175.1 of Felis catus. Lineage (NCBI taxonomy): Eukaryota > Metazoa > Chordata > Mammalia > Carnivora > Felidae > Felis > Felis catus. Next base: position 50,974,189 of record NC_058382.1, on the reverse strand, counting down.
GGCTCCAGCAAGAATAAATCGTTGTCCAGTTATAAGGACAGAGGGTGGAGGTCGGCTAACACATCCAGGTATGTTGGAGGAAGCACACAAGTGTTCACGGAGAGCGACAGGGCTCCGTCTCCCCTGACTCCCTTCTGAGTCCTTCGAAGTGTATTGCTGAGACTCTTAACCTTTTTTTTTAGAGGCTGATTTGCATCTACTTGGAGGGAAAAATCACCCAAGTCAAAGAAATTCTCCCCAAGGCACTATTCAGAGCAAGCCCATTAGGTGCCCTTGGCCTAAGCGTGAATACAACTCATTGTGACCTTTTCCAAATTCACTTTTGCAACTAAATAACTATGGTTCTTATCACTACATCAGGATGCAGTGAAATCCCAAAAGGTCCATGTTGTTTCCTTCAGATCAATTATCTCAATAGATGGTATATATGTGTGCACACGGAAGTATCCTGAGCCCATCTGATTGGCTGAGAGTGTGGTTTGGCCTTCGCTCCAGAGAATTGTACTCATGTATAGACAAATGACCGCTTTCATGTGGAATTTTGTGCTTGGTGTATTCCCAGGGCTTTGGAGAAATGTTGGAAAGTATCTCGCTACCCAGAGCTGTGGCTCTTAGTGTTAACATAGTATCAAGTTTCACACATGGGTGGTTCTCAAAAATCAGTTCTAAATAGGAAACGGAAGTATCCTCTGTGACCAGGTTAGGTGATCAGATACAGAAATTAAGATAGCTAAAAATACGTATGAAGGTTGTAAAAGCATGATGCAGTACAGTATTCTACCAGTGTGGTCCCCAAATGGCAGCATCAGAATTACCTGGAAACTTAGAAATGCCCATTCCAGTTCCCCCTTTATCCAAGGAACCGGCAGCACCAGCGAATGGGGCCCAACAAACTGTTGTAGAATCTCCAGTGTGATACACGTGCAAATTTAAGACCTACCAGTTGGAGTCCCTTGTTTCTAACAAAGGATCACAAAGTTACGCATTGTAAAGTTAACTTTCATTTACTTTTCTAAACAGTTGGGAGATCACGTGATTGACGAAGACTGTGTCAGAAAGGAAAACAGCACAGTTCCCAAATCCTGTATCCACAACTTAATCTTCCCAGTATTCGAAGGATTCTTTCATAGTTTAAAACAATTCACAATCTGTTTTAAAAGTCACATTGGGTCAATTGGAAAATTTCCATACGGACAGGTGTTAGACGATAGGAAATTGTTCATCTCATTTGTGAAATGGTATTGCAAATGCAGGAAGGTGCTGGAACACATATATATGAAAGGATTATCATATAAATGCACCCAATTGAGATAAAATGGAAAATTTGTGAAGTTTAAACATATACACACGTTTTTAATGGCTTTAACTAAGGCAGGACCTAACAAATGAAAAGATGACTATTGAGTACAAATCAAAGAGAATTGTTTCTTCTTAGGATTCTAGAGGAAAGTTACATGATATCAAATTAAAATGTGAACACTGTATGAGCAGGGGTGCCTGGTTGGCTCAGTCTGACTCTTGAGTTCGGCTCAGGTCATGATCTCTTACTTTGTGAAATCAAGTTGTGCTTAGGGCTCTGTGCTGACAGCATGGAGCCTGCTTGGGATCCTCTCTCCCTCTCTTTCCTCCCCAGCTTGATGCACCTGCCTTCTCTCTCTCTCTCTGTCTCTCAAAATAAATAAACATAAATAAAATCTTTAAAAACATTTTTTTAAACTGTGTAAGCAAACATATTACCAGTTTTCTTGTTCTGAGTACATGCCTAATGGCAAGAATGTTTAATGCTTGCCCGTATGTGTTATTCTGAACCTCATGTCAGAATCCGTGCCTAAGCCTCCTTTCATCTCTAGGACAACGATGGAAGGCAGCTGTTGCACTCCCTGGGTAAGCACAGGGAGAAAGTGAGATGTAAAGAAATTAAGTAACTTGTTCAAAGTCTTTTTAACTAATAACAGTGTAGTTAGGATTCATGACAAATTCTGAAATCAAATTTTGATTTTGTAGGGAACAGACTCTTCCCACATAGCATGCATCTGATGGAAGGAGCTTATGAATCGCCACACTTGTGGTCTGAATGCAGGCTGTTTCAAGAGCCATTTTTGACAAAAGCATACACACGCATGGAGCTTACTGGATTGGGATTGGGAGTAGAGGTGGAGATGGGGTGAAAGAGGCAAAATAAAGTCCTTAATGAAGATCAAGTCTGGGAGATCCCTAGAGACCAGGTGGATGTTAATGCCTAGAATCTGGAAAAGATCAGCAGCAAAATGCTACAATTTTTGCAGAGGGACACTAGGTCTCTTGGAAAAAACAATTCCTAAGAAAGAAATACAGACTCTTGACTGTGACCTCAAGGACCCTACACCCTTGGGTCCCTTCCTGCCTTCTTGATTTTTTTTCCAACCTCCCTTTTTCTGTCCACTAGCCCTGGTTCCCTCCCTGAGGCTGATAGTGATCCTGCCTCAGAGCCTTTGCACTTGCTCTGTGATCTTCTTCCCTAATGACTAATGACCTGTGTGTTGGTTTTATTCCTAAGTATGACATTTTTATGTTATAAGTAATACTGGTTTTATTTTCATGCCAAACCCTTAGTTCCTAGGACATAGCAATGTAATTTAGTTTTGTATATTGATCTTTTACAAGTTTTGCTTAACTTAGAGTTTTAAGAGTTTGGGGTGGTTTTTTTGTTTGTTTTGTTTTGCTTGGTGTGTGGATTTCACAGAATTCTCTGTATGTGTATTTGGCTTAATGTATATTATACTGTTTTGCTGCAGTGTTCTCTAAATGGCAATTAGGTTAGGTTGGTTAATAATGCTGTTGAAGTATTTTATTTCCTTCCTGACTTTCTGTGCACTTTTTCTATCATTCATTGAGAAAGGAATGTTTAAATATTTGACTATAACTGTGAGTTTGTCTATGCCCTTTGCAGTTCTATTCGTTTTATCTCCGTATATTTTGAAGCCATGTTATTAGTTGGATAAAGGTTTAGGGTTATGTACCCTTGGTGCATTTTTCATTATGACTTTATCATTATGAAACGACCCTCTCTGGCCCTGAACTATTCTCTTCTCTGAAATCTACTTTGATATCATTTTCCATACTTCTAATTATGAAATATTCGTGTCTGTATATTTAATGTGAGGTTCTTATAGGCACCCGAAATGTGGGTCTTGCTTTTTCGTTTCAGTCTGACTGTGTTTGTCTTCAGTAGTGTGCTTTTTAGACTACTTACATTTAATGTGATTATTTTTATGTGTGGGTTTAAATTCAGCATCTTGCTCTTTGCTTTTTATTAGTCTCATCTGGTATTTGCGGTTTTCCTCTTTTTTTTGTAATTTGGATCGTGCCTTTCTTTATTCCATGCCATCTTGTTTCTAAAACAATTATTTGTTTCATTACCTTAGGGTGTAGAGTGCAAAACCTTAAGTCATCTCAGTCCGCTCAAGTGATACACTTTTTTTGCATGGAGCAGAGGCATATTTCAGCTCTCCCACTTCAGAGGTGAAATAGGAATTCTAGTCTCCTGATGGCTGACTGCTTGCTTTTCCCACAGTGTGATGGTCAGATGAGTGTGAGCCTGCTTTCTCTGGAGAATAATACCGAGTCGCCGCAATTGGAAGCACCAATGGGAAAAAAGTTGGGATTGTTTTTTTCTTGTTTAGGAAAAGAAAGGCTTTAAACATCCTATAGAAGAGCTCTAAAAGTTCCTTGCAGACCGCTTGGGTAAGCATCAGGCATGAGCATCAGGTAAACCATTGGAGATAAATCTGGGAGCTCGCTTCTCAGTTGGGACCCTGGGGCCGAATTGGGATTCCTTTGGCTTTACACATTAGCCGCTCTGGGAGAGCAATTCACATCCCATAAATCACATTCAGTCCGTGGCTTGTAGGGTTGTCTGGAATTGTGTTTACCCATCTTATTCTGTGTGCCCGAATTAAAGAATATCTGATCATATCAGCATGATACTTGCCTCTCTGTAGGCCTGGTTGTGTAAACTTGAATGCAAGACACATACTTCTTGCATTTGTATCCTGAGGATTGTGCAATTAATCTGTTAATGTGCTCCATTTGGGCAGATCAGATTTCATGTTGCCTACATCATCAAAGGAAGATTCGATGCTGTTAAGGATGTAAATCAACATGTCAACAGCGCTTTTAAATACTACTAAGGCATGCACAGGAACCGATATTTATTCAAATTCAAAATAAATGTTTGAATTCCCGCAGTTCTTAGATATGTGTTCCTGACTATAACTGCATCTGTGTCCAACTATAAGCATTATATTTTTTTACATTTATTTTTTGAGAGACATAGATAGAGCACAAGTGAGAGAGGGGCAGAAAGAGGGAGAGGGAGACACAGAATCCAAAGCAGGCTCCAGGCCCTGAGCTGTCAGCACAGAGCCCAATGCGGGGCTTGAACCCACGAACCGAGAGATCATGACCTGAGCCGAAGTCGGATGCCCAACCGACTGAGCCACCCAGGAGCCCCTCTAAGCATTATAATTTGATACAGGATTAAAATGAAATGCCCTTGGGGCACCTGGGTAGCTCAGTGGGTTGAGCATCTGACTTTAGCGCAGGTCATGATCTCACGGTTCTTGAGTTCGAGCCCCACATTGGGCTCTCTGCTGTCAACACAGAGTCCACTTTGGATCCTCTGTCTCCCTCTCTCTCTGCCCCTCTCCTGCTTGTGCTTTCTCAAAAATAAATAAAACATTTAAAAATTAAAAAAAAATGCCTTTGGAACACCTGGGTGGCTCAGGTCATAATCTTGGGGTTTGTGAGTTCGAGCCCCGCATCAGGCTCTGTGCTGACAGCTCAGAGCCTGGAGACTGCTTTGGATTCTGTGACTCCCTCTCTCTCTGCCTTTCCCCTGCTCTCACCGTCTCTCTCTCTCAAAAATAAATTTAAAAAAACATTAAAAAATTATATATAAAAAATGTAATGCCCTTGGATATTTATGTTGTTCTTATTCATGGGCTCTAAATAGCAGATACTTAAATCTCTGAGCCTGGGAGACAGGTCATAAATGTAATCAGTTGTTATAACTAGTGCAATTTCTGCTGTTCTCTGGTTGAAGAAAATAACAAGTACAATTCTTGGGTTCAAACAGTTTGTCAGACCAGGAATTTATGCATGGGTGTATGTACCAGAACTTGTTCTTAAAGAACCTCAATGATGCCAAAATGCCCAAGTTTCTTTCCTCTATTTAAAAGAATATTATATTGAAATAGACTGAAAATGTAACTTTGTTTTAGACTCTGTTTTTCGGTCATTTGACAGTATCGAATCAGCGTCCCCGAGAAGTGTGCAATGTATTGGGGAGAAGAGGAGGGAGGAACCACAGTTCAGTGGTTTCCACACTTCACAATAATGGTGGTGAATAAATGCTTGATAATGGCTGTGTGTGCGCATTCAGGCAAAGGCTCATCACCAACAGGCCACAGAAGACAAGGGCAGGAAGAGTTTCATGCTGGGCACATGACAGAAGAGAGTGGGAAGGCAAAAGGACAATAGAGGACAGGGAAACGAGGCCACTTAGCCTGGTCCAATCACTCTTGCTCTATAGCTCTGCGACTTTGATGCTATTTGTGGTTTACAGCCTTTTCCATATGGTTTAATAAAAATTAGAAACATCTCCACATTCTGCAGTGCAGTTGGGATAGATGTTTAGCTGGCAGTTTCACGCTCTCATTTCGTTATAAGACTCATTCTTAGTGCTCTTGGCATTTCAGTTTCTGGAAATTGCTTTGTTTCAGTTTGGTGGCTCTCTTCTATCCTAGGCTCGATGATGGCACATTATCACCCTACATGTCCACCGAAGGTAAATGTGATGAATGCCATACTGGGGGTGGCTTTGACTTCACTTCCTAAACTGTACTTTATTATTTTTAATTTGTTTTAATATTTATTTATTTTTGGGAGAGAGACAGAGTGGAGCAGTGGAGGGAAAGAGAGAGAGACACACAGAATCCAAAGCAGGCTCCAGGCTCTGAGCTGTCAGCATAGAGCCCGACGCAGGATGCAAACCCATGAACCCTAAGATCATGACCTGAGCTGAAGTCAGACACTTAACTGACTGAGCCACCCAGGCGCCCCTCCTAAAATGTACTTTAGATAGGCTGGTCATTTGGGTGAATGATAACACAAAACCTCTGTAAAAATGAATGAAAATGTTTGCTCAGGAAAAGCAAGAATGCAGGGTGAAATTTTATAGAGGATTAGTGGCACAAAAGATCGTATTTTATTGATGAGATGTTCATTCATTTATCCGAGAGTATTTCTGATGCCCTCCATGTTCTAGGCACTGTATTAGGCTTGGTTATGAGTGCGCACACACAAAAAATATCACTGCTCTGGGAACTCAAAACAATCTGGGAGAGTGTCAATCAATAAAGGACTGAGCAATTAAAAATTTAAATTTTATATTATAATTATATTTGAGTGTTATGGTAGAGAACAATTTAGCTTGGCTCCTATTCAGAAAATGTACTTTTGGAAAGTGCCTCAAGGAATTTGTATTTAAACCAAGACTCAGTGACGACCAGTCCACCGTGTAAAATATGAACAGTGTCATTCTAGGGAAAAGATGAGAAGAAGACTGGAGATGGTCAAAGCTTTCACATATTTAAGAAACGGAAAGGGTGCCAGAACACTGAGAGGGAAGCAGAATTGAAGTCAGGGAAGATTAAGTTGGATTATTTGGGGCTTTGTAAACCATAGTAAGGTGTTTGCAATAGACACCAAAGATGGGCCACTATGGTAATGCCATTCCTTCTTTACTGATTGGTATGACTTCTGTTATTCAATTGAAGTTATTGAATAAAATGCATTTATTCTGGGTACACTCATAGACACCCACTTCAGTGATGAAGACAGGCCATCTCAGGCCACCCGATGGAGAAGAGCAGGCATTGTGATGGGGCCAGTGTGCTGAAGGGAAGGACAGAGACTTTGAAAAGACCCAGACTGAGGTTAAGTGGTGGAAGCCGATTTAGATCTTAATTCACGCTTAATCTTTAACATGATTCTGTTGAACTTCAGTGGATTAGAAAATAAATCCTGGAATTGCTGATGTATGCTGATGCAACGCAGCCCCATAAGCCATGGGATAAGGTGTCGTGTCAGGCGGGATTCAGGAATTGACAATGCCATGGAGATGGCATGGTTTTCCGGTTTCGATCTTGTACTTTCAAAAGAAGACGGAAATGGGTAGAAGCTTAAAATCTTGTGACGTGCATATACTGTAACCATGTATGCATCAAGAATGTTAAAATTCAGTGCTGTACCAATAATGTCCCCAATTTATAGAGCATTGGCTTCACTGGAGAGTTTGGGGGAAGGGCGTGCAGGCAATACAGTCAATATGGTGGATAGAATTATCCTTGAACGCCTAGTTCTATACTTAGTTTTTCTGCTTTCAGCCTCAATGTATTTGTCCCTTTACCAATTATCCTTTCATGTCTTCCTGGGCCCTACCCTGTTTTTGAGTCCTTCAGACAAAGGAAGTGCTCTGTAATATACCCTCTCTCACGCGGTAACACACTGTTTTCTATAATTGCTGAAATGCCTACCGTGCTGGACATAGAGGAAAGGAGACGCTGTCCTTCCTCGCAAAATGCTGAAACTGGATTAGTAGGAAGAAATACTTAATGACGACAATGTAGGAAAAAAGTTAGGGTTGGTGCAGGAGACATTTAAAACACCCGAGGGTGGAATTGCGAAGAGAGAGTAGCATCGGGTTGGAAGGGGAGGTCAACACCTTTACGGAGGCAGCAGCATTTGAACGGATACCTGAAGAACGGACATTATTTTACAGGCCGGGAAAGGAGGTCCAGGTGCGTGAGCGGCCGTGGTGAGCGGCCGTGAGGCGTGCACACGCTAATCTTGGGGAGGGTGGAATGATTGCCTCCAACTGATGGTTTGGACGGAAGCCAGTATTACCTGGCTTGTTCATGCCCTTTATTCGCCCTGTTGGCACCAAATGACTTTGGTGGTCATCAGAAATAAAGCCTACCTAGTAAGATAAAGATACCTATTCTGATACGTTTATGTCTGTGTTACTGTCGGATTCAGGATCCTAGTGATTCACACCTTTTTGCAGTTCACTCCCACCTTGCACCAAGGTTGGTCTCCGGGACCAATATAATGCAGACGAGAGGATGGGATGTCACTTCTGAGATTAAGTCGTAAATAACTGCTGCTTCTGTCTTGGTGGTGTACTTGCTGTCTCTTGGATTGCGCGTTCAGGGAAGAAAAGGTCAGCCGCCATGTCATGAATAGCTCTATGGAGGGGACATACTCAGTGAGGAACTGAGGCCTCCAGCCAGTAGTCACATGAGTGGCCTTAGAAGAAGATTGTAAAACACCAGGGAGGTGTTTTACACCTTCGGATGTCCAAAATCCTGGACTCCATTTTGATGGCAACCCCGTGGGAGACCCTGAGTCAGAACGACCCAGCTACACTGCTCTCAGATTCCTGATCTTCAACGTTTTCTGTTTTCAGCTGCAGAGTTTTGGAATTTATTTTGTTATGCATCAATAGATAACTAATACAATTCCCAATGCCTACAATAAGGTCTGATATATATAAATGATTTTAGTAAAGGCTTAAAAGAATAAGTGAATGGAGTGTTTGCTTTTTATACTAGGGACTTTGTAAAAACTTTTTGATCTGAATATATAAGCTTCTATTTGGAAATCAAATTATGTTTCAAGAATTTTTTTAAAATACTATTTGCAGTCATTGAATATACTATTTACTTGTTTACTCCCCAGGTTAGTCCCTGACATTCAAATATCGCTGCTGGCTGCAAGTTAAGATTGAATTTTGAGCAGCTGTCTTCATCCCATATAAAAGGCTATGATTCTATTTTTGTTTATCACCTATGATTTTATTTTAGTCTCCAGAAGCAATTTAGAAAAAAAATAAGGTTCACTAAAGTGTTAATTCTTGAGTGAAAAATTCCATGACGAAGATGTAAACATAATCAGGAAACTTAATGTTTTTAAAGTTCTTTATTTTTCATTACATTTAAAAGTTTCTTATTATGAGGATATCTGATTTGAGAACTTAAATAACATTTATATGGATCACAGTGAAATGGGGACACCGGGTATTACTCCAAATGACTTGATCAATCCTTTATAATTAAAAAAAAAATTTTAGTGTTTATTTTTGAGAGACACAGAAAGAGCACAAGTGGGGAAGGAGCAGAGAGAGAGGGAGACACAGAATCTGAAGCAGGCCCCAGCCTCTGAGCTGTCAGCACAGAGCTCGAGGTGGGGCTCGAACTCACGAACCGCGAGATCATGACCTGAGCCGAAGTTGGCGCTTAATCACCTGAGCCACCTAGGCACCCCTATAATTTTTTTTTTCAAAAAAAAATGTTTTTAATCTTTATTTATTGTTGAGAGAGAGACAGAGTGTGAGCAGGGGAGGAGCAGAGAGAGAGACACACACAGAATCTGAAGCAGGCTCCAGGCCCCAAGCTCTCAGCACAGAGCTCGACGCGGGGCTCGAACCCATGAACCGTGAGATCATGACCTGAGCCGAAGTCAGACACTCAACCGACTGAGCCACCCAGGCACCCCTATAATTTTTTAAAAATAAATTATTTTCTGGGGCGCCTGGGTGGCGCAGTCGGTTAAGCGTCCGACTTCAGCCAGGTCACGATCTCGCGGTCCGTGAGTTCAAGCCCCGCGTCGGGCGCTGGGCTGATGGCTCAGAGCCTGGAGCCTGTTTCCGATTCTGTGTCTCCCTCTCTCTCTGCCCCTCCCCCGTTCATGCTCTGTCTCTCTCTGTCCCAAAAATAAATAAAAAACGTTGAAAAAAAATTAAAAAAAAATAAATTATTTTCTTAGAGAATGTTAAAGTTCATAGCAAAATTGAGTAGATGGAGTAGAGATTTCCCATGTATTCCCTACTGCTGCCCCATTGTTGACACCCCCCCTAGAATGGTACATTGTTATAATTGATGAAGCTTTGTTGACACATCATAATTACTCAAAGGACATAGGTGACATTAGGGTTCACTCTTGGTGTTGGCCATTCTGTGGGTTTGGACAAATGTATAATGACATATATCCATCATTATGATACCCTACAGAGTATTTCCACTACCCTGAACATCCTCTGTGCTCCTCTTTTCATCCCTACCCTGCATGAACCCCTGGAAAACACTGATCTTTTAGTTTTGCCTTTTCTAGAATGCCATAGAGTCCTAAAGTATGTAGCCTTTTCAGATTGGCTTCTTTCACTTAGAAACATACGTGTAAGGTTCCTCTGTGTCTTTTCATGTCTTTTAGCCCTGAGTGATATGCCATTGTCTGGATGTACCACAGTTAATTTATCCATACCTCCTGAAGGACATCGTGGCTACTTACATATTTAGGCACTTATGAATAAAGCTCCTGTAACATCCATGTGCAGGGTTTTGTGTGGACACAGTTTTCAACTCCTCTGGAAGAAATACCAAGGAGCATAATGGCTGGATCATATTATAAGAGTATATTTACTTTTGTAAGCTGCTGCTAATGTGTCTTCCCAAGTGGCTGCACTGTTTCACATCCTGTGCCGCTGACCCAACGGTGGGTGAGAGTTTCTGTTGCTTCACACCCTTGCCAGCATTCGCTGTTGTCGGTGTTCCATGTTTTTGTCATTCTAACAGGTGTGTGGTTGTATCTCACTGTTCTGAGTTTTCCTGATGACCTATAATAGGAAGCATTTTTTGTATGCTTATTTCCCATCTGTATACCTTCTTTGGTGAGGTGTCTGTTAAGGTCTTTGGCCCATTTTTCATCACATTGAGCTTTAAGAGTTCTTTGCGTATACTGGCTAACAGTCCTTTATCCTATGTGTCTTTGGCAAATATGTTCTTCTGGTCTCTGGCTGGTCTTCTCATTATGTGGACATTGTCTGTCCCAGAGCAGAAGTTTCTCATTTTAGTGAAGCCTAGCTTCTCAGTCATTCTCTCGATCCTTTAATTCTAGGTAATTGAGATAATGGACACATACGTGTTTTTACAGGTTATCCCTGTGACTTAGTGTAGCCGACGAACCCTACCGTGATCCCCAAGGAGTCCCAATCCCTGACGTTCGTGCCTTTGTGCGGCCCCTCTGGAGCATCGGCAGGACCTGTGCTGTGCTTCTGACCAACAGAGCAAACACAACGGGATGTCATTGCTGTGATTATCTTAGGTTGTAGAAGACTCTGTCCAGGCAGACTGGAGCTAGGGTCTCCCCTGGTGAACCGGATGGAAAAAAGTGGCCATGTCTGAGAAGGCCCTGAGGTGAGGACCTGTAGGAGGTTTCTAGGAGCTGTGGGCAGCCCCCGGGACCCTCAGTCCTACCGCCCGCGAAGAGCCAGGCACTCCCATGGCTGCGAGGGGTTGTCTCTGAGCACAACCCGAATGAGCCACTGAACGTGTGCAAGCAGCTTCTTCCCAGGGAGGCCTCCGGGTGAGAACGCAGGCCAGCAGGTGCCTCGTTTGCAGCTCCGTGAGACCATGGGCAGAAGACCAGCTCAGCTGTGGCCAGACTCCTGACCCGTGTCCACGGTGGGGGGGGGGCGGAAATAAATATGTCCTGGTTTAAGCAGCTAAGGTTGTGTTCATGGAGCACACAGCGAGGGCAAACTCACGGTCTGTGCTCTAAGTTTTGCAGTCCTGTTCCTAACCTTATTAAACCCACTTGTGTCTTTGATAATAACAAATATACATTAACTATTTCAAAATAGATTAAAGTTACTTAAAAATAATTACACTGGCAAATAAAAACAAATCTTTTTCTTTTTAAGAGCCTATTTCCCCCTGGATGTTTCTTTGTTTTTTTTGTTTTTTTTGTTTTTTTCAGGTAATGATATAATGATAATTTACATAATACGTGGTAATGTGATAGACATTGGGGAGATGCTATAAAGTGGTAGTAAGGGCTTCTGAGAATGATTCTTTTTTTTTAAATCCAAGTTAGTTAACATATAGTATAATAATTTCAGAAGTAGAAGTTAGTGATTCAACACTTAGATATAACACCCAGTGCTCATCCCAACAAGTGCCCTCCTTAATGCCCATCACCCCTTTAGCCCATCCCCCCACCCAACACCCTGCCAGCAACCCTCAATTTGTTCTTTGTATTTAAGAGTCTTTTATGGTTTGTCTCCGTCTCTGTTCTTACATTTTTTTTGCTTCCCTTCCCTTAGTGTCATTTGTTTTGTTTCTTAAATTCCAAATAGGAGTGAAATCATATGATATTTGTCTTTCTCTGATTTATTTAGCTTAGCATAATATACTCTAGTTCCATCCATGTGGTTGAAAATGGCAAGATTTCATTCTTTTTGATCACCAAGTAAAATCCATTGTATGTGTGTGTGTGTATATATATATATGTGTGTGTGTGTGTGTGTGTGTGTGTGTATATATATACACATACATAAATATTCGTATATGTATATATATATATATATATATATACACATACACACAATGGATTTTATACACACACACACACACACACACACACACACACACACATCTTTATTCATCAGTCAATGAACGTTTGGGCTCTTCCCATAGTTTGGCTGTTGTTGATAGTGCTGCTGTAAACACTGGGGTGCATGTGGCCCTTCAAAACACCACTCCTGTGTCCTTTGGATAAATACCTAGTAGTGTAATTGCTGGATCAGAGGGTCGTTCTATTTTTAATTTTTTGAGGAATCTCCATACTATTTCCCAGAGCGGCTGCCCCAGTTGGCATCCCCACCAGCAGTGCAAAAGGGTTCCTCTTTCTCTGCATCCTTGTTGACATCTGTCATTGCTTGAGTTGTTCATTTTAGCCATTCTGACAGGTGTGAGGTGGTATCTCATTGTCGTTTTGATTTGTATTTCCCTGATGATGAGTGTTGTTGAGCATCTTTTCATGTGTGTGTTGGCCGTCTGGATGACTTCTTTAAAAAAGTGTCTATTCATGTCTTTTGCCCATTTCTTCACTGGGGTATTTGTGTTTTGGGTGTTGAGTTTAAGCTTTTTTATAGATTTTTGGATACTAACCCCTTATCTGATAGGTCATTTGCAAATATCTTCTCCCATTCCGTCGGTTGCCTTTTAGTTTTGTTGGTTGTTTCCTTAGCCCAGTTGAAGCTTTTTATCTTGATGAGGACCCAATAGTTCATTTTTGCTTTTGTTTCCCTTGCCTCTAGAGACACGTCAAGTAGGAGGTTGCTGCGACCGAGGTCAGAAAGTTTGTTGCCTGTTTTATCTTCTAGGATTTTGATGGCTCCTGTCTTACATTTAGGTCTTTTATCCATTTTGAGTTTATTTTTGTGTATGATGTAAGGAAGTGGTCCAGGTTCATTCTTCTGCATGTCGCTGTCCAGTTTTCCCAGCACCACTTGCTGAAGAGACTGTCTTTATTCCATTGGCTCTTCTTTCCTGCTTTGTCAAAGATCAGTTGGACATACATTTCTGGGTCCATTTCTGGGTTCTCTATTCTGTTCTATCCCTGGATGTTTCCAGTACTGCTCTGTGAGGAAGGAGATGCATTGATGAAATTTTCCTTTCCTGACACTGAATGGGGATCACTCTAGAACACATAGGCACCTGTTGGATTATTTATGTATGTAGGAAAATGAAAGGGAAATGGGAAGACAGGACCATTTACTGTTGGTCCCTCATGCATTTTATTGCAAACAGATGTGGTCAGCGCATGGTGATAACTCGCCTCTGGGGTGAATGACTGGGATCCCTTTCCAGGGTAGAGTCGCTGGCTTCCGTTGTGCAGAAAGGACTGCCTGCTACCAGTTTATCAGTCTTCCTCCTACCTCAGCTCCAGGCTCCACGTACAGGCGTGTGCAGAATGGCTGCCCTTCCCAGAATCCATTCAGTGTGGTTTCCACTGTTACGGGAACCTCACATTTTTTTCAGTCCCCATATGTCATCCAAGGACTTGTCAAGGCAAAAGTAAACCAGAAACAACCTCAGATGCTAGAATCCACATACTCTGCTTTTGTGAAACATCCAACATAATCTCATCTTGAATGGAAAGACTCTTCTCATCTGTACTGATCTCTCTACTAATATTTTCCATGTTATTACGTTCTGTCTATATAGTTCCCTGCCCTGTGACACAGCAGTATCCCTGAGGGCAGTAGTACATTTCCTTTTGTGTTCCCGGCCTAGAGTCTGGCTTGTCGTTCTGCTTCGCGCCAGTTTTCAGTTGCTGCTGACAGGTGCTCACCTTGTCCATCATTGTTTCAATCGGTTCCCCTAATAACCTTGTATTTTAGATAACACTGTTATCTCCAATCTACACGTGAGGGAACGGAGGCTTAACAGATTCAATGTTTGAAGCACTTGACATGGAAAAGGCAGGTGGAAAAATATTTTGTAAATGTAAAGAAAAAGCAAATGAAAGGTAAGTTAATTTTAAAAGGAAATATATTGAGGAAAAAGAATATGACCCAGGAGAATTTTGAGGGGAAAATATTTGTTGAACAACACGTTTTGAGGGCCCTGATCTAGGCTCTGACAAGACTGAGGATATATTCATCTTGACCTGGTTATGGAGGAAACACACTGCTTTCTGGGCGCCCCATCGTGAAGGAAGTGTGGCCCCAGGGCTCAGAGCTGGGGGACCTCCCAGAAGGGAGCGGCCATTTTACCCTGAGCTGGGTTTCATGCGCGGCTTTGTAGATGAGAATAGTAATGGTATTATGTATTTTGAATGGGCAGAGGGAAGGAAACAGTTCTTGTAAAGCAGGAAAACTGTGGGACCAGTAGTGGGAAAGTAAGAAAGTATATTTGGGGCAAATTTGAAAATAAGTACAGAAGTGAAATCAGAAGAGAGGACAAAAAAATCACTGTGCGTTTCTCTGCTTGAAGGTCAACACCATGACCCTCATCTCCTCCAGTCTGAAATCCAGCCCCCTTTTCCACACGAGGTATGTTCATTTGCTTCAGTTGTTAAGACAACTAAAATAGCTGAGCTAAAAACACAGTTCCCAGCTGAATTAGATAAAATCTCCGAAGTTGTACGCATTCTTGTGAATTACTTTATTTTAGCGGGGTGTGTGCATGGGCCACATGAGCCCTAAATGTCTGTGCCCTGAGGGCAGGATCCATGTACAGTTTGTTTGCATTTCTCAGGGTGCCCGCTGGGCACAGACCACTAAAGGCAGCAGGACCTTGGTAAGTATGCGTAGAATAGTCCTGGGGCTGGGGTGGGGGAGAGGAATTACATGGAAACCGTTGAATCAGAGAGTCAGCGGTTACTTCCTGAGGGGAGAAGGAAGGGGAGTGTTGAGAGCCCAGTTGGGACCCAGACACAAGAAGTCTCGGTTGTACGCATTTTATCACATACTCAGGAGCACCCATTGAAAGGTTCCTTGAGCAGTAGACTGGTCAGGAGCAGAGCCACTCTGAACAATGTAATGGAGCAGGAGGCTGAGGTTGGAAAGATGATGTTGAATCTCCTAGAACAGTTCAGAAGGAGGCAGCAGGGGCCTGACCCAGGCAGTAGGCAGAGAAGACAGAGATGATGGGTCTAAAGACCACGGGAATGCCAGTTCAATTCTAATTCTTTCTTTGAGCGGATCTAAAGTCTGAAAATCAGGAGAGTGATTTCATTATTTTTATTCTCAAAAAGGAACTCCTATTTGGTGGGACAGGGGTTGAGTTGTAGTATTTTGGTATAACGCCACTGATCCTGTGTAGCGTTTCATAGCACCTGCTGGATACACATACGTGCATACAGGGGTGCTCAAGTTCTCACCTGACTACCTGGGTTCAAATCCATGCCTCCCCACCTGTGTGCCCCTCCCCAGTCTCACTGATTCAAGTGAATGTGAGGTTAGTAGCCGTGTGAGTACAGCAGGGCCGCTGTGGGGATTAAGGACCTGACCCCCAGTAAGAGCTCATGCTCAGTAACTAGAACCCACCCTGTTATCACGGCATGCATTTACCAAATTTTGATCACCACATTCAGTGAACAAACCAAGGAGCACATTATCCCACTTGATATGGTCTGCTGTGTGTATTGTGTTCTTAAATATTGGCTTCTCAATTATTTTTACAATGGAGTCTATTAAGCTTATTTTCTTAAGAACAAAATTGGTATGCATTGCCCATTTTCAGTGAAAAAAAAAGATTCACTTTCGAACTTTCTTTTGAATAAGAGGAAATTTTCTACGCAATGGAACTATAAATTTAAGTGAAAGAATACACTTTGGAATTTACAATAGATAGCAGACTGTGTTCTTAGTCTTTCTGAAGGTGTGAAATTGTAGTTAATTGCTTTGTTCTCAATTTTAAAGAGCAAAGAGTTCATAAATAATAAGCTTGAGTGGCAGTTTCCAAAGGCTCTAAAACCTTTCAATGTGTTTTTCATTGCCAAAGATGTAATTCTTCTGAGTGTTGATTATTCCCATGAATTTT
The DNA here is from genome assembly GCF_018350175.1 of Felis catus. Taxonomy (NCBI): domain Eukaryota; kingdom Metazoa; phylum Chordata; class Mammalia; order Carnivora; family Felidae; genus Felis; species Felis catus. The sequence continues at coordinate 50,957,759 of NC_058382.1, read as the reverse complement.
AAAATATTTTAAAATACCTTACACAGTCTGAACAGATGAAATTATCTGTGAATTTCCTCTGAATAGAGCTGTGCCAATGAGAAGCATACAACCTTTGGTTTCCTGTGACCCACGCATCCCTCATCTAGTTATAATATTTCTTACAAATATAATGTAGGGTCCCACAGTGAAAAGTAAATAAGGAGTCACTGCTTCCTAACTATGAAATCATCATCATTTATTATTTTTTTAATGTTTATTTATTTTTGAGAGAGAGAGAGAGAGAGACAGAGCATGAGCCGGAGAAAAACAGAGACAGAGGGGGAGACAGAATCTGAAGCAGGCTCCAGACTCTGAGCTGTCAGCACAGAACCTGATGTGGGGCTTGAACTCAGGAATGGTGAGATCATGACCAGAGCCAAAGTTGGATACTTAACCAACTGAGCCGCCCAGGCATCATCATCATCATTTACTCTTTTTTTTTTTTTTTAATTTTTTTTTCAACGTTTATTTATTTTTGGGACAGAGAGAGACAGAGCATGAACGGGGGAGGGGCAGAGAGAGAGGGAGACACAGAATCAGAAACAGGCTCCAGGCTCTGAGCCATCAGCCCTGAGCCTGATGCGGGGCTTGAACTCACGGACCGCGAGATCGTGACCTGGCTGAAGTCGGACGCTTAACCGACTGTGCCACCCAGGCGCCCCTACTCTTTTTTTTTTAAGAAAAATATTTTAATGTTTATTTATTTTTGAGAGACAGAGACATGGCATGAGTGGGGGAGAGGCAGAGAGAGAGAGAGAGACAGACAGACGGACAGACAGAATCTGAAGCAGGCTCCAGGTTCTGAGCTGTCAGCACAGACCCCGCCACGGGGCTCGAACTCACAAGCTCAGGACCTGAGCGGAAGTCGGACGCTCAGCCGACTGAGCCACCCGGGCACCCCCATCATCATTTATTCTTAAAAATGGTTTTGTCTATAAAGAACTTCCGCGTTAACAGTGTTAACAGAATCCTATTTTTATTGGCTGCATATTGAGCAGATGATACTAGCTGCAGTAAATATGTAAGCAAAGCAACCAATCCAAGGCATGAATATAGCAGTTGTTTTCCTCACTCAACCCTCTGCCTCAGGAGCCCATGGCGGTGTTGGGTATTAGCATTTGTTATCCTAACGCTCCCAAGAATCCCATTTTCCTCTGGGGCCTTTGATTCCCACAGTCTCCCACACAGGCATTTGGAAGTCAGGCTTGAAAGGGAAGCACGACTCAGAGAGAACAATCAGTAACTGGCTAAATTTGTTTCTGAACTTTGATGTAGTTTAATCTGATGTTTTGTCTCTGGGAAGTTACACAAGGTCAGAGTCTGTTTGAGGTGACCTTAAGCAATGCGGTGTCTGTGCCTGGAGCACCAGGATTTTGCAGTGAGTGGAAAGTGGCCGGTATTCAGGCTGTGAACATGGCATTCACCTTCCAGTGTGGCCGTGAAGAAACTGACCTCCCCTCACCACGCTGTGCTGTTGTCGTTGGGTTTCTTGGCTGGGTGAGATGCTGGAGAAAACGGTTTGTAAGTTCAAATCCTACACAAAGATGAGTCGCTAGGTTTTCCTTTTCCCTGATCTCAGACTCTTTGGGAGCTACCTTGTAAGCTCGGCCTGAGCGTGATCCATTGTCATTTGTGATTTGAATATCACGTCCATACTATAACGAATAGTAATACCATTGGTGTGGATGTGGGGAACAGCAGAGAGCAGGCTTGTCTGAGAACAAGTGCGTGTCCCCGCCGTCTTGGGGAGGTTCTTTTTTAGGAGCCAGGCTTAGAAACTGCCGGTTTTCTTCACCCCCGACCCCCGCCCCAGATCCCTTGTGTTGGGTTTAGGCTGAATGACCACTTAGAGGATACAGTGTAGAATATAGTGAGACTCACAAGATGATTGTACTATGTGATCGCTCAGATCTCTATGGAAGAAAAGCTCTTGGTTACAAACTATCTCCCGCGTGGGGGGCAGGTGCTCCAGGTTGCTAGCCGTGGTGATTGTGTGTCCATGAATTTTATACATCAGAACCACGTTGTATCCATTCTCTTCCTCAACTTGTATCATCTGACATTTTTGCCTCCAGAATAATGGGGCACCTCTCTGCCTGTGCTTTCAGGGAAGGCGCGGCTGGACGAGAGCTGAGCTCTTTTCAGATTTTCATCAGATTCTCAGTAAAACACCCGTACCTCCCCCTCCTCTCTATTTGTATTGCTCCCGTCATCCAACAAAGAAATACTGACTACTTAAAGGAAAACTCGGTCTTTTAAAGCTTATTTTAAAGAACAATGTTTAGGGGCACCTGGGTGGCTCAGTCGGTTGAGCGACCAACTTTGGCTCAGGTCATGATCTCACAGTTTGTGAGTTCAAGCCCCGCATCAGGCTCTGTGCTGACTGCTCAGAGCTCGGAGCCTGGAGCCTGCTTTGGATTCTGTGTCTCCCTCTCTCTCTGCCCTTCCCCCACTCATGCTCTGTCTCTCTCTGTCTCAGAAATAAATAAACATTAAAAAAAAATTAAAAAAAAGAAAAGGAAAATGTTTACTGAGAGGGCGTGAGCCAGAGGGGCAGAGAGGATCTGATGGGGGCCCTACCCTGTAAGCAGAGAGCTGGATGCAGGACTCGAACTCAAAAACCGTGAGATCATGACCTGAGTCACCCAGCCACCCCGTCTTTTAAAGTTTATTAATCCTTCCTAACATGTGGGGCACCTGGGTGGCTCAGTCACTTCAGTATCCTTCAGCTCAGGTCATGATTTCACAGTTTGTGAGTTTTAGCCCTGCATCGGGCTCTGTGCTGACAGCTCAGAGCCTGGATCCTGCTTCAAATTCTGTGTCTCCCTCGCTCTCTGCCCCTCCCCCATTTGCACTCTGTCTCTCTCTCTCTCAAAAATAAACATCAAAAATAAAATCTTTCTCTACGTAATATCTAAAAGTATTCCATTTCCCTAAGTTAATATGTGTACATTTCTTTTTTCTTAATGTTAACTCTTATTTATTTTTGAGAGAGAGAGAGAGGAGACAGAGAGAGAGAGGCAGAGAGCAAGGGAGAGGATCCCAAGCAGGCCATACTGCTGTCAGCATGGAGCCCAAAGTGGGGTTGCTGTCACAAACCGTGAGATCATGACCTGGGCAGAAATGAAGAGTCAGACGCTTAACCTACTGAGCCACCCAGGCGCCCCGTACAATGTGTGCATTTCTGTGTATATATGAACATTCAGGATCTAGAAGGAGGAAAGAACTGTGGAATAAATAGGACCCCTGGCCGACTTCTCTGAACCTGGAGAAACTTTCACTTACTAGTTCACACAGATCGGCTTGGTCCAGCTTCCCCTTCCTCTCTGTGCCCTTCGGACAAGGGGTGCATTTGCAGCAGGGTAGATGATTACGGGAGGGGGCAGACTCTTCCCTGTCCTGGAACTCGGGAGAGCTGCTGTGTGATGTCGTCCACTCCTAGCGTGTAAATCCTCGTGTTGCATCACTGAGGACCCAAGAAAGTTCTAGCCTTTAAACTTAAGTGGAACATGTTTCATACATGCGTAGTTATAAATGTTTTATAAAATTAGAGAAGGAAGAATTCCGTTTTATTAGCCGGGGTTCACCTGTGGCGATCATACGTTTATTCTCACTCAAAACATGGCAGCTTTCTCCCCTCTCTTGCTCACTCTGTCTCCAGCTTGCAGTAATTGAAAGCACGTGGGACACATTTTGATCCGATGATATCTAAGCTGCCTGGACCAGATAGCGGCCAGTGGTAAAGGTTATGGTTGGAAATAGTTGCAGAAGAGTGGGTATTGTGATAGAAAGGTTTTTTGGGGGGCAGGGTCCCTTTTGATAGGTGCGATCGGCTGCCTGTAAGTGTTAGTGGGAGGAGCCGTGCTGTTAATGCCAGGAGGGGTGCTGAGAGTGAGTCTGAGAAAAATAGTAGTGAGAAGCTAAGGCTGTTACTTTTGAATTGGTTGAGGTAGGTGAGGCTAATGAGGGTAATTAGTAAGCTGTAGGCTGTTGAGTTAATTCAAATTATGTTGAGTTTTGACAGCATGTTAGCAGTACTATTATTGTTGGAATGATTTAAAAAAACTGTTTTTTAATGTTTATTTGTTTTTGAGAGAAATAGGGAGGGAGAGAGCGAGTGTGCATGGGGGCAGGGCAGAGGGAGGAGACACAGAATCCGAAGCAGACTCCAGGCTCTCAGCTGTCAGCACAGAGCCCGACGCGGGTCTTGAACTCAAGAACTGCGAGATCATGATCTGAGCCAGTCAGCCGCCCAACCGCCTGAGCCACCCACGCGCCCTGCATTTGGAATGATTTTTATCATTGTCGGAGATTTAGGTTTTGTACGTAATAAGGGCTGTATGTATTAGATACTATTACTAAGAGGGACAGGCCCAGTGTTGTTTCACAGGCAGCAAATATTAGTAGGATAATAGGTATTCTGGCTAGTGTGACGTGGTTAAGATTACTATGGTTATTATGATAAATATAGATAATATCATCCCTACTA